>NC_041391.1:410366382-410473589 GCF_002162155.2 Triticum dicoccoides | reverse complement strand
CAACATCGATCGGCTTCAGTTAGCAGCAGTAGCAAAGGAATCGCTCGACAGGGTTCAGTTAAGAGCCATCGATCGATCGCTTGGGTTCAGTAATACGTAGCTTGCAGTGCAATCACTCGGGTTCTGTTAGTTCCCAACGCCTCGCCCGGGTTCAGTTAGAGCCAACGGCTCACACACACGTGCGTACCTGTACGAGAGAAACACGCATCGCTCGGCCCCCGACCTCCCACCGTAACCGGTAACTCCCCGAAATTTTCCTCCCCTCGCTTCTACCACGGTTTTTTCTGTCATGGACGGCCCAAAGAATGTCATGCAGCTGCGTCTCCGGCCCGCCCAGGACGAAAAGCCCATTTTCTATCATGATTTTTTGTCATAGAAGTAGGAACCCACCACATCTATGAGGATACCGGGTTTTGTCACAATTATCGTCATAGAAGTGTCATATGTATGACAGAAAAAAAATTCGTTCGGCCCAAAATGTCACGGATGTGTCTTTTTAATGTAGTGCAAATGTCGGAACAATGAAGAAAGCCCATGCAATACAGTGGTAAACGCCGGATTCAGGGGCTCTAGACCCGGTCAACGAAAGAAGCCATTTAAAGATAATAAAGACAGTCCATCCAGCCTGGATAAAATTCTAGACAGGCCCTGCGAGATCCACGGCAACCCCGCTAAACCTGCGAACCATACCAACCGTAGTTGTTGGGTCTTCAAGCAGGCCGGCAAACTTAACGCCGAACATAAGGGGAAGGGACCTCAAAGTGAAGACGAGGACGAATCTCGCCAGCCGAACATAGGGGGACAGAAGAAATTTCCACCGGAGATCAAAATAGTGAACAAGATCTATGTCACTCATATCCCAAAGAGGGAGCGCAAACGCGCACTCCGAGATGTCTATGCCTTCGAGCCCGTCGCCCCCAATTTCAACCCATGGTCGGCCTGTCCGATCACCTTTGATCGCAGGGATCATCCGACTAGTATCCGTCACGGGGGTTCAGCTGCCTTAGTGCTCGATCCAATAATTGACGGATACCACCTCACTTGAGTCCTTATTGACGATGGCAGTAGTCTCAATCTAATATATCAGGACACTGTCCACAAGATGGGGATAGACCCGTCAAGAACCAAGCCAAGCAACACTACCTTTAAAGGAGTCATACCGGGCATAGAAGCCCGCCGCACGGGCTCCCTAACATTGGAGGTTGTATTCCGCTCTCCCGACAACTTTCAAAGCGAAGAACTAATCTTCGACATAGCTCCGTTCCAAAGTACCTATCATGCACTACTCGGAAGAACGGGCTTCCCCCGTTTTAATGCGGTTCTGCATTATGCTTATCTAAAACTCAAAATGCCTAGACCACGTGGCGTCATTACGGTCAGTGGAAATATGGAGCGCTCACTTCGTACAAAAGAATAACACGGCGGCTCTAGCAGTCGAAGCACAAAACGGCCTATTCAAGCCGAGCAGCTCATCGGTCATTAAGACCGAAGAGAGAGCTATACGTATCTGGTGCACACCTCAGTGCGGCAGCTCAGATAAACCCGAGCTCGATTAGCAGCTGCGCCCCCATCGACCGTCCCATAAGGAGATAGCACACATGCCACGTATACACAAATATACACTCAAAATTCCTTGGGTGGCGCCAGGGGCACAGTGCACACAAAAAATCCACAGTTTAGCTCGACCCTATTCGGACTCCAGAAGTTATATTTCACAGTTCATTAAAACAAACCAGCTTTACTTACGGCCACACTAGAATCTTTTACCTGGTTTTCCCCCCTTTTTACAGATGGCCATCACACTATACCCTTCAAGGACACTTCACAATAGAGAAAACAGCGCAGACGTGCAGCAGGGCCCTGCATTAAGGTTTCTTTGTTAGATTAAGACCCTGTGTAAACCTTTTTATCTCTTTTTGTTTTATAATTTCCTGGCATGTAAAATGTCCAAGAAAGATATCGGCATTACCTGTAAATATACAGCTCGCCATACTAAAGTGGATGTTATAGAAGCACATTGGTTCGTATTGCGTTTTGAGATTTCTACTCTCCCCACCTGTGTTCTTTCCCCATGTCAGATTGCCATACGTGCCTTGATACCAGGGTCTATTATCAGGGGTTGTATTCAGCCCAGTATATATTCAAAAGCCCGAACACCTATAGGGAGTGTACAGCGTCGCGAGTTTGGCCTTATATGCATCAGCTCTGAATCATGTCTTTGGTCAATAGTTGGGTTGGCCGGCTCCTGTGCTTGCTACCTTACGTTCCGCTCTATCGGCTAAGGTAGTAAAGGGAGAACTACTGCAATTGTGTCCTTGTTCGTCCGGATGAGCACCTCAGTAGACAAAGCCGAAAACTAACTGTCATGATGAGGCGAGAGCTGGTCAACCACTCGACGACTCACCGGAATCATCACGATTCCCTCCGTGTTAAACGAAGGACCGTTCTTCTGGTCATGTATGTAAATGTGCCATATTCGGATAACCGCGTACATACCAGGGGCTATATCATAGACCCATCATCAAACTCCTATGGCTAAGTGAAAGTCTTAAAGCCCTATAGTCCGATTGCCTAGTTCGCTGCATTCACACCTCCTTAATGGACCAAGACATTGGGTCAAGTGTGAGCAAGTGCTTTTCCGAACACCCCCGCGTTATATGCGAGGGGCTGAAGCCGACGACTGGTAAGCTTTCAAACAGCCGCACAATAGGCACAAAAAACTTTTCGGGCGAAAGTGTAAAAACATAGCCTTAGAAATATTACAATATTGTATTTACAATTTTGAAACACTTCACTCGAACATAATATATTTCGAGCACTGACCCTCTATCAAGCGGGCACCTTCTAGGACATCTTCAAAATAATGTTCTGGTGTGTTAGGGTCCTTGCATTCAAGTGGACTCTGCGCTGCAATATCGATGGCCTTCATCTTCACCCAATACGTCTTGACACGGGCAAGGGCCATCCGTGCACCTTCTATGCATGTTGACCTCTTAAACGCATCGATACACGGCACCGCATCAACAAGTCGCTGCACCAAACCGAAATAACTATTCGGAATTGGCTCAGTCGGCCACAGCCGGACTATGACGTCCTTCATGGCAGTTCTGGACATCTTGTGGAGCTCGGCCCACTAGGCCATCTGTTCATTCAACAGTGGGCGCTTTGGCGTGTCAAATTGCGACCAGAATAGCTTTTCTGTCGCATGTCCTTCTTGCACGTGGAAAAACTAATTTGCATTGGCAACACTCTTTGGCAGGTCCAAAAAGGCATCTGGAAAACTCCACAGTTGATTAAGCAGGGCATACTTCGGATCACCAAACATAGTTTGCAATAAAAAGGGCTTACCAGCCACGATCTCCCCCGCTTGTCGGATCTCGTCCCGAGCTGCTCTAGACTCAGACCGGGCTTCCCTCGCCTCTTGTAAGGCCTTGTCAAGATCGGCCGCTTTGGCTTTGTTATCCTTCTCAAGAACTTGGCATCGGCTACCGGCATCCTTCAGCTCAAGTGCCATAGGAGATATTCTCTCCTCGCACAAACACCGAGCAGTCTGCTCGACCTTTAGTTCGGTGGCTACCTTTTCGGTGGTCGCATTACTCCTCCTGGCTTGCTCCTTGGCCCGGGCAAGTTCAGCCTGAAGGGTCTCAACTGTGGCGGCACTATCTGCAGTTATGCATATACAAATTCTCAGTGTCATGCTCATTTCATAATACTAGCATGTCCTGAGTCCCCCAAAGACATACCTTGCGCCTCGTCGAGCCGCCTATTAATAAGTGTGATGTCATCATCCTCTACATCAACTTTCTGCTTCAGATGTGCTACCTCTGTAGCTTGGGCAGTTGCCACGGATGTAACAGCCTGTGTTTCAATTAGTCAGATCATTTCCTGGGCATATATTTTTGATCCTCTGTTCGCCTCCCTTTGGACGTCAATCAGAGTCTCAGGGGCTACTATCTATACACATGTGCAATTTGCATTTATAACATAAATAAAATTACACAACCTACCTCAAAACCTCTTAGCAGGCTCGTAAAGGCTTCATTGAATCCGCTTTTCACGGATCGAACCTTCTCAGCCACCATACCCATCAAGGTATAATGTTCCTCTGAGACGGATGAATGTTGTAATGTGTCCATCAATGTATCCGGCGCCTCTAGATCCGGCGCAGGTCGCGCCGTCTCTTGGACATTGGATAGTCTTGGACTTTCGTTGTTGGTCCCCGTAGGGGCCGCACACCCCGGACCCTGGGCGGCCGAAGTGTTACCTTCGGGCCTTGACTTCACTGCCTCTTGCACCACTCGTTGATCGGGAAAGATCCTCCGGGACGACACCTCGGCGTCATCTGCCTTATTAGGCAGGGTGATCTGTGGAGGCGTCTCGCTCTCCATCATCTCCGGAAGAAGATCCCCCGAAGAGGAGGACTGTTGAGGAGGGATGCGTACCAGACTGCAAACATATATTTTAAATGTTACCCAGGAAAGAACGGGATATGTTTAAAACACCCTGGTTCACTTACGATTCGGCTAAGGGCCTATCTCTACGGAGTGACTGCATGTCAACGTCACCCCCTGACTAGGATATCTTCCCCCTCTTAGAAGCTTCTCTCTTCAAGACTTCGGAGGCGGTCCTCTTCTTCCCGTGAGGAGAAGGGATGTTAGCTTGCCCTTCCCTTCCACCTTCGGAAGTGGAAGTTCCAATCTCCCCGGACAAATTGCATGGTGTGCCTCCAGAATGGAGGCCACCTTGGGCCTCTTCGCCCTCCTCCTTATCTTTCCCTGTCGACACTTGATATGGTGCCGAAGCCAGCATCCTTGTTAACACCGGATCGGCAGAGTCTTCGGGAAGTGGAGACGAACACCTAATTCTCTCCGCCTTCTTTATCCAGCCCTAGCCGAGTAGAGTTTTATCAGTACAACATTATGAGGAATTTGACTAAACTATGTTCAGCAGTTAAATGCTTACCGGGGTATCTGGATGATTGCAGTCGAGACCGATGTCTTTTGTAGTATCTGGCCACTGTTTTCGCGCGCCAAAGAATAATTCCCACATGCCTCTGAGCATTGTGCCAGAGAAGTGCTGAAAGGTCCATGGACCTTCCGAATTGAACTCCCACATACAGAGAGGACATCGCTGACACTGTAGGATCCGGCGGACTAGCATTACTTGGATTATATTGCTAAGACCGGAGTCCTTTTCAATGAGGCTCCAAATGCGACTTTGCGACGTCTGCACTTCATCAATAGAACCCCAGTCCAGCCCCTTGTTAACCCATGATGCAAGCTGTAACGGAGGGCCAGATCAAAATGCATGTGGGCCGCCCACTTTTTACCACGGGGTTCGTTAATGTAAAACCACTCCCGTTGCCATAGGTTAGAAGATTCTGTGAAGGAGCCCTTTGGCCAAGGAGAAGTGGTAAGTTTGCTTATTGAAGCACCTCCGCACTCTGCTTGTTTCCCATCGATTACCTTCGGTTTCACGTTAAAGGTCTTAAGACATAAGCCGAAGTGTGGGAAAATAAGGAGGAAGGCCTCGCACGTGATAATAAACGACGAGATGTGAAGGAAGGAGTCTGGAGCTAGATCATGGAAATCTAGCCCGTAATAAAACATGAGCCCTCGAACAAAGGGATGAAGAGCAAACCCCAGCCCTCGGAGGAAGTGAGAGATAAACACGACCCTCTCATTGGATCTGGGAGAAGAAATAACCTGCCCTTGGGCAGGAAGCCTGTGGAGGATTTCTGCAGTCAAGTATCTTGCCTCCCTGAGCTTCGAGATATCCCCCTCTGTGACAGAAGAGGCGGTCCATTTGTCTTGAAGGCTGGGTCCGGACATGACTGGAAGCTCGAAGCGACTAGATTGACCCTTGGGTGTTGGAACTCGAGGTGGGAGGTAGAGGAAAGGATTGGCGTGGAAGGGAAAGGGCAGGTCTTAGCCCCTGTATAAGGGCGACGAACATCAAATGTCCCCTTCGCGCCCTTATAACATGCCTATTCCCAAGGAATCGTGGTAACAGAATGGTTGGGGTTACCCACGCCCGTGTTGATGACGATCCCGCAATCAGGGGACACGATCTCTGCTTTGACAAGACGTGCCAATAAAGACCGCCTCTCAAAACATGGAGTAGCAGGCTAGAAAATGATTCGAAAGACTGGTCGGGTGATGACGTAATGTCGTGCTACAAAAATTGTCTATGGATTGGACTCGTGTAATATTATACCCTCTACGGTTGTGTGTGGAACTTTTTTTCCAGAGCCGGATACAATTCTTGTGTTAGAAATCTACTTAGAAGTATTCGGTGAAGGAACCCGCCTTGCAATGCCAAAGACAATCAGTGCGCCGGACTCATCATCATTGAAGCCTAGTTCAAGGGCTACTGAGGGAGTCTTCTATTAAGGGGTCCTCGGATAGCCGGACTATATACATGGGCCAGACTGTTGGACTATGAAGATACAAGATAGAAGACTTCTTCCCGTGTCCGGATGGGATTCTCCTTTGCATGGATGGCAAGCTTGGTGATTCGGATATGTAGATTCCTTTCTCTGTAACCGACTTTGAGTAATCCTAGCCTCCTCCGGTGTCTATATAAACTGGAGGGTTTAGTCCGTAGAAGGAACAATCATAATCATAGGCTAGACTTCTAGGGTTTAGCCATTACGATCTCGTGGTAGATCAACTCTTGTAATACTCATATTCATCAAGATCAATCAAGCAGGTTGTAGGATATTACCTCCATTGAGAGGGCCCGAACCTGGGTAAACATTGTGTTCCCCGCCTCCTGTTACCATTAGCCTTAGACACACAATTAGGGACCCCCTACCCAAGATCCACCGGTTTTGACACCGACAGACATGCTTGTTTTTGGTTTTTTGAACAGATGGGACATGCTTGTTTGAAATTTTGGGGAAGTACAAACTTTGCCCCCTCTTAAATTTCGTACCTACTGCAGGTCGGGGCTAGGATGGTAATCCCAGGTGTCCCAAATAGTGGGCGGGAGCGATTTCGTCCACGCTCATGTGTGCTTAGGCGGCCATGTGTATGAATGTTTTTCAGAGGCGGTTGTGTGGCGTCTAGATGAAGCTACAAACCTACCCCGGTTTAGACCTTTGGACGTCGGGCCGGTAGGTTTCACAGGTCGGAGTTAGAAAAGTAATTTCCTTCTAGCAAACATTGGTCTCACGCGGTTCCGGGCGAGTAGAGGCTCTTTTGGCGCTTCATTTGAAATTTTGAAACAGAAGCATTCACGTTTAGAGTACTCCCTCCGTTTTTATTTACTGTGCATATTAGAGTTGACAGAAGTCAAATTTCATAAAGTTTGACCAAGTTTATAAAAAATAGTATAAACATTTATCATAACAGATCTATATGATGTGAAAGTACATTCAATAAGAAATCTAATTTTATTGATTTGGTATTGCTCATGTTAATATATATTTTATAAACTTGGTCAAAGTTTATAAAGCTTCACTTTTACCAAAGCTAATACACAGAATAAATAAAAATGGAGGGAGTACTCTTGAACTTTGAGGATTGACCTAAATAGACAACCGTTAAATTTGACCTTGTATGTTTGAAACTC
Source organism: Triticum dicoccoides (assembly GCF_002162155.2). Classification (NCBI taxonomy): domain Eukaryota; kingdom Viridiplantae; phylum Streptophyta; class Magnoliopsida; order Poales; family Poaceae; genus Triticum; species Triticum dicoccoides. The sequence goes on along the minus strand of NC_041391.1, from coordinate 410,466,014 downwards.
TCGTTAAACTATGCGCTTCTTTTTCAAATTTTGACACTTGAAAATCCTATAACTACGATTATTTTGGAATGGAGGAGGTAAAATTTGAATCTATTTTGTACACGACTATATATGCTATTATGTACAAAAGCAGAGCAAAGATTAGTGCCCCCATAATTTAGGTATGATTTACAAATGCCATGATATCGAATTCAAATAATTGAATGGACTTCGTGTTGAATTCAAATTTTTTAAACCAACTTAAGTTGAATTCAAATGTATGCTAGTTGATAGCTAGCTATTTATAATGTTCATTGTGTAACTTCTGTATGTATAAGGTGCTTTACACACACCATGAACTATACTCACGTTTATATTCGATTGCTAAAGCTATGCATTGTCTGGAGTTCAAAATACTAACTCTATGGATCAATTATGTCGAATAATACAAAGACATGCTCAAATTCGATAGAATATAGATGTCTAATGGATCAGTGACCATTCCTTACGCGAATTACAAATATCATGATCCCATCCTAATATTTTGATACAATTTATATTTTTAATCAATGTGTACATCAGTCTTTTACGTGTAGTTTCACTCTCCATAGGCCCCTCCTCACACACACACACTGACTTTCACTCTCACACATACACGCACACGATGTATATCCATTGGTGGTCCCTCACACACTCTCTCCCGAGGTGTCTTTCTCGCACACATGCTCTTGATATAACCCTCCCTCGCTCTTGTAACAATTTATGATTGTTTTCACTATCCTTTATCACAAGCACTCTTCCTCTCACAAGCATACACACGCACAATCCCCATCGACCCTTTCTATATACATAGACTTGCCTACGTGTCTCCCGCACACACAATATATTTAGGCCTGTCTCTCATGCATTATCTCCACCTCTCTTCCTAATTGACGAGTATGATTCTAGCAAAGCATTCTTTAGGATGCCCCTTCAAGTTAGGTTGGATGAATAGTAATATCAGAGATAAGGGGTTACCTTAGTCAGAGGACCTAGGGTTACAAATCCTAGCCATCTTTGTCAATGGACACACAATCCTTTAAGACTCTTCTATCTTTGTCTTGTACAACTAGTTCTCCATGGGTCTCCCTAAATGCGTCACAGGCCGACCAATGTGGTGTAGGACGATACCAAGCCAATGGCCTCACCTAGGCCCACCGGACCTCACGCAGTGACACACCCTAAGCCCCCAGGAGTCATTATATTCGCACACCCACACATACCAACACAGACACCACACACAATATTTTCTCCCCGTGCCTCTATCCCCTCCCCCTTGCATATACACACTCGAGGGCATCTCTCGCCGTGACATCCTATTCGCCTCTCTCTCTGTCTAGACCTCTCATTTCTTGTGCTATCTCTCCCCCCCACCACCGGCCCCTCTATCCATTCCTCTCTCGAATACATAATACATCAACTACACACATGAGCTGGTGTGGTGATTATACACACACGCACACATGCACACAAACTGCATGCACGCAGCACTCACACGAACACACGCAGCCGCGCATGCACGCAACTCTCACACGTACACACACAGCCACGCATGCACGCAACACTCACACGCACACACGCATGCATGGATGCACACACCATACGACAAACACACACTCTCACGCTCAAGTGCTCAACCTACACGTGCATGCACACACATCAGGCCCTGACTGACACATACACTACTGGAATCAGGATCTTTGCCGTCAGCTAGATCTTTGCTGTCTGCTAGCTGACGGCAAAGAAGGTCTTTGCCCTCAGATTAATAGAAGCTGACGGCAAAGAAAGAGCTGACAACAAAGATCATGTTTGCCGACAGCCAACTCTTTGCCGCCCGCTAGCGGAGGGCAAAGAAGGAGGGTGGCCCACTAACGAGTAACACCTAACTGACACTTTCTTTGCCGTCCGCTAGCAGATGACAAAGAAAGTGGCCAAACTAACGTCTATTAGCTAGGATCTTTGTCGTCTGCTAGCAGAAGGCAAAGAACTGTGCCCTAACTAAAATGCATTGACGCCCATCCGTGCCCCACATATCTATCTGTCCCCTCTCTCTCTCTGCCCATGCCCGAGCCGCGCTGCCCCGCGCCATCCCACTCCTGTGCCGCCGCCGCCCCGCGCCACCCCCGTCGCCACGCCGCCCCAGCAGCCCTGGTGACCCCCTTCCCCGCCTCGCACCATCCCCGTCGTTGCGCCGTGCCGCCTCGACCCGCCACGTTCCCGAGCCGCCGCCGCCCCACGCCACCCACTTTGCTGTGACACCCCCTCCTCCACCCTGGCGGCCACGGCGCCCTTCTGCTCCACCATCGCGGCCGCCTGGCCGCTCCGGCGCCCCCTCCTCCACCCGGAGGCCCCGATGCCCCTCTGCTCCACCATCGCGGCCGCCACGCCACTCCGGCTACCCCTCCTCCACCCGGTCGCCCCAGCACCCCTCTCCTACACCACCACGGCCGCCCACCCCTCCGACGCCCCCTCCTCCACCCGGTGCGACCTCTTGCATTTTTTCTGTTTTTGTTTCTGTATTTTAAGTTTAGTTTAGGTTTTCTTTAGGTTTGGTTTAGTTTAGGTTTACTTTAGTTTAGGTTCAGAGCAGAGAGCCTTAGGTTGTGTTTGATAGCAAGGTACTACAAAAACCGAAGTATTGGATACTACATTATTTTAGCCCGCAGGTGCAAGATATATACCGCAGTTTGAAATATCAAAGTATTTTGAAGTATTGGGAATACTCTGACCTATTTGGCTATTGCTTTATGCAACAACATAAATTAGCTATCTAGGCAGTTGATAGCATCTACAAACACGCATGTTAGCTAGTTGGATTCACTCAATGGTTTAGTTGATCGGAATTGATTAGTTGGGTATGGACACTCGTGTGTTGTGGCCGGCACTCATGTGTTGATCAGAATTGATTAGTTGATCTGATTTGAGGTATGTTTGTTAGATTGGTGTGCGGCACCTAGAGCCGCCTAAAATATGGTGCAACTATGATTGTTGCCACAAGTATTCCAATGCGATCACACCACCTAAAATAAGAAAAAGAAGATAATTGAAGACGAGGAAGAAGAAGTGTATTTTTTCCCTATTTTTAGATTACTATGCTCTTTTTTTCAACATTTTCAGTTTTCCTTCACGTCTAAAGAAATCCCTAGTTTTGAAGGGTGCCAATTGCCATTGCCAACTAACCTACCAAATTAATTAAGTGTTGTTGATGTTGTTGAGCACAAGTGTATTGCTTTTTTTTCTCAGTTTTCTTTCCTGTCTAGAAATTTGGCCCTATGTTTATAGATATGCTTCTAGATACTAATTGGTCTCTTCTGCTGCTTATTAGAGATGGGGAGAGGCCGTCATCGCAGGCTCTGCTCTGCCACACTGGAGTACGAGTTGGATGCTTTCGAGTTCTTCAGTATCATACTTGAGACTTCCTCCAAGAGGCAGGTATATAAAAGGAGAGATCTCCCCTTCACCCATCTCATTATGATAACTCTACTGTTTGCTACATAACTCCTGGTCCCAAACTACACAGGTTGCTTGACACTTTTATGACGATGCTGGACGGCCATCGGCCAAAGAATGTGAAGCTGCGACAGACCGGCAGCGGGCTTTGCAGGCTTTGGACGTGGAGTTGGTGATCAGGTACAGCCACATGTACCTATGTCGGGGCTGGGAGCAGTTCTACAATGCCTACGACCTATGGTGATGCCATGCTCACCGTGAAGGTGTTCAACACGACTATGTGTCGCATGCGCTACCAGGACGACGATGACGCCAGTATGTTCTGCCTCTTCTTCCTCTACATTTTTCTTTGTATCACATCGATTGTTAACGGTCATTGTTGCATTTGGTTAGGCAATGGGAGCAGCAGCAGCGACTCTAGATATAGCCAAAGCAGCAGTGACTCTAGCTGCAGCAAAAGAAGCAGCGAGGATGATCCGGATTGGAGTGGGGAAGAAGAGGAGCGGAGTGGGGATGAGGAGGTGCAGGCTGACGATGGGAAACAGATGGTGGTGGTTGAGGATGACATAGCGACGATGGTGGCTGACGATGGGCAAGGGATGGTGGTGGCTGAGGATGAGCTAGCGATGGTGCTGGCTGAAGATGGCCTCGCGATGGTGGTGGTGCCTAACAATGACCTCACGATGGTGGTGGCGCCGGCGATCCCACAGCCGGGCGACATGACCATGCCAGTTGTGGTAGAAGACTACATCCCACTGCCTCCACCGCCTCGCCGCTCTTGGTGCATCAGGATGAGGAAGGAGAAGGAGAAGAAGAATGAGGAGTGTACTATGTCAGGTATGTCAGATTTCCAGAATGATCTATATATACTTAGCTTTGTTTCCTTCGAAGTGACATAATTTAGCTCTAATATGCTAAGTTATCTCTAATATATATGCTTAGTTTCCTAGGTTTGCTCAATAATGACATACACTTGGCTTACTTGTGTAAAAAAGGCATAATTATGCTTAGTTAACTCAAAAAGTGGCATAATTAGTTAAGTTAGCTCCAAAATGACCCATTTAACCTAGGTTAGCTCCAATATGATCCATTTTAGCTAGGTTAGCTCCAAAATGACCAAGTTCACCTATGTTAGCTCCAATTTGATCCATTTTAGCTAGGTTAGCTCCAAAATGACCAAGTTTACCTAGGTTAGCTCCAATATGATCCATTTGAGCTAGGTTAGCTCCAAAATGATCAAGTTTACCTATGTTAGCTCCAATATGATCCATTTGAGCTAGGTTAGCTCCAAAATGATCAAGTTTACCTAGGTTAGTGTTGGGGAACGTTGCAGAAAATTAAAATTTTTCCTACGGTTTCACCAAGATCCATCTATGAGTTCATCTAAGCAACGAGTCAAGGGAGAGAGTTTGCATCTACATACCACTTGTAGATCACGAGCAGAAGCTTGCCAAGGGGATGGTGATGATGGAGTCGTACTCGAACGTGATTCGGATCACCGATGTCCTAGTGCTGAACGGACAGCACCTCCGCGTTCAACACACGTACGGGACGGGAGACGTCTCCTCCGTCTTGATCCAGCAAGGAGGAAGGAGAGGTTGAGGAAGGCAGCTCCAACGGCAGCACGACGGCGTGGTGCAGTTGATGCGGCAGTATTCCGATAGGGCTTCGCCGAGCACGTACGGAGGAGGAGAGGTGTTGGGGAGGGGAGGGGCTGCGCCTTGAGTTGTGGTGTGTTGCAGCCCTCCCCTCACCCCTCTATATATAAGGGAAGGGGCAAGGGGGGCCGGCCCTCTAGGGAAAACCCTAGGGGGGGCGGCGGCCAAGGGGTGGGGGGCTTGCCCCCCAAGCAAGACGGGTGCGCCCCCTTTAGGGTTTCCCCCCCAACCCTAGGCGCATGGGCCCAAGGGGGGGCGCACCAAGCCCACTAGGGGCTGGCTGCTATCCCTACGCAGCCCAAGTGGCCCCCCCGGGAGGGGTGGTCCCTCCCGGTGGACCCCCGGAACCTTTCCGGTGGTCCCGGTACAATACCGGTATGACCCCGAAACTTTCCGGTGCCCGTTCAACAACTTCCCATATATAAAACTTTACCTCCGGACCATTCCGGAACTCCTCGTGACATCCGGGATCTCATCCGGGACTCCGAACAACATTCGGTAGTCACATACTAGTCTTCCTAACAACCCTAGCGTCACCGAACCTTAAGTGTGTAGACCCTACGGGCTCGGGAGACATGCAGACATGACCGAGACCACTCTCGGGCAATAACCAATAGCGGGGTCTGGATACCCATGTTGGCTCCCACATGCTCCTCGATGATTTCATCGGTTGAACCACGATGTCGAGGATTCGATCAAACCCTGTATACAATTCCCTTTGTCAATCGGTACGTTACTTGCCCGAGACTCGATCGTCGGTATCCCAATACCTTGTTCAGTCTTGTTACCGGCAAGTCACTTTACTCGTACTGTAATGCATGATCCCGTGGCCAACACCTTGGTCACCTTGAGCTCATTATGATGATGCATTACCGAGTGGGCCCAGAGATACCTCTCCGTCATACGGAGTGACAAATCCCAGTCTCGATCCGCATAAAACAATAGATACTTTCGGAGATACCTGTAGTGCACCTTTATAGTCACCCAGTTACGTTGTGACGTTTGATACACCCAAAGCACTCCTACGGTATCCAGGAGTTACACGCTCTCATGGTCAAAGGAAGAGATACTTGACATTGGCAAAGCTCTAGCAAACGAGCTACACGATCTTTGTGCTATGCTTAGGATTGGGTCTTGTCCATCACATCATTCTCCTAATGATGTGATCCCGTTATCAACGACATCCAATGTCCATAGCCAGGAAACCATGACTATCTGTTGATCACAACGAGCTAGTCAACTAGAGGCTTACTAGGGACATATTGTGGTCTATGTATTTACACGTGTATTACGATTTCCGGATAATACAGTTATAGCATGAATAAAAGACTATTATCATGAACAAAGAAATATAATAATAACACTTTTATTATTGCCTCTAGGGAATATTTCCAACAGTCTCCTACTTGCACTAGAGTCACTAATCTAGTTACATTGTGATGAATCGAACACCCATAGAGTTCTGGTGTTGATCATGTTTTGCTCGCGAGAGAGGTTTAGTCAACGGATCTGCGACATTCAGATCCGTATGTACTTTGCAAATTTCTATGTCTCCATCTTGAACATTTTCACGGATGGAGTTGAAACGACGCTTGATGTGCCTGGTCTTCTTGTGAAACCTGGGCTCCTTGGCAAGGGCAATGGCTCCAGTGTTGTCACAGAAGAGTTTGATTGGCCCCGACGCATTGGGTATGACTCCTAGGTCGGTGATGAACTCCTTCACCCAAATCGCTTCATGTGCTGCCTCCGAGGCTGCCATGTATTCCGCTTCACACGTAGATCCCGCCACCACGCTCTGCTTGCAGCTGCACCAGCTTACTGCTCCACCATTCAACATATACACGTATCCGGTTTGCGACTTATAGTCATCCGGATCTGAGTCGAAGCTAGCGTCGATGTAACCCTTTACGACGAGCTCTTCGTCTCCTCCATAAACGAGAATATGTCCTTTGTCCTTTTCAGGTACTTCAGGATATTCTTGGCCGCTGTCCAGTGTTCCTTGCCGGGATTACTTTGGTATCTTGCTACCAAACTTACGGCAAGGTTTACATCAGGTCTGGTACACAGCATGGCATACATAATAGATCCTATGGCTGAAGCATAGGGGATGACACTCATCACTTCTTTATCTTTTGCCGTGGTCGGTGACTGAGTCGAGCTCAATCTCACACCTTGTAACATAGGCAAGAACCCTTTCTTGGACTCATCCATTTTGAACTTTTTCAAAATCTTATCAAGGTATGTGCTTTGTGAAAGACCTATGAGGCGTCTCGATCTATCTCTATAGATCTTGATGCCTAATATATAAGCAGCTTCTCCAAGGTCCTTCATTGAAAAACATTTGTTCAAGTAGGCCTTAATGCTGTCCAGAAATTCTATATTATTTCCCATCAAGAGTATGTCATCCACATATAATATGAGAAATGCTACAGAGCTCCCACTCACTTTCTTGTAAACGCAGGCTTCTCCATAAGTCTGCATAAACCCAAACGCTTTGATCATCTCATCAAAGCGAATATTCCAACTCCGAGATGCTTGCACCAGCCCATAAATGGATCGCTGGAGCTTGCATACTTTGTTAGCGTTCTTAGGATCGACAAAACCTTTCGGCTGCATCATATACAGCTCTTCCTTAAGATGCCCGTTAAGGAATGCCGTTTTGACGTCCATCTGCCATATCTCATAATCATAGTATGCGACAATTGCTAACATGATTCGGACGGACTTAAGCTTCGCTACGGGAGAGAATGTATCGTCGTAGTCAATCCCTTGAACTTGTCGATAACCCTTAGCGACAAGTCGAGCTTTATAGATGGTGACATTACCATCCGCGTCCGTCTTCTTCTTAAAGATCCATTTGTTTTCTATCGCTCGCCGATCATCGGGCAAGTCAGTCAAAGTCCATACTTTGTTTTCATACATGGATTCTATCTCAGATTTCATGGCTTCTAGCCATTTGTTGGAATCTGGGCCCGCCATTGCTTCTTCATAGTTCGAAGGTTCACCGTTGCCTAACAACATGATTTCTAGGACGGGGTTGCCGTACCACTCTGGTGCGGAACGTGTCCTTGTGGACCTACGAAGTTCAGTAGCAACTTGATCCGAAGTACCTTGATCATCATCATTGTTTTCCTCGTCGATTGGTGTGGGCATCACAGGAACATTTTCCTGAGCTGCACCACTTTCCCGTTCGAGAGGTAGTACTTCATCGAGTTCTACTTTCCTCCCACTTACTTCTTTCGAGAGAAACTCTTTTTCCAGAAAGCATCCGTTCTTGGCAACGAAGATCTTGCCTTCGAATCTTAAGTAGAAGGTATACCCTACAGTTTCCTTAGGGTATCCTATGAAGACGCATTTTTCCGACTTGGGTTCGAGCTTTTCAGGTTGAAGTTTCTTGACATAAGCATCGCATCCCCAAACTTTTAGAAACGACAGCTTAGGTTTCTTCCCAAACCATAATTCATACGTTGTCGTCTCAACGGATTTAGATGGTGCCCTATTTAAAGTGAATGTAGCTGTCTCTAGAGCGTATCCCCAAAATGATAGCGGTAAATCGGTAAGAGACATCATAGACCGCACCATATCCAATAGAGGGCGATTACGACGTTCGGACACACCGTTTCGCTGAGGTGTTCCAGGCGGCGTCAGTTGTGAAACGATTCCACGTTTCCTTAAGTGTGTGCCAAATTCGTGACTTAAATATTCTCCTCCACGATCTGATCGTAGGAACTTTATCTTTCGGCCACGTTGATTCTCCACCTCATTCTGAAATTCCTTGAACTTTTCAAAGGTCTCAGACTTGTGTTTCATTAAGTAGACATACCCATATCTACTTAAGTCATCAGTGAGAGTGAGAACATAACGATATCCTCCGCGAGCCTCAACGCTCATTGGACCGTACACATCGGTATGTATGATTTCCAACAAGTTGGTTGCTCGCTCCATTGTTCCAGAGAACGGAGTCTTGGTCATTTTGCCCAAGAGGCATGGTTCGCATGTGTCAAACGATTCATAATCAAGAGACTCTAAAAGTCCATCAGCATGGAGCTTCTTCATGCGCTTGACACCAATGTGACCAAGGCGGCAGTGCCACAAGTATGTGGGACTATCGTTATCAACTTTACATCTTTTGGCATCTACATTATGAACATGTGTAATATTACGCTCGAGATTCATTAAGAATAAACCATTGACCATCGGAGCATGACCATAAAACATATCTCTCATATAATCGAACAACCATTATTCTCAGACTTAAATGAGTAGCCATCTCGTATTAAACGAGATCCAGATACAATGTTCATGCTCAAACTTGGCACTAAATAACAATTATTAAGGTTCAAAACTAATCCCGTAGGTAAATGTAGAGGCAGCGTGCCGACGGCGATCACATCGACTCTGGAACCATTCCCGACGCACATCGTCACCTCGTCCTTCGCCAGTCTCCGTTTATTCCGCAGCTCCTGCTGTGAGTTACAAATATGAGCAACGGCACCGGTATCAAATACCCAGGAGTTACTACGAGTACTGGTAAGGTACACATCAATTACATGTATATCAAATATACCTTTGGTGTTGCCGGCCTTCTTATCCTCTAAGTATTTGGGGCAGTTCCGCTTCCAGTGACCCTTCCCCTTGCAATAAAAGCACTCAGTCTCAGGCTTGGGTCCATTCTTTGACTTCTTCCCGGCAACTGGCTTACCGGGCGCGGCAACCTCCTTGCTGTCCTTCTTGAAGTTCTTCTTACCCTTGCCCTTCTTGAACTTAGTGGTCTTATCGACCATCAACACTTGATGTTCTTTCTTGATTTCAGCCTCTGCTGACTTCAGCATCGAGAACACTTCAGGAATGGTCTTTTCCATCCCCTGCATGTTGTAGTTCATCACAAAGCTCTTGTAGCTTGGTGGGAGCGACTGGAGGATTCTGTCAATGACTGCCTCATCAGGGAGGTTAATATTCAGCTGGGTCATACGGTTGTGCAACCCAGACATCTTGAGTATGTGCTCACTGACAGAACTATTTTCCTCCATCTTACAACTATAGAACTTGTCGGAGATGTCATATCTCTTGACCCGGGCGTGAGCTTGAAAAACCAGTTTCAGCTCTTCGAACATCTCATATGCTCCGTGATGCTCAAAACGCTTTTGGAGCCCCAGTTCTAAGCTGTAAAGCATGCCGCACTGAACGAGGGAGTAATCATCAGCACGAGACTGCCAAGCATTCATAATGTCTTGGTTCTCTGGGACGGGAGCGTCACCTAGCGGTCCTTCTAGGACATATTGTTTCTGGCAGCTATGAGGATGATCCTCAGGTTCCGGACCCAGTCCGTATAGTTGCTGCCATCATCTTTCAGCTTGGTTTTCTCTAGGAACGCGTTGAAGTTCATGTTGACATGAGCGTTGGCCATTTGATCTACAAGACATATTTGCAAAGGTTTTAGACTAAGTTCATGATAATTAAGTTCTAATCAAATTATGAACTCCCACTTAGATTAGACATCCCTCTAGTCATCTAAGTGTTACACGATCCGAGTCGACTAGCCCGTGTCCGATCATCACGTGAGACGGACTAGTCATCGTCGGTGAACATCTTCATGTTGATCGTATCTTCCATACGACTCGTGTTCGACCTTTCGGTCTCCGTGTTCCGAGGCCATGTCTGCACATGCTAGGCTCGTCAAGTTAACCCTAAGTGTTTTCGCTGTGTAAAACTGTCTTACACCCGTTGTATGTGAACGTAAGAATCCATCACACCCGATCATCACGTGGTGCTTAGAAGCGACGAACTGTAGCAACGGTGCACAGTTAGGGGAGAACACTTCTTGAAATTTTGTAAGGGATCATCTTATTTACTACCGTCGTCCTAAGTAAACAAGATGCATAAACATAATAAACATCACATGCAATTATATAGTTGTGACATGATATGGCCAATATCATATAGCTCCATTGATCTCCATCTTCGGAGCTCCATGATCATCTTGTCACCGGCACCATGATCTCCATCATCATGATCTCCATCATCGTGTCTTCATGAAGTTGTCACGCCAACGACTACTTCTACTTCTATGACTAACGCGTTTAGCAATAAAGTAAAGTGAGTTACATGGCGTTCTTCAATGACACGCAGGTCATACAAAAATAAAGACAACTCCTATGGCTCCTGCCGGTTGTCATACTCATCGACATGCAAGTCGTGAATCCTATTACAAAGAACATGATCTCATACATCACAATTCATCATTCATCACAACTTCTGGCCATATCACATCACATGATCAATCGCTGCAAAAACAAGTTAGACGTGCTCTAATTGTTGTTGCATCTTTTACGTGGCTGCAATTGGGTTCTAGCAAGAACGTTTTCTTACCTACGAATAACCACAACGTGATCTTGTCAACTTCTATTTACCCTTCATAAGGACCCTTTTCATCGAATCCGCTCCAACTAAAGTGGGAGAGACAGACACCCGCCAGCCACCTTATGCAACTACTGCATGTCAATCCGTGGAACCGGTCTCACGTAAGCGTAAGTGTAAGGTTGGTCCGGGCCGCTTCATCCCACAATACCGCTGAAGCAAGAAAAAACTAGTAGAGGCAAGCAAGTTGACAAAATCCACGCCCACAACAAAATTGTGTTCTACTCGTGCAAAGAGAACTACGCATAGACCTAGCTCATGATGCCACTGTTGGGGAACGTTGCAGAAAATTAAAAATTTTCCTACGGTTTCACCAAGATCCATCTATGAGTTCATCTAAGCAACGAGTCAAGGGAGAGAGTTTGCATCTACATACCACTTGTAGATCATGAGCGGAAGCTTGCCAAGGGGATGCTGATGATGGAGTCGTACTCGAACGTGATTCGGATCACCGATGTCCTAGTGCTGAACGGACAGCACCTCCGCGTTCAACACACGTACGGGACGGGAGACGTCTCCTCCGTCTTGATCCAGCAAGGAGGAAGGAGAGGTTGAGGAAGGCAGCTCCAACGGCAGCACGACAGCGTGGTGCAGTTGATGCGGTAGTATTCCGACAGGGCTTCGCCGAGCACATGCGGAGGAGGAGAGGTGTTGGGGAGGGGAGGGGCTGCGCCTTGAGTTGTGGTGTGTTGCAGCCCTCCCCTCACCCCTCTATATATAGGGGAAGGGGCAAGGGGGGCCGGCCCTCTAGGGAAAACCCTAGGGGGGCGGCGGCCAAGGGGTGGGGGGCTTGCCCCCCAAGCAAGGGGGGTGCGCCCCCTTTAGGGTTTCCCCCCAACCCTAGGCGCATGGGCCCAAGGGGGGGGCGCCAAGCCCACTAGGGGCTGGCTGCTATCCCTACGCAGCCCAAGTGGCCCCCCCGGGAGGGGTGGTCCCTCCCGGTGGACCCCCGAAACCTTTCAAGTGGTCCCGGTACAATACCGGTATGACCCCGAAACTTTCCGGTGCCCGTTTAACAACTTCCCATATATAAAACTTTACCTCCGGACCATTCCGGAACTCCTCGTGACATCCGGGATCTCATCCGGGACTCCGAACAACATTCGGTAGTCACATACTAGTCTTCCTAACAACCCTAGCGTCACCGAACCTTAAGTGTGTAGACCCTACGGGCTCGGGAGACATGCAGACATGACCGAGACCACTCTCGGGCAATAACCAACAGCGGGGTCTAGATACCCATGTTGGCTCCCACATGCTCCTCGATGATTTCATCGGTTGAACCACGATGTCGAGGATTCGATCAAACCCTGTATACAATTCCGTTTGTCAATCGGTACGTTACTTGCCCGAGACTCGATCGTCGGTATCCCAATACCTTGTTCAGTCTCGTTACCGGCAAGTCACTTTACTCGTACCGTAATGCATGATCCCGTGGCCAACACCTTGGTCACCTTGAGCTCATTATGATGATGCATTACCGAGTGGGCCCAGAGATACCTCTCCGTCATACGGAGTGACAAATCCCAGTCTCGATCCGCATAAAACAATAGATACTTTCGGAGATACCTGTAGTGCACCTTTATAGTCACCCAGTTACGTTGTGACGTTTGATACACCCAAAGCACTCCTACGGTATCCAGGAGTTACACGCTCTCATGGTCAAAGGAAGAGATACTTGACATTGGCAAAGCTCTAGCAAACGAACTACACGATCTTTGTGCTATGCTTAGGATTGGGTCTTGTCCATCACATCATTCTCCTAATGATGTGATCCCGTTATCAACGACATCCAATGTCCATAGCCAGGAAACCATGACTATCTGTTGATCACAACGAGCTAGTCAACTAGAGGCTTACTAGGGACAAATTGTGGTCTATGTATTCACACGTGTATTACGATTTCTGGATAATACAGTTATAGCATGAATAAAAGACTATTATCATGAACAAAGAAATATAATAATAACACTTTTATTATTGCCTCTAGGGCATATTTCCAACAGTTAGCTCCAATATGACCTAGTTTACCTAGGTTAGCTCCAAAATGACCAAGATGGCATAATATGCTTAGTTCACTCAAAGATGGCATAATTAGCTAGGTTAGCTCCATTTTACCTAAGTATGCTTACTTCTTATTCCAGTCTTCTTCTTCTTCTTCATGTTCTTCTTCTTCTTCTAACTTTCTTGTTTCCCATTTTGTAGATCTCATTTAATTCACGGAAGCTTGCATGGATGGAGTGCTTCTTTTCCCTTTCTGCTTTTACTTTGTATCGATGAACTTGCATGGATGGAACCTGTTATATGGATGGATGGATAACGGTGTTGGATGAACAATGTGAAACTTTTGTAATATGTATGGATGTAACTATGTGTTGGTTATGTATGTGTATATGATGAAACTTGTGTGTTGGATATGTCTTTGGTGAAATTTGTGTGTTGAACCTTGTGTGTTCAAATTGAATGAATTTAAGAAAAAACTGAAAAAACAGGGGCTATACAGGATCTTTGCCGTCCGCTGGCGAACGGCAAAGAAATTTGCCATCAGCCGGCAGACGGCAAAGATGCCACGTGGTAGCTCCCTGTACAACCTGGGGGTTGTCCTATTTGGTTACTTTGTCGTCCGCCAGCTGACGGCAAAGCTCACCGTTAGCCCCCTAACGGCCAGATGTTGTCACGTGTGCCGTCCAGGACCGTTGCCGTCAGCCGGGACGGCAAAGCTCACCGTTAGCTCCCTAGCGGCCAGATGTTGTCACGTGTGCTGTCCAAGACCATTGCCGTCAGTCGGCTGACGGCAAAGATCGTTTCATCTTTGTCGTCCGCCAGCTGGCGGCAAAGAAGCCTTTGCCGTAGCCCATTCAGCCGGACCTATTGTCGTCAGCTGACGGATGGCAAAGGTCTTTGCCGTCCGGCTTGTATGCCTTTGCCATCCGCCATGGCGGACGTCAAAGAAGCTGATTCCAGCAGTGATACACAACAAGGTGGTTCCCACGCACGAGTTGGAGTCTTGTCCCGTCTGCGTAAATTTGTGTTTATCTGACCTTTTTCCTATGCAAACTAACAGATGGGACCCACAAGGAACATGGACAATTTAACTAGTCAACATAGTGCCATGCAGACTATTTGGCCGGTCAACAGAGTGCAATCCGATGCTGAACGGTGAGCAAGTGACCATATAATCACTGCAAACTGTATATAGTGACCATAATGAGTTATTTTGAAGTCCGGTGACCGTATTACGCTTTTCGCTTGAAATACACTGACCGCCCGTGTATTTATCTCTTCTCTCGCTCTATCTGTGGAGCCGAGTAGGCCAATGTGCTAGTGCCCAAATTGGCGCATGCCACCCCATTATTGTTGTACTGGTTTTGTAAGAGCGAACAAGCATTCACGTCTACTATACAAACTGTAGATATGAGTTACAAATTCTATGAAGACGGATACAAATATTTGAATCCACTTTATGCCCAATTTCTCTCTGTAGGCCCTCCAAAAGTACATCTCTACATGTTCTCGCATGTTACATCTAACAACCATGCAATACAACACTACTACTAATACACTCGAACACAATAATTCATATGTGTTTTTAGTTTTACTAGATCTAATATTGTTAGTTAATTATTCGGTTTGCATACATTAAAATTACCTTTGAAATGTATGGCTAGTATCACTACCACGCGGGAAAAATCCCGCCCTTGCCTGTTTAATCGGGTTTCATCGATGGATCGTGTGAAACATCAAAACTATAGTAGTACTACAATACAAGTAACAGTTCACTGGGCCACCGTGTCATGTACTCCTCTGTCATAAGAGTGGAGTGCTCACTTTCATAAATGTTCTAGTCCCTTTCGCCGACATGTGGGACATCAAGCAACCGGGTCCA
The DNA here is from genome assembly GCF_002162155.2 of Triticum dicoccoides. Lineage (NCBI taxonomy): Eukaryota > Viridiplantae > Streptophyta > Magnoliopsida > Poales > Poaceae > Triticum > Triticum dicoccoides. The sequence goes on along the minus strand of NC_041391.1, from coordinate 410,450,585 downwards.
TGTGCTATATCGATATAATAGTGTAGAGCAGCAGGGGTGAAGCACCCCAGTCATGGCACCGGCATAGTATGGAGTAATAAGGCGTCAAATCACAAAGCTTCAACTTTCCCATAGTTAAGTTGGAGGGACAAAGTAATCTCTACTTATACTCCTATAAAAGACTCAATTGGTGATGATGGTGTGTCTGCCATCCGCCATTTCTGACCATTAGATCTGCATCTAATGGTTGTGATGTAAGTTGTGGCCTTTTGCAACAATTCCCATTTCTCTGCTCCAGTTTACACAAAACCCCTTAGTATCTTGAAACCAACCACATTCCTCCCTTACCTCATCAAAACGGCCCAAAGAATATATTTGGAGTGAAACATAAGATATTTTTAGTGATATGTATATCAAAACTAAACTATTTTCTTTCAAATTTGTGAATATGTATTATTCTACTTTGGATCCATTGCAATGGATGGCCTCATTGCTATAGTGATATTTCTCTTGCATCATCACAACGAACATCTGTTGTACTTGTCCGGGCCTGATGCTCGCAACACGATGACTTGAGTTCGAATTTTGTCCTAAAGTTAAGTTTTTTTATATTTTTTAATATATGCTTCTTTCGCTACTGTACTGATAGTAGAACCCACAGAGTACTTAGAATACAAGATTAAGGATGGATTTCTTTATTTTTAACTTTCTGTACGAATCTGTAGCCAGCCTGCAAGTCATGTACACACTATACTGACAGTGGAACCCACAGAGTACTTAAAATACAAGATTTCTCAGTTTGCATGCGGTTTTAACGGGGGCATTTGATGGAGGTGAGGAGGCGTGTTCAGCCGGGTGTGCAGCGGGCGGTGCAGTACTATTCGATTTGATAGTGGGTGGCGCAGTTCATGATACGAGTTTAATGCATACGAGGGAGAGGGTAGCGGTTCCAGAAATATTGAACGACTAATGGTGCCTCCTCCTTCAATTAGCATCGTGAGTGCATGAGGGAAGTAATGGGAGGAGGACCGAGAAAAGAGGCAGCACAATGTGAATGCAACGCAGTTTGCACTCATATAAAGGTGCCTCTCCGTTCCAATGCATCTACCACATCGTACGCACCTAAGCACCTACACTAATCACAAAAGTGCTCACTCCAGACCCATGGCGGCGATGTGCAGGAGCGGCCAGCGGCTGTGCCAGATGGTCCATGACGCTGGCATGCGACATGGCGCCGAGGGTCGTCTCCAGATGGTGTTGGCGACCAGCTGGTGGATGGCTAGTGTCGAAGCCAGCTATGACTCTTAGTTGGACCAGATGATCATTGCCACCATCAACAAGTTCACCATCGTCAAGAAGCTCGTGGACGACATCGCCATACTCCTCCAGCTCGAGCGCCCGGGCTCCTCATTGCCTGCCACCATAATCGGCCTCCATGGCCGGAACCTCTTTCAAGCATTGGTGGCCCTGCGACTGCCTGCCTACGCAACAAAGAATGTCCACCTGGAGGTCGCGCTTGCCGCAAGACGCCTGGCCCTGCAAGAATTCGTCAACCTACACATCCACGTGTACGAGTTAGTCGTGTACATAGGTATCTACAAGGCTGGTGAGGACGCTACAACGTTGGCCTTCCTCAACCGGCTGGAAGCACTGGACGCCTTTGCTGAGAAGCACCTTGACCTCACCACAAAAGCCACTGCTGCTAAGCCGCCAGTCGGTGGCCCGGCGCACTGAGTCGAGGAGGAGGAGGAGGTCGTACGTTGATGGATGCATCTTTCTTGCCTCCAGTAACCACCACTGTGATCGCATCATCGTGGCCTTAATTCTTATTGAACTATTGCATTCTCGTTCCAGTCAATACAGACATGTGTGATCCCTTTGCACACATTTTGAGGCAATTATATGCATCACTATAACTAGTACTCCATCCGTCAAATTATAAGTTGTGGTTACCTTTTCCATCAACTTCGTGCAACGCATGGGCATCTTGCTAGTAATAATGCTAAAAAAGTAAGTTGGAGGGACAAAGCAACCATCATTTCTCTCGTTGTTGAATCCGCTTCTCCCTCATCTTCTTCAAGTTAACCACGTTTTGCTTCTGCTGTTGTTCTGCCTCATGTGGGACGCGAATCGGCTTGGTAAAGCACTGACATGTGGGATCGCATGTTCGCAAACCGCCAGGCCAACGTCCTCTAAAAATAAGAAACCTCCCCCGCCATCCACGCGGCAAAATCACCTCCTTTTTACTAATCATGATACTACAATTTTTTAGATCAATATAATCAAGATTTGTATATATAGCACACATGAGCAAAACCAAGTGGTACGGTTAACAACATCCACAATGTGTAGCCAAATGTGAAAATAGCTTTTGGCATCGATGGGAACCATTGTGGACGGTGCTGCCAAAGCCCAAAAGATGGAACTGAAGCTCCCTAATTGATTGATTGAAGGAATAGAAAAATGCAACCTCTCTCCTCTTTCTCCCGTCCTTGGACGCATGTACAGTATAGAGCATAGAGTCTACTCCCCTGTCCCTTCTATCACATATCATAAAGCAGTGAGGCGTCAAATCATAAAGCACGGACAAAGCAACCATCATTTCACTCTTCGCTGACTCTGCTTCTCCATCGTCTTCTTTGGGCGTAGGAGAAAAATGCATTAATTGACACATCGAATGAGGATTTGTATTGATCAATCCCGCGAAGGAAAACCCCGCCTTTATTTTTTAACACAAGTAGTACTCCTACGTATGTACTTGTATCCTGTTTGGGTCTAGGGCTTGCATTGCCATACTTCACCGCACATTTTTGCCATGCTTGCCTAAAGTTTTCAGAGTAAAATGCACCGGTGGTCATTAAACTTGTCACGTATGCTCACTTTGGTCACTGTACTTAAGGATACGGTCAATACGGTCACTATATACGTGTTGAGGTGACTATACGGTCACTGGCAGATCATATAGCTCCGTATGCATCCATTTTGACTGATCAACCAAACCACTTGGCGCCTCATTAGCTCACTTTCTCTCTCTGTCAAAATGGATGCATACGGAGCTATACGATCTGTCAGTGACCGTATAATTCACCTTAACACGTATATAGGGACCACATTGACTGTATTCTTAAGTACAGTGACCAAAGTGAGCGTACGTGACAAGTTTAATGACTAACAGTGCATTTTACTCAAGTTTTCAAAATGAAAAGGAGGTACACTTGCGCACGGCTGTCGCGGTCACACCGCACCCTCACACAGTCGCTCCTGCAAGCCGCAAACCCAACCAAGGGAATGCACCCTCGCTGACACGTGCTACCGCATGTGATCAAACCAATCTCAGCCATCCCACGCTGACACATAATTTTTGTTCATACAGTATGTTTATCCAACCGCATGTTGGGGAAGATCCATACGGCACGTGCGGTGGTATGTTGGGGAAGAAGAAGAGGTGAGGAAGAAGGGTTAGGAGACGTAGAATATTCATCCAACCGCTGAAATGGTTGACTGACCCAAAGGATGAAAGTCAAGCGACTTGAATAAATATATGTTTTTACACAACAAAAGATCCCTAAAAACAACAACATAAAGAAAAACTATCATTGCTCGTGGAACGAGACGGCCTCGTCGTCTTTGGGTGCCGGCGCAAACTAGCCGTAGCTGCTGACGTTTCTCTCCGCACTGTGGTTGTCTTCGGCCTCCAGCTACTCGTTCATGTGGAGTGTGCAGGCGCTCTGCACAGATGCAAGCACCACCCGGTTCAAGTCCAGGACGTCCGGTCCTGCTTGTAGGAGGGCCTCGATGGCAGCGGCATCCGTGCACTCCATGTCGAGTTGAGCCTCCGCCACCCAGTTCAAGTCCAGGCCGTCCGGTTCCGCCTGCAGAAGGGCCTCGACGGTAGCGGCATGCACGCGCTCCGCATCAAGTTGAGGCTTCGCCGCCCGGTTCACATTCACGACATCCGGTTCCGCCTGTAGAAGGGCCTCGATTGTAGCAGCATCCGCGCGCTCCGCGTCGAGTTGAGCCTCCGCCTCCATGTCCTCCTTTAGTATCGCTAGGATGAACCGATGGTGCGCCTGCACCATGAGGACCCGGACGCCGGCACGAAGTCGATGTCCATCGTCTCATATGCATCGGGGAGCCTTCTGCACTGCGACCTCCGCCATGAACATTGGATTGGCTTCCTCCTCCTTGGAGCTTGGTACCAGAGAACTCAGGGATTGGCCCACCGTAAAGCGAGCTTGGGAACGGAGGTCTGTGGCACCAATCGCCGCCGCGATTTCTGCGCGGCGCTCCGGCGTCAGCATCTTGTAGTACGTGTTCTTGCGGTGCACCATGGCTTTCTGGCGAACTAGGGGACGCTTGATGCGGGCTAGGGGATCGAAAGGTGGGGGAATGGGCTGGAGAGGAGGTGTGGTTTTGGGGAAGTGGCAGGCATAGGCTGAGCAGCAAAGGTCTGGTGTGAATAGTGGTTCTGGTGATGACCGGTCAATCGGTTTTAACTGTACATCGCTCTTGTCGCGTTCGCGTTGCACCCCGTCACGCTGGACCCGCCACGCCGCTCACTGAATGGAACGCGCTTCATCTTGCGTTTATGCTCGCTTGTGGTACCGCAGTTGAGAGCAAACTGACGTCCCTCCCCCTCCCCCACCCGCGTCATTTATGATGCTACTACTACTACCTCTGTCCTAGTTTATTGGTCTCCATTGTAATCTGTGCCAAAGTTTGACCATAAATTTAACTAACAAAATATTCATGCATGTCATAAAAAATTATATCACTAAAAATAATGTTCAAATACGAATCCAACGATATAATTTTATTAACATACACTAACATTCCATCAGTTAAATCGTTGGTAAAAAATTAGCACAAATTACAAAGAGGACTAATAAACCAGGAAGGAGGTAGTAGAGGAGAGAGAGGACGACCGAGTGTTACTAGTACTCCCTCCGTTTTATGTGGAGTAAATAAAAAAGAGGGAGTATACTACTAGTATTATGAACAATGCATACTCTACTGCAAATGTTGGATTGTCAGTACTCCACTAGTACTATTGGACAGGGAGCTTAAAAAAAGATAATATTGGACTGGCTATACATGGCGAAATCCTAGTAGGAAGAGCATGTGCGAGAACAAGCACGTTCACGTGTTTGAAAACAAATTGGAAACCATCTCTGTTTGAATACAAATCTAAGAGTATGTATGAATCTAACAATATTGATTGGGCGTTGTTGAATGTTGAGACTTCTTTCTGTAAGTTTTATCAAAGTAGAGATACTTTGACTACACGTAAAACTTATATGTACACTAGAAAGGATCGGAGGGAGTATATTGTAAGTTAAAAAGTGAAATGAACATTGAATACCCTTTATATATGATTTGCTGATGCTATGATCACCAGTTCAAAACTTTGAATCCGCCTTAGGTATCACACATGCAGCCACTCGTTCTCTCTTGGTTTCATCTCAGGGTCCGATCGATTGAAAGAGGACTAGGGTGGGTATACTATGTTCGTTTCACTTTTGAACGTACAATATACTCCCTACGATCCCCACAGACCCCCCTGGTCATTTCTATCATAGAAACTTAACAAACCTTTATCTCCTTGCACGACACACACTTGATCTCTCAACATCAATCGATGTCATGAAGATGTGTCGGGGCATGAACCGAATGGGATGTCAAAACTAAGATGGGAAGCAACACGTAGTGGAGGCAAAGTGAAACTTTAAACGAACCGTTTGTCTGTATGCATGTCGGACAAATTACAACATTGGAAATACAAGCATGGTCTAGGCCCACATGCTAATGATACTCGGCGGAATGTTCAACTCAGGCATGTGGAAGGATGGACTCGACCTGAGGGCCACATGATCGATGGAGAAGAGGGTTGGAGAGGAATGAAAAATAAGTAACGCCACATTGATTGTGCATGCGTACATATAGGAGGGAATCAACAGTTTTTTTTTCTTCCAGAGAATGTTAATGCATGTGTGCATAAAAAGGAATGCGCCAATATCAGGATAGATTCGTTTCTATTGAAGGAAAGTTCTACGCCATTTTTTTTATCTGTCCTATACTACGCTAGATTTGTTCTGTCTATTTATATTAAGGTAATGTGAACGAAACGTTTTTCCACATAATGGCAATGGTGGGTAATTTTTTTCACTTAAAACACATCTAATGGCTATAAATTTCTAGTCATTTAAATAGACGGTTGGATTTTTCTATTTTTTGTGAAAATTTCTATCCTATTTGCCACTTTTTTGGGCAATCCATAAAGTTAGTACAAAGTTGAGTCATCTATTTTGAAATGGAGGGAGTATGTTTTATTCATGCATCCGTATATCAAGGGAAGAAGTTACGCATGCATATAGATAGGCATGAGCCACGACGTCATATGCTGCCTTTTTTATATATTACAATATGGCAATGTATTTACCTTTTTTTCAAGCGTCCATATAGGGGAAGAATGCATGCGTGCATATAACTAAAGCTAGATTTATTATTTTAGGAAAATCCTATGCTAATGCCTGTGCGCATATAGAAGCGAATCATCCAGTTTTTTTTCATGGAGAACCCTAATGAATGCGTCCATAAAAAGGAATGATCCCATATCATGGTAGTTTTTTTTCCGAAGGAAAGTCCTATGCTAGATTTTTCACGCTGGATTTGTTCTTTTAGGAAAGTCCAATGATTGTGCATGCGTACATATATAAGGAAATCAACAGTTTTTTTCTTCCACAGAATGTTAATGCATGTGTGCATAAAAAGGAATGAGCCGATATCACGATAGATTCGTTTTTATTGAAGGAAAGTTCTACGCCAGTTTTTTCTACCTGTCCTACGCTACGCTAGATTTGTTCTGTCTATTCATATTAAGGTAATGTGAATGAAACATTTTTCCACATAATGGTAATGGTGGGTAATTTTTTTCACTTAAAACACATCTAATGGCTATAGATTTCAAGTCAATTAAATAGATGGTTGGATGTTCCTAATTTTTGTGAAAATTTCTATCCTATTTGTCTCTTTTTTGGGAACCCATAAAGTTAATACAAAGTTGAGTCATCTATTTTGAAACGGAGCGAGTATGTTTTATTCATGCATCCATATATCAAGGGAATAATTTACGCATGCATATAGATAGGCATGAGCCACGACGCCATATGCTGCCTTTTTTTCTACTACAATAAGGCAATGTATTTACCTTTTTTTCAAGTGTCCATATAGGGGAAGAATGCATGCGTGCATATAACTAAAGCTAGATTTATTCTTTTAGGAAAATCCTATGCTAATGCCTGTGCGCATATAGAAGGGAATCATCCATTTTTTTCGTGGAGAACCCTAATGAATGCATGCGTAAAAATGAATGAGCCCATATCATGGTAGTTTTTTTCCGAAGGAAAGTCCTATGCCAGATTTTTCACGCTGGATTTGTTCTTTTAGAAAAGTCCAATGATTTTGCATGCGTACATATAGAAGGGAACCAACAGTTTTTTTTCTTCCAGAGAAAGTTAATGCATGTGTGCATAAAAAGGAATGAGCCTATATCACGATATATTCATTTTTATTGAAGGAAAGTTCTACGCCAGTTTTTTTACCTTTCCTATGCTACGCTAGATTTGTTCTGTCTATTTATATTAAGGTAATGTGAACGAAACGTTTTTCCACATAATGGCAATGGTGGGTAATTTTTTTCACTTAAAACACATCTAATGGCTATAAATTTCTAGTCAATTAAATAGGTGGTTGGATGTTTCTAATTTTTGTGAAAATTTCCATCCTATTTGTCTTTTTTGGGGGAATCCATAAAGTTAGTACAAAGTTGAGTCATCTATTTTGAAATGAAGAGAATAGGTTTTATTCATGCATCCATATATTAAGGGAAGAAGCTACGCATGCATATAGATAGGCATGAGCCACGATGTCATATGCTGCCTTTTGTTTCTATTACAATATGGCAATGTATTTACCTTATTTTCAAGCGTCCATATAGGGGAAGAATGCATGTGTGCATATAACTAAAGCTAGATTTATTCTTTTAGGAAAATCCTATACTAATGCCTCTGCGCATATAGAAGCGAATCATCCAGTTTTTTTTCGTGGAGAACCCTAATGAATGCGTGCATAAAAACGAATGAGCCCATATCATGGTAGTTATTTTTCGAAGGAAAGTCCTATGCCAAATTTTTCACGCTGGATTTGTTCTTTTAGGAAAGTCCAATGATTCTGCATGCGTACATATAGAAGGGAATCAGCAGTTTTTTTTTCTTCCAGAGAAAGTTAATGCATGTGTGCATAAAAAGGAATGAGCCTATATCACGATAGATTCGTTTTTATTGAAGGAAAGTTCTACGCCAGTTTTTTTACCTTTCCTATGCTACGCTAGATTTGTTCTGTCTATTTATATTAAGGTAATGTGAACGAAACGTTTTTCCACATAATGGCAATGGTGGGTAATTTTTTCACTTAAAACACATTTAATGGCTATAAATTTCTAGTCAATTAAATAGATGGTTGGATGTTTCTAATTTTTGTGAAAATTTCTATCCTATTTGTCTCTTTTTTGGGAAGCCATAAAGTTATTACAAAAGCTGAGTCATCTATTTTGAAACGGAAGGAGTGGGTTTTATTCATGTATCCATATATCAAGGGAAGAAGTTACGCATGCATATAGATAGGCACGAGCCACGACGCCATATGCTGCCTTTTTTCTATTACAATAAGGCAATGTATTTACCTTTTTTCAAGCGTCCATATAGGGGAAGAATGCATGCGTGCATATAACTAAAGTTAGATTTATTCTTTTATAAAAATCCTATGCTAATGCCTGTGCGCATATAGAAGGGAATCATCCAGTTTTTTTTTTCATGGAGAACCCTAATGCATGCGTGCATAAAAAGGAATGAGCCCATATCATGATAAGTTTTTTTTCAAAGGAAAGTCCTATGCCAGATTTTTCACGCTGGATTTGTTCTTTTAGGGAAGTCCAATGATTCTGCATGCGTACATATAGAAGGAAATTAATAGTTTTTTTCTTCCAGAGAATGTTAATGCATGCGTGCATAAAAAGGAATGAGCCTATATCATGATAGATTCGTTTTTATTGAAGGAAAGTTCTACGCCAGTTTTTTTACCTGTCCTACGCTACGCTAGATTTGTTCTATCTATTTATATTAAGTTAATGTGAACGAAACGTTTTTCCACATAATGGCAATGGTGGGTAATTTTTTTCCACTTAAAAGACATCTAATGGCTATAAATTTCTAGTGAATTAAATAGATGGTTGGATGTTTCTACTTTTTGTGGAAATTTCTATCCTATTTGTCTCTTTTTGGAGACCCATCAAGCACTCTTTATATATAATAGATTCCACGAAAAAAACTTAATAAGAATATATAAAATTTCTAAAAATTCCAGAAACAATTTTCACAGTCCCTACCTAATATTTGGGACATTATGAACATTTTTTGGGCTAAATGCAATTTTTAAAAAATGCATGTTTTTCTCTAATTCACATAAAATAGCAATTAAAATTCAAATAAAATAATAATTTGATTTCAACATTTCTTTTTCAATATTTTTGTTCTGTTTTGAAGAAGTTATATTATCTTCTCTCGCTTAGTTTATTGAATTGAAATAATTGAAAAGAAATTATTAAAATCAAATTGATCCTCTATTCAAATTTGAAACAAATTCAAAATATGAAAATTTCGTGAAACCTCCAATCCTCTTCTTGGGTCCTTGAGTTGCTTAAGATTTCTCGGATCACAAGAAAATGCAAATAAACTATGATATGCATATGATGATCTATGTATAAGATCCAAATTGAAAATTGGGATGTTACAAACACCCTTTTGATATATATATATATATATATATATATATATATATATATATATATATATATATATATATATATATATATATATATATATATATTTGTTCCACATGCAAGTGTGTTCGTGTTCTGACCCTTTCCCGCGTTATTCTTTTTGAAAAAATTTATAAACAGCAGACAAGTTGGATGCAACAACCGTCTGTGATTGGGGATGCAATACACACGGTTCACTTAGACTACCCGTGTGCCACGTTCGTGTCCCTGTCACTCACATCAGCACAATAGATTGGGCTTCACGAGGCTTGCCTTCCTCTCTAAAAAATATCTACTACCTCGCAATCTCGAAAATATCTACTTCCTGGAAGGTTTTTATGTTTGATAGCACACAATTAGTATGTGTGGACCGCGTGCGATGTGTGTTACTCCCGCTCTGCTTCAATTCCTTGATTCAAATTTTCAGTAGCCCCGGCATTTTACTCCCGCCTCTACATCCGTCACAATCTCAAAAATATTTCCTCACCCTTGATCGAAATTTTTAGTAGCCCCGCCCTGTTACTCCCGCCTCTGCATCCCTCGCAATCTCAAAAACATCTGCTCTTCCTTGATCTGAATTTTCAGTAGCCCCAACATTTTACTCCCACCTCTGCATCCCTCGCAATATCAAAAATACACGCTCGCCCTTAATCCAAATTTTCAATAGCCCGACCATTTACTCCCGCCTACTAAGATTTTAAGTTGTCGCGGTATTTCCTCAAACACTACCTTGCCCCCCTTCACACGCACCACACACACCCCAAAACCTCCGCTCACATAGACACAAACCACCCCTCCCTCGCTCGAAACCATTGGTAGGTCGCCACCATCGCCGCCGCCGCCTCCATCCTCAACTTGTGCCTATGTGTCGGGGTGCTCGAGGAGCCAATGGCACAAAAGAGGTTTATCGCGGCCTCTTTGCCCGACGCTGGCGAGGAGGCCGCCGAGGTGTCCCCGTCGTCCTCCGCGGGCTCTTTATCGACCCGTCATCGCCGGTCGTCCGATCCGCCACGCCCCTACACCGGTTAGCGGACTTCCCCGTCCTCCCTCGGGCCCGGCCGCCGACAAGGTCCTACCTCGGGGTCCGGCAGTGGCGATGGGGGACAGGGTCGTCGAGATTATGGATAGGGAGACCCACACCCGTCGGTGGCTCGGTAGCTTCCACACGGCCGAGCTCGCAACCATGGAGTACGACCTCTGGCAGGTCCGCTACCACGGCGCGGCGGCTAGAATCAGTTTCCCATGGCGCGGGAGGACTGTGAGGTGTGGGAGCGCCTCAAGGTCGAGGCCGCCGATGAGGCCTACATGCAAGAGTTCTGCCGGTAGCACCTAGAGCTTGAACAGGTGGAGCAAATGATCTTTGTCGGCGCACAGGGTGGCGAGGTTATCGTGCTCTCCTCCAATGACGAGGTCGAAGGATGCATGGATCACGGCATGGAAGTCCTCGAGGTGGGCGGCAAGGAAGAAGAGATCGACATCGACGAGTGGAGGAGTGTCTTCCCCAACGACCCCGACGACGGCACCGGCCCGAACCCGACTCGCGGCACACCGTACCTGACGAGGAAGGATTGGCTCGACCTGCACTTCAACTAAAATTAGTTTAGTTTAGTTAAAATTTATGTTTTATGTTCGGTTATGTAAAACTATCTATGTTTATGTTTGGATGCATGCTACTTCCGTTGAACCTTCTTTGAACTTGATCAAATTGAAGTTTGCAATGTTAAGTTTAGGGGATCGACTAGAAATGGCGAAAAATTGCTGGAGTATATATATATATATATATATATATATATATATATATATATATATATATATATATATATATATATATATATATATATATATATATATACTCCACTAAGGATTTTAGTCTGCTAACTTCTAGGAGATCGGCTAGAGATGGCCTTATGCCTTGTTTATTTTAGTTCTTCACAATGTGATGCTCTATATGTGTAACTATTTGCCATGCAGTTAATTTCATCAATAACAGTTTCAACAATACGACTATGAATTACGATATTTGGTTGTTGTTAAGGATGTTGCCGTTAACATGCCTTTTCTTTTTTAACAACAACTAGTGTACATTAGACCTGCATAATACCAGTCTAAATGACTATATTTGCTTGTTTTTAAATGTTATGCCTGTTGCAGTTAACACACCTTTCCACTTCTTGTTTTGCTTAACTAGCATGCTTAAACCTGCACACTGAAGCTATCATTTGTAGATTATGTTGTCTATCATGGATATATTTGGTTGATGTTTAGCATGTTGTGCTTAACATGCCTTTATATGTACTCATACATGACAATATTGAGAACAACTGTTGTTTTCCATCGAGGTTAGTTTTATCGCATTGCTTATATATACTCACTGTTCAGGATATCGGTAGCTGGTACCATATAGCCTGGGGGCTGATAAGGGACTAATCGTCCAATCGGATATTTCACTGAATATATCTGTAACCCATTTATCGTAGGTTAACTAGGGCCATATTTAATATATCTGAGGCTACATAGCAACATCCATTGTACTGAATGACTAAATATGCAATCCCAGACTACATAGCAACAAGGAAGAGTGTTACCTTAATGTTCTGATGTGTCTAGATATACATGTAATAAGATCTTATATAAAGGGATGGAGGGAGTGTTGTACTACATCATTTTTAAATTGTTGTTTAGCTTCTAATATTAACTTGGTGCTTTTACATACATATGTCATTGCCAAAGATCCACACTTCGACCCTTTCTGCATATGGGGAAATGAGATATTCATGAACCAGCATCAAGTGAGGAAACTCATAAAGATTGTTATTAAAATGGGTCAAAAGATGTCAATCGAACTATTTGTTTACACTTTATGCAAGACAATAGTGAACTTCAGGATGGTAAGTAAGAACTATGTAGCCTTCTTTTTACTGCCCGTAATGAGTTGTGTTAGATGGCAATGTGATCCTGAAGCAGTTTACTCAAGATTACCTCTCAAACTACATTATTGGTGGCTGACTATCACAAGGGGTTGCACTAAAGTCACGCGTGCCTTCTGCATCGAGGAGAGAACAATAGGGCTATTCCGCTTCACCTTGTTCAGCGACCAGAATGTCTTTCGCCTCTTTCTTTACAATCATTAATAGTACAAGTATACAAACTTGGTTCTTCATTCTCTATTTGGTGCTTATGTAATTCTTGAACATATGTACCTATGAATCGAATAATGCATTGGTTGTTTGAACATGATGGATATGAATAAAGCTATGGCCTAGTTTCAAATTCAAGTTAGGTACAATTTTAAATAGCAGCAATTAAATTAGGGTGAAATTAAGCTCTGCACTTCATTACAACGCACACGGTCTATAAACCACAGTGATGCGTCTCAAACGTATCTATAATTTTTGATTGTTCCATGCTATTATATTATCATTCTTGGATATTTTACCATCATTTTATAGCAACTTTATATCATTTGTTGGGACTAACCTATTGACATAGTGCCCAGTGTCAGTTGCTGTTTTTTGCTTGTCTTTTACGTCGCAGAATATCAGTATCAAACGGAGTCCAAATGCAAAATATCATTTTTTTGGAGATTTTTTTGGACCAGAAGACACCTTGGGGGGCCAATAAATGCACCTACAAGGAGTCCCGTGGGGACCACAATGCACCAGGGCATGCAAGGAGGCGCAGGCACGCCCTAGTGGGTTGTGGGGCCCACGAGGGTCTCCTGCATTGCCTCTTCACCCTATAAATTCACAAATATTCTAGAAACCCTAGGGGAGCGGACGAAAAACAATTTCAGGCGCAGCAAGTTCCAGAACCACGGGATCCAATCTAACACCATCACGGAGGGGTTCATCATCCTCATTGGCGCCTCTCCGATGATGCGTGAGTAGTCCACCATAGACCTACGGGTCCATATGCAGTAGCTATATGGCTTCCTCTCTCTCTTTTGATTCTCAATATAGTGGTCTCTTGGAGATCTGTTTGATGTAATGACTTTTTGCGGTGTGTTTGTTGGGATCGAATGAAGTTTGAGTTTATGATCAGATATTTTATCCATGAATATTATTTGAGTCTTCTTGTTTCTCTTATATGCATGATTATTTATTGCCTCGTATTTATTCTTCGAATCTTTGGTTTAGTTAGGCCAACTAGATCGATTTTGATTGCCATCAGAAGAGGTGCTTTGTGATGGGTTCGATCTTGCGGTGTTCTTTCCCAGTGACAAAAGGGGCAGCAAGACACACATGTATCGTTGCTATTAACGATAACAAGATAGGGGCTATTCCTACATGAATGTCATCGTTCTTATTGCATTACAACATTTCTCCATGAACTTAATACACTACATGCATGTTGGATAGCGATCGATGTCTGGAGTAATAGTAGTAGATGCAGAATCATTTTGGTCTACTAATCTTGGACGTGATGCTTATATATTGATCATTGCCTTGGATATCGTCATAATTATTTGATCTTGTATCAATTGCCAAACAATAATTTGTTTACCCACCGCGTGCTATTTCTCGAGAGAAGCCACTACTGAAATCTATGGCCCCCGGGTCTATTCTTTATCATATTTGCTTTCCGATCTATTATTTGCCACTTCTATTTTCAAATCTATTATCACAAAAAACCAAAAAATACCTTGATGCACTTTTTTATTACTTATTTTATTTCTCGTTTTATCGAGAGCTATTTATCCAACCTACCACAAATTTATCTATCTTTTTACCGTGGAGGGATTGACAACCCCTCTTACGCGTCGGGTTTCAAGTACTTGTTCTTTGTGTGCAGGTACTTTTTACATAGTGTTGCTTGGTTCTCCTACTGGATTGATACCTTGGTTTCACAACTGAGGGAAATACCTACCACATCTGTACTGCATCATCCCTTCCTCTTTAGGGAAATACCAACGCATTTTATGCGACATCAAAGGAATTTCTGGCGCCGTTGTCGGGGAGACATCATCAACATCTATCAGTTTGCTAATCACAAATCTCATCTCCTTGAAATTTACATTATTTTCCATTTGCCTCTCGTGTTCATCTCCCCCACTTCACAAAAAATTTACCATTTTATTTGCCTTCTTTTCCGTTTGCCTTTTTGTTCGTTTGCTATCTTTGCTTGTGTGCCATGTGTCTTCTATTTGCTTGTATCTTCACTTGCTAAAAATCTATTGATATGGATCCTCATCCACTTGCTAATATTTTTAAAAGAAACAATGATGAACTAATTGCTAGTGAATTGAGTTCACTAGATTATTTTTATGAAGTTTTGCTTGACATTCGTAATTTTGAAAATTGTGATGAATTGTTAAACAAAAAAGTTTATAAGGTGATTCGCGATAGCTCCTTGAATGAAAAGAATGAGTGCAATGATATTATTATGAATTCTATTAATGTCAATTGTGTTAATGATATCCAAAAACCCAAGCTTGGGGATGAAAATTTTGTTATGTCTACTACTTATTGCAATGATCATGATTGGGGTCATAATGATTCGTATGATCTTGAAAATTTATTTAAGCCTCATGATGAATATGTTTGCAATAATATTGACAGTGGGTTGGGAAGAGTGTCAAATTTAGCTAAAAATAACCAACATATCTGGAGAGTGTTCAATTTTAAGAATTTTTTGATAAAAGTGGGCTTGGAGAGGTCATAACTTTATTTGATGATAATCCCACTATTTTGGAAGAGTGTCAACTTTGCATGCATGTGGATCATGAAGAGAAGATTTTATATGATAGATATATTGTTGAATTTGATTATGGTCCTACATGTAATTATTATGAGAGAGGAAAATATGGTTGTAGAAATTTTCATGTGACTAAATTACCTCTCGTTATGATGAGATTGTCAATGTTTTATTACTCTCCTTTGCATATGCAATATATTTCTTGTCTTGATAATTTTTTTGCTTATAAAATTCCTATGCATAGGAAGTATGTTAGAATTAAACGTGTTTGTTCATGTCTTATCATGCTCTCTTTGTGCTTCAATTTTTGTCTTTCATGTGAGCATCATTGAAATCTCAAGCCTATCTTGATGGCTATAAAACGATAGCGCTTATTGGGAGGCAACCCAATGAATAAAATATTTTTTTGTCCTTTTCTTTCCATTTTTGTGTGTTTACACAATTATGCTACTGTTATGATTGTGTTTTTACGTTTTAATTAGTGTATGTGCCAAGTAAAGCCTTTAGCATCATGTTGGGTGATAGTTGATTTGATCTAGTTGAAAAACAGAAACTTTTGTGTCCAATACAAAATTGTTTAAATCCACAGAAGCAACGAAAAATTCTGAATTTTTTACACAAGACTGATATACATATTGCCTACATTGTCCTTATCTTTCAGAATTTTGGGAGTTATAGAAGTATGGTTAGAGTTCAGATTACCACAGACTGTTCTGTTTTTGAAAAATTCTGTTTTCGTTGCATTGTGTACTTATTTTGATGAATCTATGGATTGTATTGGAGGATATAAGCCATGGAAAACTTAGAACACAGTAGGTATAATGCAATAATAAAATATGAATGGGTTTGCAACACTACTTAGAGTGGTGGTTTGCTTTATTATATAACGGATCTCAGGAAGGTTTTGTAAGTTTTGTGTGATTGAAGTTTTCATGTTTTGGGTGAGATCATGATGGATGAAGGAATAAGGAGTGAAAAGAGCCTAGGCTTGGGGATGCCTATGGCACCCCAAGTTAATATTCAAGGAGAACTAAGCAACTAAGCTTGGAGATGCCCCTGAAGGAATCCCCTCTTTCTTCTAATAGCCATCGGTAATTCTACTTGGAGCTATATTGTTATTCTTCACATATCATGAGTTTTGCTTGGAGCATCTTGTATTATATGAGTCTTTGCTTGTTTTGCTTTTTAGTTTGTCTCATATTTCCTTGATGTACACACCTATTTGTGAGAGCACTAATTATGCTATCATTACAGGAATCAGGCACTTTGCCGTTGATGTCTACTACACAACCTTCTTCTTGTAGACGTTGTTGGGCCTCCAAGTGCAGAGGTTTGTAGGACAGTAGCAAATTTCCCTCAAGTGGATGACCTAAGGTTTATCAATCCATGGGAGGCGTAGGATGAAGATGGTCTCTCTCAAACAACCTTGCAACCAAATAACAAAGATTCTCTTGTGTCCCCAACAAACCCAATACAATGGTAAATTGTATAGGTGCACTAGTTCGGCGAAGATATGGTAATACAAGTGCAATATGGATAGTAGATAAAGGTAATTGTAATCTGAAAATATAAAAACAGCAAGGTAACTAATGATAAAAGTGAGAGTAAACGGTATTGCAATGATAGGAAACAAGGCATAGGGTTCATACTTTCACTAGTGCAAGTTCTCTCAACAATAATAACATAGATAGATCATATAACAATCCCTCAACATGCAACAAAGAGTCACTCCAAAGCCACTAATAGCGGAGAACAAATGAAGAGATTATGGTAGGGTACGAAACCACCTCAAAGTTATTCTTTTGGATCAATCTATTCAAGAGTTCGTACTAGAATAACACCTTAAGACACAAATCAACCAAAACCCTAATGTCACCTAGATACTCCATTGTCACCTCAAGTATCCGTGGGCATGATTATACGATATGCATCACACAATCTCAGATTCATCTCTTCAACCAACACAAAGTAGTTCAAAGAGTGCCCCAAAGTTTCTATCGGAGAGTCAAGACGAAAACGTGTGCCAACCCATATGCATCGGTTCATGGGCGGAACCCGCAAGTTGATCACCAAAACATACATCAAGTGGATCACGTGATATCCAATTGTCACCACAGATAAACACGACAAGACATACATCAAGTGTTCTCAAATCCTTAAAGACTCAATCTGACAAGATAACTTCAAAGGGAAAACTCAATTCATCACAAGAGAGTAGAGGGGGGAGAAACATCATAAGATCCAACTATAATAGCAAAGATCGCGACACATCAAGATCGTGCCATAGAGAGAACACGAGAGAGAGAGAGAGAGATCAAACACATAGCTACTGGTACATAGCCTCAGCCCCGAGGGTGAACTACTCCCTCCTCATCATGGATAGCGCCGGGATGATGAAGATGGCCACCAGTGATGGATTCCCCCTCCAGCAGGGTGCCGGAACGGGCTCCCGAGAGGATTTTGGTGGCTACAGATTCTTGCGGCAGCGGAACTCCCGATCTATTTTCTATTATGATGTTTTTAGGGTACGTAGGCTTATATAGGCGAAAGAAGTCGGTCGGGGAAGCCTCGAGGGGCCCACGAGAGGGTAGGGCGCGCCCAGGGGGTGGGCGCGCCCCCTGTCTCGCGGCCTCCTCGATGATCCCCTGGCTTGCACTCCAAGTTCCTGGGATTGGTTCTGTTCCAAAAGTAACTTTACCGAAGGTTTCATTCTGTTTGGACTCCGTTTGATATTCCTTTTCTTCAAAATACTGAAACAGGCAATAAAACAACAATATGGGCTGGGTCTCCGGTTAGTAGGTTAGTCCCAAAAATGATATAAATGTGTAAAATAAAGCCCATAAACATCCAAAAGGGGTAATATAATAGCCTGGAACAATCAAAAATTATAGATATGTTGGAGACGTATCAAGCATCCCCAAGCTTAATTCATGCTGGTCCTCGAGTAGGTAAATGATAAAAACAGAATTTTTGATGTGGAATTCTACCTAGCATAATTCTCAATGTAATTTTCTTTATTGGGGCATGAATGTTCAGATCCAAATGATTCAAAATAGAAGTTCATATTGACATAAGAAATAGTGATACTTCAAGCATACTAATCAAAGTAATGATGTCTTCTCAAAATAACATGGCCAAAGAAAGTTATCCCTACAAAATCATATAGTGTGGCTGTTGCTCTATCTTCATCACACAAACTATTTAATCATGCACAACCCTGATGACAAGCCAAGCAGTTGTTTCATACTTTATTAATCTCAAACTTTTTCAACTTTCGCGCAATACATGAGCGTGAGCCATGGACATAGTACTATATGTGTAATAGAATGGTGGTTGTGGAGAAGAAAAAATGGAGAAGATAGTCTCACATCAACTAGGCGTATCAACGGGCTATGGAGATGCCCATTAATAGATATCAATGTGAGTGAGTAGGGATTGCCATGCAACGGATGCACTAGAGCTATAAATATATGAAAGCTTAACAAAAGAAACTAAGTGGGTGTGCATCCAACTTGCTTGCTCACCAAGACCTAGGGCATTTTGAGGAAGCCCATCATTGGAATATACAAGCCAAGTTCTATAATGAAAAATTCCCACTAGTATATGAAAGTGACAATATAGGAGACTCTCTATCATGAAGATCATGGTGCTACTTTGAAGCACAAGTGTGGAAAAAGAGATAGTAGCATTGTCCCTTCTCTCTTTTTCTCTCATTTTATTTTTTTCTCTTTTTTTTTCTTTGGCCTTTCTTTTTTTCTTTCTGGCCTTTCTCTTTTTGTTTTCTTTTTTTTGTAAAGTCCGAAGTCTCATCCCTACTTGTGGGGGAATCATAGTCTTCATCATCCTTCCCTCACTGGGACAATGCTCTAATAATGAAGATCATCACACTTTTATGGATTTACAACTCAAGAATTACAACTCAAAGCTAGAACAAGATATGACTCTATATGAATGCCTCCGGCGGTGTACTGGGATATGCAATGAATCAAGAGCGACATGTATGAAAATTATGAAGGTGGCCTTGCCACAAATACAATGTCAACTACATGATCATGCAAAAAGCAATATGACAAAAGTAATGTGTGTCATATGAATAGAACGGTGGAAAGTTGCATGGCAAATATCTCGGAATGGCTATGGAAATGCCATAATAGGTAGGTATGGTGGCTATTTTGAGGAAGGTATATGGTTGGTGTATGGTACCGGCGAAAGTTGCGCGGCACAAGAGAGGCTAGCAATGGTGGAAGGGTGAGGGTGCGTATAATCCATGGACTCAACATTAGTCAAAAGAACTCACATACTTATTGCAAAAATTTAGAAGTCATCAAAAACAAAGTATTACGCGCATGCTCCTAGGGGGATAGATTTGTAGGAAAAGACCATCGCTCGTCCCCGACCGCCACTCATAAGGAAGATAATCAATAAATAAAGTTGTGCTCCAACTTCATCACAAAGCGGTTCACCATACGTGCATGCTACGGGAATCACAAATTACAACACAAGCATTTTTCATAATCACCTCAACTACCTCCATATCTCAAAACAATTATCAAGTATCAAATTGATCATAGCATCGAATTCACTTTCTGTGATAGTTTTTATTATACCCAACTTGGATGCTCATCATTCTAGGACCAAATTTGTAACCTTAGCAAATACCATGCTGTTCTAAAAGACTCTCAAAATAATAAAAGTGAAGCATGAGAGACTAGCAATTTCTACAAAATATAACCACCGCCGTGCTCTAAAAGATATAAGTGATGCACTAGAGCAAATGACAAACTACTCCGAAAGGTACAAGTGAAGATCAATGAGTAGTCGAATAATTGTGCAACTATGTGAAGACTCTCTAACATTAAGGAATTTCAGATCATGTGGTATTGTATTCAAACAGCAAGCAAAACAAAATAAAATGACATTGCAAGGATAGCACAACTCATGTGAAGAAGCAAAAACTTAGGCTCAACCGATACTAACCGATAGTTGTTTGAAGAAGAAAGGTGGGATGCCTACCGGGGCATCCCCAAGCTTAGATCCTTGAGTCTTCTTGAAATATTTGTCGGATTTCGGGTTCCGGCAGACCCTTGAGGTTTGAACTCTGGGGTGCGCACGAAGATCTTTCCCCTAACAGCTCACGCCTCGAAGGCTCGCAATGAATCTAAGCTAGAAAGAAGAACACACAAGGGACACGAGGTTTATACTGGTTCAGGCCACCATTGTGGTGTAATACCCTACTCCAGTGTGTGGTGTGGTGGATTGCCTCAGGGGCTGATGATGAACAGTACAAAGGGGGAACAGCCTCGCGAGGGGATGTTCTTGAGCTGGTGCGATGAACTACTTGGATCAGTTCAGTCACCTCTCTCTAGTCTATGCATGATCAGGATCCGCCTCTGCCCTGTGGTGGCTAGTCCTATTTATAGAGGGAGGCCCTAGGCCTCTTCCCAAATAATGAGCGGGAAGGGCGCCAACAATTGGCCATTTTGAAGGAGAACATCTAGTACACTTATCCTGACTAAAGTTGTTCCTCGGTTGCCAAAGGCTCTGACAATGACGCCGTCCAGGGCTCCACGATGACCTCGGTCCTGCCATTTTGCTGGTCTTGGTCTTGTTGCACCGAAACGGTAACCTTTGCCTGATGCCTTGGCCTGTGCTTGCCTCCTTTGCACCGAAGGGGAAACAAGGACACTGCGCAGGCCGGCGCCCGCCTGGCGCCTGCCTGGTCTCGATCGTCATGGCTTGCGTCACGGGCTCCTCGTGAGGTGCCCTTGCCTTGATGAGGCCGCTCCTGAGGAAGCTTCCTGTCGTCCACCCTGCGAGGCTTGGCCCCTCGCGAGGGTCTTGAGCTTGAGCTGATGAAGCTGGGCCGCACTGGGCCCCCACTTGAGCCACGCCGCAGGCCGTAGGCAGGCAAGTCTGGGGACCCCCGTTCCCAGAACGCCGACAGTAGCCCCCGGGCCCAAGGCGTGCATGGACTTGGCTTAGCAGAGAAGCGAAGGGGCAAGTGCGAAGCGCTGCGGGCCCCAATAGCCTCCGGCCTTGGGCGCCGCGTGGCAATTGATTGGACGTGGGCATCTCCGCTTCCCCATGACGCCTCGGCAACCGCATGACTTGACAAGTCCCTGCATGCAAAAATGGGTCATGATTACCTGCGATCGTGGAGGCTGACGGTTGGCCTTCTCCGGCTATAAGTACGGAACGGCGCGAGCCCTTCCAGTCCATCCCTTCCTGCTACTCCTTTCTCTCCATCCCGGCTACTCACCACTCCCATGGCTCCGCGGAAGAGGTCTCGGCCACGGAGAAAGGAAAGGGTCGTCAGGAAGGGCCTGACTCTCCTCCAACCAAGCGCGGTCGGGGCCGCCCTCACAAGCATCCTGCGGCCCCCGTAGTGGCTTCCCGTAGTCATGGAGGCGGTCCCCTGCGCGGCAATGAGCGCCTGGTTGCAGATGGGAGGCACGCCGTAGATGCACGACCCCCCAGGACGTGCTTTCGCTCGGCGGAGGTTCTGTCGGAGTTTGTTGTGTGGTCGGCGGACCCGACCAGCACCTGGCTCCAGCTCCCCTGCTTCTTTGTAGGTGAACTTCCATCCGGCGCTCCGGGCGGCCTCTGGCTTCAGGCGGACGGTTGCTGCAATAGGGCCTCCTGGGCTTCGCTGGATGTCTCCATCGCCGGGGATGAGGCCCTAACCCGCGGTTGGCAACCATTTGCCCGCGCGCGTGGCCTGAGACGGAGGTGCACCCTGCACTTTAAGTTCGACGGCGACGCCACCCTCTACGTGAGGGTGTTCGGGGAAGACGTCCGCCGTGTAGGGTGCTGCCCCAAAGACGATGACCGTGGCCGTGTGCCTAGCCCCGGCGTTGATCAGGACGAAGATGGTGGCAGGCGTGTGGGCAGCGGCGCTCGGGGCTGGCCAAGCTTCGGCAACTTTCCTTCGGACAGCAGCTCCTCCAACAGTGGTCGCGACCAGCCCCCGTGTCGTCGTGCTCGCTTGGGGGAAGGTAGCAGGTCAGTCTGCCGTCGTGCCCCGGTGAAGCGAGAGCAGCGATCTGACTGAGCTCCAGAGGCAGTACGAGCCCTCGCCGTGAGTTGGTGTCGAGCAAGTCGTGCCTGTTTTGTTTTTCTTCCTTTCCTGTGCAAAAAAGAAAGTAGTATTGGGCCCCGCGGGGGTGTGTTGAACTGTCGCTGTTAATTATCGTGTTGTTTCCTCTATTTCTATGTTATGTTTCCGTGCCGCGTGCCCGTGTGTAGGAACTACTTAGCTCAGGGAGGCTTGTCGCGGTCTTTGCCTCTTGAGGTCGAGGCCTCGCTGTGCGCTTCATGTCCTGCAAGGATTAGTCAGGAGGGGCAGCTTCCGGTCTTGGTCGCGGGGGCGACTGACCCAGGTCCTATGCTCGCGTTGTGATGCCTGTGGGGCACGGACTAGGAGGGGTGCTCCCGTGGCGGACTCGGATAGGAAAGCTTCAAACGACCGGGGCAGAAAACACTTGCGAGGGTGCCCGCGTACCTCCCTCGCGAGACTTGCGCGAGAGAAAACGAGGCAAGCGAGTGAAAAAGATAAAGAGTCACAAGCTAGAGATGGCAACAACTCCAATAAAACTTCAAATAGGAACGAACAAGCCAACTGCAGAAAGCAAATGAAAAAGCCGCGTCTGGCACCTAATCTAGTCTTCGACGTCTTCTCACCAGCACGGAGCTAAGTGGTGCCACTGGGCGTGGGCGGGAGCCCCCGAGGCCCGAGGGCGGCACTCTAGAGACTCCGGGACATGTACAGTCCCACTCATTATTACGTGAGAGTGTCACAGGCGACGAGCTTCACAGACATTGGCCTTCTTCACAGACACCGGGCCTTTTCCAAAATGCGCCAGCTTCACAGGCATTGGCCTTCTTCATAGGCACCAGGCCTTCCCCAAAATGCTGCAGCTTCACAGGCATTGGCCTTCTTCACAGGCACCGGGCCTTTTCCAAAATGCAGCAGCTTCACAGGCATTGGACTTCTTCACAGGCACCGGGTCTTTTCCATAGGCACTGGGCCTCTCTCCGGGGTAGAATCTTCGGAGATGTTGAATGTTCCATGCGTTCTGGATGGGCACCCCCTCCTGGGTCTCCAAGCGTGCGGAGCCAGGCCTGGAAACATGAACAACCTTGAATGGGCCCTCCCACATGGGAGAGAGCTTGTGCAACCCCTCCCTAGAGAGGACCCGTCTGAGCACGAGGTCCCCTACCTCAAGAGTTCTGGGGCGGATGTTGCAGCAGTGGTATCGTCGCAGCGCCTATTGATACCTTGCCGCTCCCAGCGCGGCCTCTCGACGACGTTCCTCCCCTAGCACGAGATCTGTCCCCCGCATGGTGTCCGGCTGTGTCTCGTTGAACGCCAGGACCCGTGCGGAACGACGCGTGACCTCGTGAGGGAGGACGACCTCAGCTCCGTAGATGAGGAAGAACGGGGTCTTGCCGGTCGGCTTGGCCGTGGTCGTGCGGAGAGACCACAACACAGACTGGAGCTCGTCGTACCAGCCCCTGCCGCAGGAATCCAGCTTCTTCTTGAAGGTCCTGGTTTTGAGGCCCCTCAGGACCTCCGCGTTGGCTCGCTCGGCCTGGCCGTTGCTCCGAGGGTGTGCTATCGAAGCGTAGCATATCTGCGTTCCAAGGTTAGCACAGTAGGTTTTGAAGAGAATACTAGTGAATTGCGAACCGTTGTCGGTGATGATGCGGTTAGGCACCCCAAATCTGCTCACGAGGCCCTTGATGAACTTGACTGCGGAGCCCACTAGGATGGTGCGGACAGCTTCCACCTCAGCCCACTTGGTGAACTTGTCCACGGCGACGTAGACGTAGCGATAGCCCCCTGGCGCCCAAGGGAACGGGCCCAAAATGTCCAGCCACCAAACTACGAACAGCCATGAGAGGGGTATAGTCTGCAGACCCCCCCGTCGGCTGATGGATCTGCTTGGCGTGGAATTGGCAGGCCTCACAAGCCTTCACCAGCTCAACAACGTCACTGAGTGCTGTGGGCCAGTAGAATCCGCCGCGGAACGCCTTGCCAACGAGGGTTCGTGACGACGAGTGATGCCCACAGTCCCCACCGTGTATGTCTGCCAACAACTCCTTCCCTTGCTCTCTGGAAATGCAACATAGGGACACATCATTTGGTCGCCTCCGGTAGAGCTCTCCATCCTTGATGCAATAGGCCGCGGCTGCCGCGCCACACGCTCCGCATCCTCCTCCTTCTCCGGAAGGGTCCCTTGCGTCAAGTAGTTCTTGAGCTCTGCGATCCAACATCCTTCCTGAGGCTCTAGTGCCAGGAGCAGGCGTGTCCCTGAGGCCGGGCCGCAGGCCGGGGCTCCCGAGGCAGGCGGCTGAGGGAGCTCCTCTCGAGGTCGCGCCGTGCTTGATAGTGATGGTGCCGCCAAGGGCTTGAAGAGTCGCTCCTCGAAGACGCCAGGCTCCTGAGGCAGCCGCCTGGATGCCCTCTTGGCGATGTCATCAGCCTCCTGATTGGTGCCGCGAGGCACATGCTGCAACTCCAACCCCCAGAACTTTTTTTCCATCCTGCGAACCTTCGCGAGGTAGGCTTCCATGTGCTCGCTTCGGCTCGTATATCTTGTTGGAGAAGTTGACAAGGAATTGCGAATCGACCTTGATGATGAGGCGCTTTACCCCCAAGGCGACTACGGCTTTCAGGCCTGCTATCAGGCCCTCGTACTCTGCTATGTTGTTGGAGACCTTTTCTCCGTGCTGGAAACAGAGTTGTACGGCATAGTAGAGCTTGTCCTGAGTAGGAGATACGAGCACTATGCCGGCCCCCGCGCCATGTCGGGAGAATGCCCCGTCGAAGTACATGACCCAGCCGTCCAGTGCCTCGCTTCCCGGGGAAAGTGATTGGTCCTCGCCTGCCTCGAGGCCCGGCGCCTCTGCCCATTCTGCCATGAAATCTGCAAGTGCGGCTCCCTTGATGACTCTGGTCATGCTGAATTCTAGCTGAAACACTTGCAGTTCGATGTTCCATTCAACGACTCCTCTAGCCGAATTGGCGCTCCTGAGTACTTTTTCCAAGGGGTATGCTGAGACGACCTTGATGGGATGGCCTTGGAAGTAGTGGCGCAGCTTGCGTGAGGCTACCAATAGCGCGAGGAGGAGTTTTTGAGGCATGGGGTACCGCGCCCTTGCGTCCCGTACCACCATGCTGACAAAGTACACGGGGTGCTCGACGAGGTTGAGGGTGCTGGCGCTGCTTGCGTCCTCCGGAGGTTGGGGCGCCTCCTGAGACGACGGAGCTTTCAACGTTTGATCTCTTGGAGAGGCCTCTTCTACTTCGGGTGCGCTCCCCTGCTGTGGTTGATCCTTTTCGGTTGCGGTCGCGGTCTTCGTGAGGCTTTCTTGGCTTCGCTTTGCTTCGGCCCGGACGGTTGCTGCGGCCTTGGTCCGACGCTCCTCCCTAACCGCCACCAGCACTATGCTGGTGGAGTAGGGGGTGGCTGCAAGGTAGAGCACCAGGGGCTCCCGAGGATGCGGAGCTACCATCACCGGAGGGCTGGTAAGGTACCTCTTGAGATCTTGGAATGCCTTGTCGGCCGCTTCAGTCCATTCGAAGGGGCCCTTCTTCTTCATCAGCTTGAAGAAGGGCAGTGCTTGTTCCACCAGCTTGGAGATGAAGCGTTCTAGCGCGGTTAGACGCCCGGTGAGCTTCTGCATTTCTCTGAGGGTCTTCGGCGGGCTCATGTCTTCGACTGCTTTGACCTTCTTCGGGTTGGCCTCGATGCCCTTGTGGGACACGAGGAAACCCAGGAGCTTGCCCGAGGGGACTCCAAACACGCACTTTTCCAGGTTGATCCGCAGGTCCACTTCATTGAGGCTCGCGAAGGTTTCTTCCAAGTCCACTATCAGGGTTTTTTCCTCCCGAGATTTCACCACAATGTCATCGACGTAAGCCTCAGCGTTCCTCCCGAGCTGCCGGACCAAGGCAATGTGCATCAGCCGTTGAATGGTCGCGCCTACGTTGCGCAACCCAAATGGCATGCATGTATAGCAGTACACTCCACACGGGGTCAGGAAAGCCGTTTTTTCCATGTCTTCTACCGCCATCTTGATCTGTTGATAGCCCGAGAAGGCATCCAGGAAGCACAACAGGTCACACTCAGCGGTGGAGTCGACGATCTGGTCAATGCGAGGGAGCGGAAATGGATCCTGCGGGCAGGCCTTGTTGAGGTTGGTGAAGTCGACACACATGCGCTCATTTCCTCCCTTTTTCGGCACGACAACCAATCTGGGTAGCGGACCTCGCGAATAACCCCTGCTGCCTCGAGCTTGCGGGTCTCTTGGATGATGAAAGCTTGTTTCTCGGTGGACTGCCACCTCGCCTTCTAATTCACCGGGCGCACGTTGGGGCACACGTTGAGGTGATGCTCAATCACACCCCTCGGGACCCCTGCTAGCTGATCAGGTTCCCATGCGAACACCTTCTTGTTCATGCGCAGGAACTTCACCAAGGCCTCCTCCTGCTCGGGTTCGAGGTTGGCACCTATGGTGAAGGTGGCATTAGTGGATCCGTCCTCGTCGACTGGTACCTGCTTGGTTCCCGCCTTGTCTTGGGTGAATAGCTGCTTCTTTTTAGCCGGCGCAGCCCCCTTGGGCTCGAGGGTGTCAATGCTGGCGGGCTGCGCCACCGCGGCCGTCTTGAAAGCAAGCTTGAGCGCCTGCAGTGCATCTCTTGTGTCTCCTGACACGGTAAGGACGCCGCTGCTCCCGGGCATCTTCATGAGGTTGTACGCCGGGTGAGTTGCTGCCATGAACCGGGCCAAGGCCGGGTAGCCGAGGATGGCTTTGTAGGGGAGGCTGATGGGGGCGATGTCGAAGTCAACCAGCTTTGTGCAGAAGTTGTCGTAGGTGCCGAAGGTCATCGGGAGGCGAATCTGTCCCAAGGAGGCGGTGGAACCAACTCCGACACCCGAGAAAGGCCTGCTGGGCTGAAGCCGCTCTAGTGGCCCATGGAGGAGGCTAAAGGCCTCCACAGAGAGCACGTTGAGGCCGACATCGCCGTCGATAAGGGTCCTGATGACGGCCACTTGGCAGATGGTGGGGGTGCACAGCATCGGGAGAGCACCCGAACCGGCGGGGTTGGAGGGGTGATCGTCCGAGTTGAAGGTCAGATCAGCCTCGGGCGCCACCCAGCCCGGAGGGGCTTCTCGGCGCTTGGAGGCGGTGCCGATCTGGCGGGTGAATGGCTTGACGCGGCGGCTCAAAGGTGGCGCCTGTGAGCCGCCCAGGAGAGTTGCGACGACCGAGGGCACTGGCGCGGTGTAATGGGCGAGGAAGAGGTCGCGCAGCTCCCCCCAGGAGGTCACAAAAGTCGTCGGTAGGTGGAGCAGCCACATGCGCGGAACACCGGTGAGGGCCATGGGAAACTAGTTGGCCATCACCCTGTCGTCGCCCCGACCTTGAGAACAGCCTCCTCGTACGCCAGCAGGAAAACCAGCGGATCCGTCGCGCCGTTGTAGCGCGACGGCATCTCGGGCTTGAACTTGTGCGGCCACTACACCTGTCGCAAGGAGGGGGCCAAGGCTCGGAGGCCCCTGGCCCTAGTGTCGGCATCGGCGGCTGGAGCGGGCGGCGCATTGTCAGCCATGAGGGCGAAACGCGATGCCGGTGGAGAGCGGGTCGTTGGAAGGGAGAACTTCGGTGCACCCCTACCTGGCGCGCCAAATGTCGGATTTTGGGTTCCGGCAAACCCTTGAGGTTCGAACTTTGGGGTGCGCACGAAGATCTTTCCCCTACCAGCTCACGTCTCTACGGCTCGCAATGAATCTAAGCTAGAAAGAAGAACACACAAGGGACACGAGGTTTATACTGGTTCAGGCCACCATTGTGGTGTAATACCCTACTCCAGTGTGTGGTGTGGTGGATTGCCTCAGGGGCTGATGATGAACAGTACAAAGGGGGAACAGCCTCGCGAGGGGATGTTCTTGAGCTGGTGCGATGAACTGCTTGGATCAGTTCAGTCGCCTCTCTCTAGTCTATGCGTGATCTGGACCCCCCTCTAACCTGTGGTGGCTAGTCCTATTTATAGAGGGAGGCCCTGGGCCTCTTCCCAAATAATGAGCGGGAAGGGCGCCAACAATTGTCCATTTTGAAGGGGAACATCTAGTACACTTATCCTCACTAAAATTGGTCTTCGGCTGCCAAAGGCTTTGACGATGATGCCGTACTGGGCTCCATGATGACCTCCGTCATGCCGTTCTGCTGGTCTTGGTCTTGTTGCACCGAAATGGTAACCTTTGCCTGATGCCTTGGCCTGTGCTTGCCTCCTTTGCACCAAAGGGGAAACAAGGACACTGCGCAGGCCGGCGCCCGCCTGGTCTCGATCGTCATGGCTTGCGTCACGGGCTACTAGCAAGGTGCCCTTGCCTTGATCTCTATGCCCCCTCGCGAGCCTGCCTGATGAGGCCGCTCCTGAGGAAGCTTCCTGCCGCCTGCCCCGCGAGGCTTGGCCCCTCGCGAGGGTCTTGAGCTTGAGCTGATGAAGCTGGGCCGCACTGGGCCCCCACTTGAGCCACGCCGCAGGCCGTAGTTAGGCAAGTCTGGGGACCCCCGTTCCCAGAACGCCGACAATATTATCTTGGGGTGCCTTGGGCATCCCCAAGCTTGAACTTTTGTGTCTCCTTAATTCCTCTCATATCATGGTTTCTCTTTTTATCAAAAACTTCATCCACAACAAACTCAACAAGAACTCGTCAGATAGGTTAGTATAAACGAATGCAAAACCTTATCATTTTGTACTGTAACAAATCACTAAAATTATTATTAAACATTGCATACTAAATGCCTCAGCATAATTAATACTCCTATCTTCAAATAGAATCATTAAACAAGCAAACATAGGCAAACAATGCAAACATAACAGCAATATTTCAAAACAGTACAGTCTGTAAAGAATGCAAGAGTATAAATACTTACCTAACTCCAAAAATTATGAAATAAAATTCCCATTGTAGTAAATTTATCAGGGCTCATTATGCAAAAAGTTTCAACATTCTATCATGCTCTGACTTTTCTAGGGAATTTTTGCAACAGCGGTAAACTTTCTGTTTGCAAACAGCAACATGTATACTAGGAAAATAAGCATGGTAAAGGCTATCCTTGACATTTTTATTGAAAATAAAGATGCAAAATATTACTCTAAATAACAGAAAGCTAATACTAACAAAAGAAAATGACGCTCCAAGTAACAAAACACATATCATGTGGTGAATAAAAATATAGCTCCAAGTAAAGTTACCGATGAACGAAGACGAAAGAGGGGATGCCATCCGGGGCATCCCCAAGCTTAGGCTCTTGGTTGTCCTTGAATATTACCTTGGGGTACCTTGGGCATACCCAAGCTTAGGCTCTTGCCACTTCTTATTCCATAGTCCATCGAACCTTTACCCAAAACTTGAAAACTCCACAACACAAAACTCAACAAAAACTCGTAAGCTCCGTTAGTATAAGAAAATAAAACCACCAATTAGGTACTGTAATGAACTCATTCTAAATTCATATTGGTGTAATATCTACTGTATTCCAACCTCTCTATGGTTCATACCACTTAATACTAGCCATAGATGCATCAAAATAAGCAAACAACACACGAAAAACAGAATCTGTCAAAACAGAACAGTCTGTAGTAATATATATCAAACGTATACTTCTGGAACTCCAAATATCCTATAAAATTAGGAAGTCCTAAGCAATTTGTTTACAAATCCATAGAAAAAAGAATCAGATCAGAATCATGCTCTTGCAAATTAAAAAAACTAATTTACTGGGTGCAAAAGTTTCTGATTCTCAGCCGGATCAACACAACTATCACCGTAAGCTATCCTAAAGGTCTTACTTGGCACTTTATTGAAACGAAAGCTGTAAAACATGATTACTACAGTAGCATAATCATGTGAACACACAAAAACAGTAAGGATAAATATTGGGTTGTCTCCCAACAAGCACTTTTCTTTAATGCCTTTCTAGCTAGGCATGATGATGACAATGATGCTCACATAAAAGAATAATAATTGAAACATAACGGGAGCATCATGAAGCATATGACTAGCACATTTAAGCCTAACCCACTTCCTATGCATAGGGATTTTATGAGCAAACAACTTATGGGAACAATAATCAACTAGCATAGGACGGCAAAACAAGCATAGCTTCAAAATTTTCTACGCATAGAGAGGAAACTTAATATTATTGCAATTCCTACAAGCATATATTCCTCCCTCATAATAATTTTTAGTAGCATCATGAATGAATTCAACAATATAACCAGCACCTAAAGCATTCTTTTCATGATCTACTTGCATAGAAAATTTACTACTCTCCACATAAGCAGAATTCTTCTCATTCGGAGTCGTGGAAGTATCATAAAAGACTTGAACACTAAAAATTGTTTTCACATTAAAAGAGTAATGTTCAGAAAAAGGGTAATCAAGTTATCACAATTTTTGGACATGATCCGATCATGAAACAATTTGCATTGGAGATTTAAATGACCACATTCATTGCAAAGTTCACAAGGGGCACGAAAAATATTGAATCTTTCAGCACAATCATCGAGACTTTCTTGCAAACCTTTAGTTTTTAAATACTTATGCCTCTTGCAATATCTATTTTCTCTATTTGGTGTGTCCATGCAAACCCATTCTACTCCACAAAAATCAACATGCTTATAGGAGACATTTTCATCATAACTAGTACAATCATCATTAGTACTATGGATATTCAAAGAGTTCATACTAACAACATTGCAATCATGCTCATCATTCAAAGATTTAGTATCAAGAATTTTAATGCATTCTTCCTCTAGCACTTGAGCACAATTTTCCTTTCCATCATACTCACGAAATATATTAAAAAGATGAAGCGTATGAAACAAACTTAACTCCATTTTTTTGTAGTTTTCTTTTATAAACTAAACTAGTGATAAAACAAGAAACAAAAAGATTCGATTGCAAGATATAAAGATATACCTTCAAGCACTCACCTCCCCGGCAACGGCGCCAGAAAAGAGCTTGATGTCTACTACACAACCTTCTTCTTGTAGACGTTGTTGGGCCTCCAAGTAAAGAGGTTTGTAGGACAGTAGCAAATTTCCCTCAAGTGGATGACCTAAGGTTTATCAATCCATGGGAGGCGTAGGATGAAGATGGTCTCTCTCAAACAACCCTGCAACCAA
Organism: Triticum dicoccoides; assembly: GCF_002162155.2. NCBI lineage: Eukaryota > Viridiplantae > Streptophyta > Magnoliopsida > Poales > Poaceae > Triticum > Triticum dicoccoides. The sequence continues at coordinate 410,418,834 of NC_041391.1, read as the reverse complement.
ATAACAAAGACTCTCTTGTGTCCCCAACACACCCAATACAATGGTAAATTGTATAGGTGCACTAGTTCGGCGAAGAGATGGTGATACAAGTACAATATGGATAGTAGATAAAGGTAATTGTAATCTGAAAATATAAAAACAGCAAGGTAACTAATGATAAAAGTGAGCGTAAACGGCATTGCAATGATAGGAAACAAGGCATAGGGTTCATACTTTCACTAGTGCAAGTTCTCTCAACAATAATAACATAGATAGATCATATAACAATCCCTCAACATGCAACAAAGAGTCATTCCAAAGCCACTAATAGCGGAGAACAAACGAAGAGATTATGGTAGGGTACGAAACCACCTCAAAGGTATTCTTTCAGATCAATCTATTCAAGAGTTCATACTAGAATAACACCATAAGACACAAATCAACCAAAACCCTAATGTCACCTAGATACTCCATTGTCACCTCAAGTATCTGTGGGCATGATTATACGATATGCATCACACAATATCAGATTCATCTATTCAACCAACACAAAGTACTTCAAAGAGTGCCCCAAATTTTCTATCAGAGAGTCAAGACGAAAACGTGTGCCAACCCCTATGCATAGATTCATGGGCAGAACCCGCAAGTGTATCACCAAAACATACATCAAGTGGATCACGTGATATCCCATTGTCACCACAGATAAACACGGCAAGACATACATCAAGTGTTCTCAAATCCTTAAAGACTCAATCCGACAAGATAACTTCCAAGGGAAAACTCAATTCATCACAAGAGAGTAGAGGGGGGAGAAACATCATAAGATCCTACTATAATAGCAAAGCTCGCGATACATCAAGATCGTGCCATAGAGAGAACACAAGAGAGAGAGATCAAACACATAGCTACTGGTACATACCCTCAGCCCCGAGGGTGAACTACTCCCTCCTCGTCATGGATAGCGCCGGGATGATGAAGATGGCCACCGGTGATGGATTTCCCCTCCGGCAGGGTGCCGGAACGGGCTCCCGAGAGGTTTTTGGTGGCTACAGAGGCTTGCGGTGGCGGAACTCCCGATCTATCTTCTGTTCTGATGTTTTTAGGGTACATAGGCTTATATAGGCGAAAGAAGTCGGTCGGGGGAGCCTCGAGGGGCCCACGAGAGGGTAGGGCGCGCCTAGGGGGGTGGGCACACCCCCCTGTCTCGTGGCCTCCTCGATGATCCCCTGGCTTGCACTCCAAGTTCCTGGCATTGGTTTTCCTCCAAAAATAACTTTGTCGAAGGTTTCATTCCGTTTGGACTCCGTTTGATATTCCTTTTCTTCGAAATACTGAAACAGGCAATAAAACAGCAATATGGGTTGGGCCTCCGGTTAGTAGGTTAGTCCCAAAAATTATATAAATGTGTAAAATAAATCCCATAAACATCCAAAGGGGGTAATATAATAGCATGGAACAATCAAAAATTATAGATACGTTGGAGACGTATCAGCCGTTAGCCATGGTTGACGGCAAAGGCATGGATGGCTGACGGCAAAGACCTTTGCAGTCAGCCAGCAGACAACAATAGGTCCCGCTGAATAGGCTACGGCAAAGGCCTCTTTGTAGTCTCTTGGCTGACGGCAAAGATGAAAAGTGCTTTGCCGTCCATTGACAGACGACAAAGAGTCTGGATGGCACATGTGGTTGTTCAGGTCCATTAAGTGGTTAATGGCGTGCTTTGCCGTTAGCCAGCAGACCGCAAAGATGCAAAGGCCTTTGTCGTCTGCTGGCTGACGACAAATCTGCCAAATAGGCCAGCCCCCTAAACCCCAGGTTGCACAGGTAGCTGCCATGTGGCAGCTTTGCCGTCCGCTGGCGGACGGCAAAGCTCTTCGCCGTCTGCCAGCAGACGGCAAAGTGTCTGTATAGCCCATGTCTTTCTTAAATTCATTCAATTTTGACAGAATTTCATACACACACACACACATTTCTAAATAATTTCAACAATCATACAAACAATAAGTTTCCAACAACACATACACGTTTCCAACAACAAGAACATATAGAAGTTTCCAACAACATTTCCATATATACAAGTTTGCAACAAGTTTCCAACAACATATCCAACAAGTTTGCAACAAGTTTCCATAAATAAAAAGGAAGCACAAGTAAAAGTTTGCAACAAGTTTCCATCAATGCTAGCTTCCTCATCTGAAGCAAATCCGCAAATTAGGAAATATGAAAGTTAGAAGAAGAAGAAGACTAGCTAGAAGAAGAAGAAGAAGAAGAAGGAAGAAGGAAGAAGAAGAAGAAGAAGAAGAAGAAGAAGAAGAAGAAGAAGAAGAAGAAGAAGAAATTCTTCTTCTTCTTCTAACTAAGGTACGTAAAAATGCCATTTTTTAGCTAAGGTTGGTAAAATGCTAAGTGTGTAGGTCATTTTAGAGCTAAGCTAGGTAAATAGGTCATTTTGGAGCTAACCTACATAGTTATGCCATTTTTTAGCTAACTAAGCATATTTATTCATTTTGTAGGAAAAAATGGTAAGTGTAGGTCATTTTAGAGCTATGCTAGTTAAAGTCGGTCATTTTGGAGATAGGTAAGGTTATTTTGTCATTTTGGAGGAAAATAAACTAATTATATGATAGTATGGAGCTAAACCAAGGTTATTATGCCATTTTTACCTAAGTGCACTAATTATGTCATAAATTAAGTAGCTAAGCTAATTATAGATCATTATTGAGCTATCCTAGGTTGCTATGCCATTTTGTACCTAAGTGAGCTAATTATGTCATAAATGAAGTAGCTAAGCTAATTATAGATCATTATTGAGCTATCCTAGGTTGTTATGCCATTTTGTACCTAAGTGAGCTAATTATGTCATAAATGAAGTAGCTAAGCTAATTATAGATCATTATTGAGCTATCCTAGGTTGTTATGCCATTTTGTACCTAAGTGATCTAATTATGTCATAAATGAACTAGCTAAGCTAGCTATAGATCATTATTGAGCTATCTTAGGTTGTTATGCCATTTTCTAGCTAACAAAGCATTTGTTAAGTAAAAAACTTGGGAAAACTTACCATAATCCGGGAGGTGAAGGGCCGGTCGGGGTTGCGCCACCACGAGACGGAGAAGGATTGGTCGATCCTTTGTGGGAGGCATGCTGCACGAAAGATCATTTGCAATGTTTAGTTAGCATGATGCAACTGAAATGTGAATACTAGTAACTAATGACGATTCAATTGAAACTCACCATGTCCACTATAGCAATATGGGGCATCGGCAGAGGGGTCTGGCCGGTTTTCTCGCACACGGACTGCACATTTTGTTTTCACGAGTCAGCCATATTAGTTAGTAATGAAACGAACATTGTGTGCAAGATTTGGCTAGTATGTGGGAGAAACTTACCATGAGGATCTCGTATAGGGCCCGGTGACTGGTGTCATTTCGGTCCCTCTCCGCCTCCAACAGATTAGCCGTCCTCTCCTCCATCTCCCTCAGCTTCTCCTCCGCCTGCCTGGTTGCCTCCGCCACAAGCTCCTGGGCCCTAGCCTCAATAGCGAGATCCATTGGCTGTGGACGAAGCCTCATCTCGGGAAGAGACTTCATTTGCCACTTCTCGATCTCCGGGAGACTTCTAGGACAACTTATGAGTCCATCCCCAATGGCTACGTGGCCATGTTTCCTCCCATCACCAGATAGCATCATGAGCTCAGGATCAAAAGGACTCTGGCTCGGGTTGAAGTCCTCGCCTTTCATCTGCTTCCCTTAGTCTCTGTACCTCACAAGCTTGTCGTGGGTGGAATGTTGGTGAAGCTATTTGGATGATTGAGGTCATCCTCCGAGAATGCCTTGGTCTTCTTGTACGGGGCACTATGGGCCATGGCATAGAGATGGAGGCACCTCCTTCTTGTTGTGTCGCACCTGAAAGAGAGGAACAGGGTAAATTAGTAAATAAAGCTAGCATGAATAATGAAGTTGCATGAATCGAACCACATACCCAGTGATCCCCGTACTCAAACAGTTTGGAGCTCCCTTGATGGTGCGGCACACCTCGCATCTGGGCACGCTTGTCCCTCACCTTGTTGTGGACGGCTAGCCATTGGGGAGAGCACCACTCATCCACTAACCTCTCCCAACAGTCCAACTTATCCGCACACCATCTCGGGGGCACCTAAGTTAGACAAAGAAAAATTTCAGTGCTATGCCTACGAATGAAATCAAGGAAACTCGTACAAGGCCTTAAGAATAGGTAATTACCTTCATGTACTTGTCCTTACTCAGATACTTGAGGCGGCACTTGTTCTTCTGCCTCCTGATGTTAGTCGAGGCATAGTAGTCTCGGACAGCCTACACCCGAGCCTCGTGTCGTGTGTTCTGAAGTAGGCGCTTGCACTCGGCTTCGAGAACCATAGCCGTGTCTGCCTCATGTTCCTCAAGACACCTGTAGAAGGTCTGCAATCAAACAAGACAACACTGATCATTGGTACAATCACTAGGTACTATTGATCTTTAATTGTGTAAAGGAGAAATTACCCAAAACCGCCATCTCACAATGCACTATAGAAAAATACACTTCCGTGATGATACGTGTTTGTCATAGTAGGTCACATTTTCTGTCATTCATGTACATCCACGACGATTTTATGACAAAATCAAGATAGTCATACCTGTGCTGTCGTAGAACTGTTCCATGACATTACCAAAATTGTCATCATGGAAGTGTCCACTTCCATGACGATAAATCACGCGTCATAGAAGTGCTTTCATCAATGGTGCCCGACACGTGGCATCCACCATAATGGGAAACCGTAAAGCTATTGGGTCCGGTTTTGGATCCGATAACCCGCTAACAGCCATGACTAATGCCGATTTTCCACGTGTAAAATTCTCATTGGCCAACGGAACCACGTGTCAGCTCTGCGTTGGCACAGGTGTCACTCATCCAATGGGCGAGATGCGCCTATGATATGTTGACACGTGGATCGGCAACAAAGTGCCCCATAAAGATTAAATGGGCCAGCCCAACTAAAGGCCCACAAGATTTTGCAGACCATAATGGGACGGCCCAACTAAAGGCCCACAAGATTTTGCAGACCATAATCGGCCGGCCCAGCTAAAGGCCCAACATTCTTAGTTAAGGCCCATACGGCTATTGTCAAATCGGCCCATCAACGGCCCCTCCTAAACTTGTCATCATCGCGGCCCATGGTCACTTCTGGCCCGTTAACTGTCCTCTAAGTATTTTGGTCGAATTACGGCTGGGAGTATTTCCGGCCTGTTAAAGGTCCTGCTTCATTTGGGCCCATTTACAGGCCATTGAAACTTTCGGCCCATAAATGACCGTGAAGGATTTGGGTCATATTCGGCCATGTCTGACATTCGGCCTATTAGAGGCCCACCATAGATTTGGGCCACTTTCAGCCTGTTGTGACTTTCGGCATGTTAACGTCGGATGAAATCCATGGGCCATATGTGGCCCAATGTCACATCGGGCCTATTAACGGCCCATATAAAAAATGACACAAATCAAGCCCGACTGAACTTCCGGCCTGTTAAAGGCCCTTGTAGTAGGTCGGTGCATTTAGGGCCCGTCCGAATTTTGGCCTGTGAACGATCCGCATTGTAAATGGGCCACCATTTCTGCCTGCTAAGACCAGTGGGTTATTTGGCACAATCAGGGCCCAATCTCACTTTCGACCTATTAAAGGCCCATGTTTTTTATGGGCTCGAGATATTTACACATGTAAACATCCTATTGTTACCGAGGTCCCAAATTATGTTTAGGCCTGTTAAAGGCCCACTATGGGCACAGGCCTACCAAAAAAATATGAAAGCTTATGCTGATCTAGGCCCAGATATTTTTAGTGGGCTACATGCAAATTTCGGCCCATAATCGTTTTTAGCCCAATTGGAATGGGCCCGACGAATGTTGGCATGTTAGGCTCCTAAGAAGCTTTTGGCCGAATACATTACTAAGATAAACCTACACTATACAAAAATAGCATCGTAATTACTGCAGCCTTTGGCAGCATCATAAATGTTGTATCATAACAAAAAAATTCCAACCATATAACAAAAAGGCCTGTTGGCATAAAGTTTACAGTCCTTGCAGATAGAAGCACCATCAGGTGTATAGAAGCACAAATCATTTGACCTTAGTGCTAATGTTTCAGGTTGTAGAATCTGATGGAGCAGCATGATCTTCACCTTTTTCTTCCATTGCTCTTGAACAACAAAGCGAATGTCTGATAGTCTGGTTTCAAAACCATTTATATCTTGATGACATTTTTCAACCACTATTCTTGTTTCTGAAATGATGTCCATTAGGGATGGACTTGTGTCTGGAGCATAGATATATCACTCTATCTAGCCGGAAGATTTTGTTCAGTAGGAGATTTGGATGAGGTTACCTTGACAACCAACCCAGAATTACTCAGGAAGGTGCTTTTTGCACTGTTAGTGGAGAGATACTAACGCACTGCAACAAGAGGTGACATTATGTATGTGGTAGCCTCGTCACTTTCAGGTGGTTGTGGCTGTTCAATCATTTGTTCCATAGCTTGCTCAATGTTTTAACTTGTAGATTAGTGTACCAGATAAGTTACTAATGAGACAAAAACAAACAAAGTAGGTTACATGTTTATACATAACTTATTTTGGTTAACTACTATAATACATTAGCATGTATTGTAGTGCCAACTACATAATAAAATCACTTTCAGAACATATGTCCATGTAGCATGCCTACTGTATTGTCTATTTCCTGACATTCATTGACATCTAAGGATAAAGAGACATGGTTTAAAGTAGGATGAACATAGTATGACATCATTCATATCATGGGCAAACAGATATAAAACAAACACGCTATTTTGTCATTGTGTGCGCACGTGAACATCACAACTAGATTACTGATCAAGACTAAAAGAATACCATTCATCTCTTTTAAACCATGTAAGGTGAAATTATACATTAAGACAATTGTGTATAAAAGTGAACAGAGTAACTGACATTGGCTGCAAACATAGCAGTTAAATGAACACATCACAATACCAATCAGTACAAAGGCAGGAGGAGTAAGGACTTACGACAGCGGCTTGAACTGGTGTTCTCATGCCCTTAATCTTGCTGGTGTGGCAATCCTTGAAGATTTGCATTGCATTCGGTTCAGGTTCTTTTTGGTCCGCACGGGCTTTCCTCTGTATTTGGAACAAGTCAATATAGATATGATAATATGGCACAGACAAAATAAGGAAGTAGCAGCTATTTACAAGAGCCTCGCAGTGTGCAATATAGCTAAGAGGTCATATTGTCTGTTGGAATTTCACTTTAGAACGGTTGGTTTTTTTTCTTCAAATAGTTAGCCTAGAAGAAGATACACTTGTAAGGCACATACATTAATACAAGTTCAATATGTGGTCTGATCAAATACATATAGCCTACCTGATACTTTGGATCATACCAGTGTTTAACAAGGGTTGTCCAGTCTTCATGTGTAATATCTTCCACTAGAGATGTTTGGGCGATTTCATTGTTAGGCTTGCCTTCAAAGTGAGATTTTCTAAGGTGGTACCGATACTGTCGCAGAGCAGACTGAAAAACATGAGTGCATGCTTGTTTAGTTGCATCATCTTTCAGATCCAACTTGAACCTCATCTGTTGAAAAAAGAATGTGAGTCTTATTAGGAGGAAGCTAGAAAGTATGGGACAGAGCAAGAAAATATTACTAATTGCGATGAATAACATTACTTACGGATAAATGGTAAAGGAGGTGTTAAACTGGGTATTGTCTTTCTCATTCCTGTACTAGATCCATGTGGGGAGGATACGTGCATGACACCTAACGGCAACGGATGCCTCTGATACTAACTAGGCTGACTCTGTAGCATCACGTGGCCTTTTTAAACCTGCCTCAAAATGGACCTCCATTCTTCCTCCTTTAGATTTTGTTAATCTGTCAAGCATTATCCCTTATGTCTGTTTCCGCTTGCGTCGTGGTGCTAGTTCAACAACGAATATGGAAAGTGTTAGTGTACATCAAACTATGAGAGTATATATAAAGGAGCATGCAACTTCAACTTGACTCGGCCAGGTACCATCTTGGTGTTGATGTTCATGAGGTTCATCTGATCTTGCCAAGTCATGTTGTGTCAGCAGTGCTTTGGAAGTAGTGTTAGGTGTGAAGGCAGCTTGGGAACTGGCCAGTTCCGGAGCAAAATAACGAGTAACTCGTTGAGATGCTGGTACAGTTGAAGTGGACGCTGCAGCTGGTGGAGCAGGTGATAATGTGTTTGTAGATTTAGCCGGTGGACTTGGGCATTCTACTGCACTATAAGTACTAGAAGAATCTCAAGGGCATATCCTTTACCGTTTAACCCGATGAGTAACACCATTCCCTACTATATTCTTTTCCTTGCTCTTTTTTGACATTGCCATGTCAAGCCGTACCCACAAAACAAAAGAATAAAATCGGTTTTCAGAACTCATTGATGCATGCTACAGACAAGCAATAATTTGATGTAAGACAACCGTATGAGGATGGAATATGTATGAAAAATAGGAAGGCATGACATATTCACAGCTAGGATGTGTAAACTAAGCAGAAGGATTTTCAAGAAAATAGAAGTAATGCAAGCTAGACACCATATGAAAGATGCAACCAATATTACTCTGCCAAGTTAAAAGTGTCGTGTCATAAGTGGCAATTCAAAAAATTAGAAGTAGTACAACATAGAAATCAATCCAAGATGCAACCACTATCAAACTACCATGTTAAAAGCGTTCAATCATGAGTGACTGATGCAGGATACACAACATCAGTACTTTGATGTAAGAACATGATATGATAGATAGATGCAGTGTATTCTAGACACAAAAACCCATGTCATATGCACATGTATAATGTATAAACTCAGCAGGTGCAATTTAATCAAAAAAGAAGAAATATAGGCTAGACAACATATGCAACATTTAACCAATTATCACACTGTCAACATATGCAACATGAAACCAATCATCCTCCTATCCTGCGATGGTGGAGTAAGGGAGATGAACTCATCATGTAGACTTGGGTCAATTTCATTTGCAGTAGTAGTGGCAAATCTAGAGAGTCTCTGTTTGCATCGGTGCGGAGGACCACCAACATCCCCTAACTTACTCTTTTCCTTCCTATTTTCTGATATTGCCTTATGAAGTCAAAACCACAAGAAGATGAATAAAATTAGCTCTGCATAGCTGGTTGATGCATGATACAGACGAACACTACTTTGATGTAAGGCAAGCGCAGGATTGGAGGATCGAATATATACAAAAAACAGCATTGCATATTCACACGTACGATAGGAGGATGGAATATCTATGAAAAAATAGTAAGCAGAAGGAATTTCAACAAAATTAGAAGAAATGAAAGCTAGGCACCATATGAACATGCAACCAATATCATCTATCAGGTAAAAAGTGTCTCGTCGTAAGTGCCATTACAAGAAATTAGAAGCAGTACAAGCTAGAAGACAATGCAAGATGCAACCTACATCACAGTCCCAAGTTAAATGTGTCTTATGGGTTAATGATCGTTGCAGGTATAACTTATAAGCTAGGCAGATGCAATTCAACATAATCAGAAGCAATACAAACTAGACATCATACGGAACACACAACAACATATAACAGTTCCAAGTTAGAGCAAGCACCTATCATGGTGGAGTAGGGGAGATGTGCTCATCATGTACACGTATGTTCTAGAAATAGGAACACGTGTCATATTGATAGGCATTATGTGTAAATTAAGTAGATGCAATTCAACAAAGTTAGAAGCAATACAAGCTAGACATCATACGCAACATGCAACCACATATAATAGTGCCAAGTTAGAGCAAGCACCTGTGATGGTGGAGTAGGGGAAATGTGCTCATCATCTACACAACTATGTTGACTGTCCAACCTTGTGTTGTCTTGTGAATCTTGTTGGGAGGATGGCAGAGTAGAATCTGTAGAGACCCCCTATTTGAGTTGCTACGAAGGACCACCATCATCCACCGCCGGACTAATTTCATTCAGCTATAATGATTTTGCATTGTGAAGTTAAACCGATAAGAAAAAGAAATAAAATTCGCTCTTCAGAACTCATTCATGCATGATACTGACGAACACTACTCGGATGAAAGGCAAACACATGATGCAAGGATGTAATATGTACGAAAAACAGGATGGCATGACATATTCGCACCTATGATGTGGTAACTAAGCAGAAGGCATTTCAACAAATTAGAAGCACTTCAAGCTAGAGACCATATGAAAGATGCAACCAATATCACTCGGCCAAGTTAAAACTGTATGTCGTTTCAACAAATTAGAAGCAGTACATGCTAGAAATCATATGCAAGACAAAACCAATATCACAGTGGAGGCTTAAAGGTGCCTTATCATAAGTGGCTGATGCGGGATATGCAAGAACAATAGTCTGATGTAAGAACATGGTGTGATCAGATATAGTATGTTCTAGAAACAGGAACATGTGTCATATTCACAGGCATTATGTGTAAAGTAAGCAGATGCAATTCAACAAAGTTAGAAGCAATACAAGCTAGACATCATACGCAATATGCAACCACATATAATAGTGCCGAGTTAGAGCAAGCACCTATGATGGCGGAGTAGGGGAGATGTGCTCATCATCTACCCAGCCGTTGAATGTCTAGCCTTGCGTTGTCTTGTGAATCTTGTTGGGAAGATGGCGTAGTAGAATCTGTAGAGACCCACTGATTCAGTTGCTTGGAAGGACCACTATCATCCAATGCCTTACCGATTTCCTTTCGCTTTATTGATTTTGTATTGTGAGGTCAAGCCGACAAGAAAAAGGTATATAATTTGCTCTTCAGAACTCATTCATGCATGATACTGACGAACACTACTCTGATGAAAGGCAATGTCATGATACGAGGATGTAATATGTATGAGAAACTGTACAGCTTAACATATTCACACCTACGATGTGGTAACTAAGCAGAAGGCACTTAAAAATATTAGAAGCACTGCAAGCTAGACACCATATGGAAGGTGCAATCAATATCACTCTGCCAAGTTTAAAATTGTCTCGTCATACATGGTGTTCATCAAACTAGAAGTACTACATGCTAGAAATCATATTCAAGACGCAAACAAATATCACACTACCAACTTAGTGGTGTCCCATCATAAGTGACTGATGCAGGATACACAAGAAGAGTAGTTTCATGTAAGAACATGGTGTGATAGACAGATATAGTATGTACCAAAAACAGGAAAGCCTGTCATATTCACACGTATCATGTGTAAGCTAAGCAGATGTAGTTTACACTAATTAGGAGCAATACAAGCTAGACACCATATGCAACATGCAACCAGATATCACACTGCCAAGTTAGAGCAAGCACCATGGATGGTGGAGTAGGGGAGCGGAGACTTGGACCTTGTAATGCACCAGCAGTACAAGGAGAATCCGTACAGATGCTCCGTTTAAGTTGCTGCAGAGGACCACCATCATCGCCTTCCTTACTCTTTTCCTTCCTCTTTCTTGATTTTGCCTTGTCAAGTCAAACCCACAAGAAAAAGGAATAAAATTTGCTCTTCAGAACTCATTGATGCATGATACTGACGAACACTACTTTCATGTAAGACAGCCGCATGATAGGAGGATGGAATATGTATGAAAAACAAGACGGTGTGACATATTGACATGTATGATGTATAAAGTGTAAACTAAGCACAAGGTGTTTGAACTTGTTTGAAGCAATGCAAGCTAGAATCCATATGAAAGATGAAACCAATATCACGCTGCCAAATTAAAAGGGTGTCCTAACAAATTTATTTGACCAAATTAGAAGCAATACATGGCAACAGGCTAGAAATAATATTCAATATGCAACGAATAAAGGTGTCTCATCGTAAATGATTGATGTAGGATACACAACAGAGGTAGTTTCATGTAAGAACATGGTTAACACATAGATGTAGTGTGTACAAAAAACAGGAAGGCATGTCATATTCACAGGTATAATGTGTAAATTAAGCACATGCAATTTACCCTAATTAGAAGCATTACAAGCTAGACACTGTATGCAACATGCAACCACATATTACACTGCAAAGTTAGAGCAAGCACGTGTGATGGTGGTGTAGGGGAAGTGCGGTCTTAAAGTATAGACCTACGTTCAATATCTTCATTTAGGCTTGCTGTTTCTTGACAATCATGTGGAGAGGATGAAACTGCACTCTTTATAAGAGTAGCGTGTATCATACTAACCCACGGGCGTGACTCTCATCATAAGCGATAGATACATGATACACCAGAAAAGTAGTTTGATGTAAGAACATGGTGTGATAGGCAGATGTAGTATGTACCAAAAACAGGAAGGCGTTTCATATTCACATGTACAATGTGTAAGCTAAGGTGATGCAATTTAACAAATTAGGAGCAATACAAGCTAGGAACCATATGCAACATGCAACGAGATATCACACTGCCATGTTAGAGCAAGCACCTGGGGTTGTGGAGCAGGGGAGATGAGATTTGGAACTTGCACTAAAGTAGGAGTAGCAGGAGAATCTATAGAGATCATCTGTTTCGGTTGCTCCAGAGGACCACCATCATTCCGTGCCTTCGTCCTTTTAGATTTTGCCTTGACAAGTAAACACACAAGAAAAAGGAATGAAATTCACACTTCCAAATTCGTTGATGCATGATACTGACGAACACAACTTTTATGTATGGCAACCACATTGTAGGAGGATGGAATATGTACGAAAAACGCTAAGTAGAAGGCATTTCAACAAATTGGAATCAATGCAATCTAGACACCATATGAAAGATCCAACCAAAATCACTCTACCAAGTTAGATGTGTCTCATTATAAGTGGCACTTCAACAAATTAGAGGCAATACATGTTTTAAATGATATGCAAGATGCAAACAATATTACACTATCAACTTGAAGGTGTATCGTCGGAAGTGATTGATGAGGGATACACAAGAAAAGTAGTTTTATGTAAGAACATGGTTAATAGAAGGACGTAGTATGTACCAAAAACAGGAAGACATGTCATATTCATAGGTATAATGTGTTAACTAAGAAAATGCAATTTACCCTAATTAGAAGCATTACAAGGTAGACACCATATGCAACATGCAACCACATATCACACTTCCAAGTAAGAGCAAGCACCTGCGATGGTGGTGTGGGGGAATTGCGGTCATCAACTAGAGAGCTATGTTGACTATCTTCATTTAGCCTTGATGTTTCCTGAGAATCATGTGGGGAGGATGAGACTACACTCTTTAAACGAGTAGCGTGTCTCATGGTAACCCACTAGGGTGACTGTCTCATCATAAGTGATTGATGAGGGATACAAAAGAGCATTAATTTGATGTACGAACATGGTTAATAGACATATGTAATATGTATCAAAAACAGTAAGGCATGTCATTATCAAAGGTATAATGTTTGAAGTAAGCAGATGCAATTTAACAAAATTGGAAGCAATACAAGCTAGACACCATATGCAACATGCAACCACATTTGACAGCGCGAAGTTACAGAAAGAACCTGGGATGGTTGTGTGTGGAAATTGAGATCATCAACTGCAGAGCTACATTTACTGTCTCCATCTCCTGACACTACACCCTCTAGAGCGCTGAAACGCTTAGTGCTTATCTTCGAATTACACTGGAGCGACTTCTGTCTTTTCTTTTTTGTATTCATCAACACTACATCAGAGTCTCAAATACCCATGCATAAAAAAACAATAGTGTGAGTATGGGTGAAGTGTGTGCACAAGTAGTATAGTGTAAAGGTAGCAGATAGCAGGTCGGTGAGAAATAAATGATGGGAGACATATGATAGCTCTAAACATGCATGGCACACGAAATTACTATAGAATTCTGTGAAAATAACAGTCGACTGAAAACAAATATGTCAGTCCATTTTTTCTGCACCGTCCTATGTACAAAGAACGGGCAAATCGCCTTCATCTACCTTCAGCCAGTTAGTGTTATGATCTTCCTCGAAACGCCAGCGACCACCGGCCCAGACCCCTGCGTCTGCCCTCCCCTTCACCTCACCGCACCTCCATGCTTGGCACTACCCCCCGGCCATCCCTTCAAGCCCCGCCAACCTCCAGATTGGGCGCAAGCAGCTCCTGCGCCCCACACCCCTATGATAGACACCAATGTGCCGCTTCCCCGGGGAACAGGCGGACTAGGTGATCCGCGCGCCTAAGCGGGTGCTGCTTCTTTTAATTGCGGTTTGACTGACCCTGAATTGAAATCCAGGCGAGCTACTGACCTCTAGCAAAGGTGAAATGGTAAATGGGAGGAAACCTTGTGAATTTAGTATCACGAAGAAGATGCAGTAAGAAGCGCTCAACTAGTTTCTTTCGTGGGATGAATATGGTGTGAGCAAAGACATAAGATTTGCACGGATAAGGGAAGAGGAGTACCTCTTTCAGCTAGCAGTGTTGTGTCCTCCTTCTATATTTCCAACGATCTTCTTATTGTTCCCTGGAGACGAGAAGTTGTGGAGGACGGTGGAGCCTTGGACTAACCCATGGCCAAGTTGTTGAGTGTGGTGCGGTGGCCGTCTGTCGGCGGCGGGGAACCAGATCCGAGGCGGCGAACGACGACGTAGCGGGAATAGCTCTAGTGCGGTGGACGGTTGCGATAGTGGAGCGGTAGCGGTGAGGCGCAGGACGGCGTGGTCAAAGTGGTTCTGGTATGACGCACGTTGGCGTCGGCGTCGTGGAGGCAGCTTTGCCTCGGCTTCAGCTACTAAGTCCTTGAGGGTGTTGCGGTTGAAGTTGCGTTGACGACGATGTTGGGGTACCGGCTCCGGCGTGATAAAGGTGGGCGGCGGTGGATTGGGCGCTATGGGGTGGACGACAGAGGAGGCTGGAGTTATGCGGCTGGTGGAGAGGGCGTTTTGGCGCCCACAGAGTATGAATGGAGAACCGGAGGGAGGGGGGAACTAAGGGGGAACAATCTGTGACACAACAATAATTAAGCTACAGTAAATCCCTGCTAATGGTGCGACATCATCACATTGTTGTTGCTAATCCTCACTTGATACAAATCGCTGTTCATATTCAAACTCAAATTTAAAGTCAAAAATTCAAATTTGCCAAACCTAAAAACTAAAATGTTCAAAGTGTGGCAAATAATCCCTGGGTATTTGTCATGTTGGGACCAACCTCTTTTGGATTCCGAAAGTGCCCCTAGAATAATTTGGTGGTCAAGCGGCTTTTAGAATTGGACCTCTCGAATTTCTAAAAATGGTTAGACAACTCCTTTTGGACCAATACTTTTTGTGGCATTGGGCCAGGTGATAACACTAATTTAGTAGTTTGTTATACAATTTATAAAACTAAAGTAAATAGTAAATAAAGTAGAAAACTAATAAACAGAAAAGTGAAAAGCAAAATAAAACCAAAAAGAAAAGGCCCCTTCCCCACTAGGCCTTGGCCCAGCTGGCTCCCCAAGCCAGGCCACCCCACTCCCTCACGATTGCCCCCTACTCTCTGTTCACGGGGGGCTCCTGGCCACAGCCGATGGCTGCCACGGCCGCGGCCATCGCCCGTGGCACCCATCCACCGGCTTCACCTCGTATTTAGCCAACGCCTCTCCCCCACCGCGAACCCTAGCTACTCTTCCCCTCCTCCTCAGATCCGCCCCTTGGCCCTGTTCACCATCGCCGCCTTCTGCTCGAGGGCGGCCGACGCCGTCGTAACCATGACCATCGATGCATGTGCACTGTCCGACGTCCCCCCACCTAGCAGCTCGTTCGTGAGCTCCGTCGGGCGCCGCTGCTTTGTCTACGACCAGAGGTTTGAGACGGAGCCCCCCATCATCGCTGTCACCTTCGCCTTCTCCATCAGACGCCACCCCTGCCCCGTCATGGATCGCCGACAACTGCGTTGTGCTTCTGCGCTACTAAGCTCCCGTCGGCCACCGTGTGCCTCAACGTGAGCCCCCCTTTGAATCTCCCGCTCTCCCCCGTTCCTCCTGTTCCCGTGGCTGCCGTAGGCCAATACTCACCGCGCCTCGGCTCTGTTCCGTGTGCGCTCGCCCGCAACCGTGAACGTGACGCGGCTTCTGTTGCTGCTGCGTGGACGCACTACCGCCGCGCCCCCTACTCCTCCCTCCGCTCACGCCTGCAGCTCCTCACTGTCGCGCTGCTCACAGCTTCTGTTGCTGCCGTGCACACACGGCCCCACCCGCGCGCCTGCGACCTCTGCTACTACTACTGTTGTGCTGCTGCAGCCGCCGCCGCGCGCAGCACCTCCCGCCCGGCTGCTCGCCTTGCCGCTCGAGCCGCCCGCTCCGCCGGTCAGCCGCGACTGCGGCCCTCCCCCACCTCTCTTGGCCACTGCTGCCGCCACACAGCTCCGGCCAGCCGTGACTCGCTGCCGCAGCCACCCTATTCTGTTCGTTCTCCCCGCGCCCACGCGCCGCCTCCCAGCCGCCTAGCGTCGTTCCCCGCCGCCCAGCGCCGCTCCACGCCCCGCTCACCTGCCAGGCGCGCACCGCCGCGCCACCCTCGGCCGGTGCCGCCCGCTGCACCCCCCCTGGCCACGCGCTCCAGCGCCCGTCGCCCGCTCCGGTGCCACCGGGCTCCGCCTGATTATTTGTGCGCCCATGCCCATTAGCCTGTTGCCTGCTAAGCCCCTAGGCCACTGACAACGGGTCCCCATGCCCCCTTTTCTTAAAAAAAGATATAAGATAAATACAAAAATATTAATTAATTATTTAATTAATTAGTAAGTCAATTAATTAACATCATTTGCTTAGTTAACTACCTAATTAACTGCTAATTAGCTAATGGGTCAATGACAGGGTCCCCACCCCTGTTGACCAGTCAAATGTTGACTGGTCAACTGGTCCCTTTGGCCCACCTGTCAGCCTCTGGTACACTTCTGTGTACGCAGAGCAGGGTACACATAGCAATTTGTTATTTATTTTCGAATTAAAATAATTTCAGGATATTGCTAAAACTATAGAAATTCATAAAAAATAATCCGTAACTCGGATGAAAATGTTTTATACATGAAAGTTGCTCAGAACGACGAGACGAATCCGACTACGCGGTCTGTGCATCTGCCACATATCCCTAGCATAGCGAACCTGCAACTTTCCCCCTTTGTTTCATCTGTTCGAAAATGCCAAACTTCAGGAAGACGTTCCCGAATATTTTCCCCCTTCACCTATATCGCGTAGTACTGCGTTAGATCACCCCTACCTCTGCTTGTTGACTTGTCATGTATCTTGTTTGCTTTGTATTTACTATTTCTCCCCCTCTTCACTCCGGTAGACCTCAAGATCACTGCTGATGCCTCTGTGATCGACTGCTTCGACGACGACCCTCCTTCTCGCCTGAGCAACCAGGCAAGCCCCCCCCTTTGATCATCCCGATATCACCCATTCCATTCTCTCATGCTTGCATTAGATTTTGCTACTGTAATTGATTGCTCCTATTCTTATGCATAGCCTGCTTTTGTAACCTGCTTATTGCTACCTACCAGCTTATCCTAAACTACTTAGTATAGGTTGGTTAGTGATCCATCGGTGACCCTCCCCCCAATTGTTCTTGTTGCCCCTGCTTCATCATCGACGACTCGATAAACGTGATCGATGACCAGAGCCCGACACCTCACATCACATCACACCCCTTTGTTGCTCGAATCTGTAGAGCTACTATCGAATGCCGAGGGTGATCCCTCATAACGCAATCCTGATGATAATTCTGTAGTGTAGCTATTCGGTCGTGGTCAACAAGGGCGGTTCCTCTTTCACCATTCCTGATACGGCTCTGTCGTGCAACACCTCAGGTGTGAACCTCGAAGGTGGTTCCTCTTACGTTCACCTTGATGATTACATTGAGTGGAATCCATCGTGGGTGATTCCTCGGGTTTTCCCCTTGATGTTTGGACACACGGCTACCCGGACTTTACTTGAGACCATTGTTGAAGTCGGGCCAGCCCTAAGGGGTACCCGCGAGTTGATGTGAAAGTCGGGCGGGCCGGAGATCACCCGCAAGTTGTCCATGTGGCACGGCCGGGCAGTTTGGGCCCTTGCCATAAGTCCACGAGACGGGGCGACGGGGTCACATAATCATGAGTCTCTGCTCGTCTCCGCGAGCCCCCAATGCACTAATGGTTTGGGTATTTGTTCTGAGTTGGCCTCTGGCCTTTACACTAACCACCACGCGAGAATAGTTATGGGCCTCGACGTCGTGATATCAGCCGAAGCTTTGTCAGACATCCAGTTCAGCATTGTGGCACAGTCGGATCGTGCTGGCCATCCGAGGCAGTGCTGGTATCCACCCTGCACACAACGACCCAGAGTGCTGCGGGTGATGGGCCCAAGACCCCGAAGTGCTGAGGATGCAGACCGGCGGGGACCTCTCTGCTGAGCCTAGGTAGGGCTACGACGTGTTGATCTTCCGAAGCCGGGCATTGACCCCAGAAAGGTGTGTCCGGCCAGAGTGATCGAGCGTGTTGGGTAACGTGGTGCACCCCTGCAGGGAAGTTATATATTCCAATACCGGGTCCATAGTAATGGACATTCAGACTTATATCCTGATCTTATATAACTAGAAATTGATACTTGAGTTATGTGATGGATATGTGGCTCTGAGATTGCTTTCTCGCAGGGAGTCGATGTAACACTCCAAAATTTTTACTTTGGTTTTCAGCAAAAACTTTGTGGTTTTCGAAAAGAGGCCAATTGAAATTTTTCAGAAAACCTTCCTCTTAAAAAACTTTCTTTCCTTTGGCAAGGTTTTTATTCTTGCTTCAAACTTTGGTGTTTGACCTTTTGAAACTTCTTCTCTGTTGGTTCTCTCCCAAAATTATTTTGGGAGTTTAATCTTTTTCTTTTAAAAAGAAACTCCATGAAATTTGGGATTTTCATATATTGGAACCACCATGACTTGGCATTTTTGCCCATGTGGTAAAACCCCTCCAAAACCTCCACTCCCCCTTGTGATCAACCTAAATTCTCTGTCCCAACTAATCCAAAATGGTTTTGGATTTTATTCTAATTATTTTTCCCCTCAATTCAATTCTGAAAATTATTTGGAGCCTGAGAGATTTTCAAAGCAAGTACACTTTTTCATTTGAGTTTTGACCTCAAACCAATTCTCCTGGATTGTCCTTTGAACCCACAACCCAGAACCATCTTGATCCAGTCCTCCCCTTTTCAAAATTTTCAAAATACAGTCTCTGCAAGTTTGGACCAGATTTGCCAAATTTGATGAAATTCATATCCACACTGCTCCAAAAATTCCACCAAAATTCAGGCAGCCTATTTGAGCAATGAGAAGCCACTCCACCAAAAATCAGCTCAAGGAAAAATCCCTACATGCCTGGATCATTCTGTCGAACACCTTGTGGGCACTGTTACTGTTCAAAGTTCAGTAAATTCAGTCTCAGTGTCATCTTCAGTTCGTCAGTTTCAGTCACGCGGCCACAGTGCCCTTGGCACATTCCTCGCCGCCTCTTCCTCTTGTCCGAAGGTGCACACGCGTGCGTGGAGCCTTCCTGGCGTCGGTAGCGCGCTGGCTCGCCCTCGCCGGCGTCTTCTGCGGCGTCGGGACCTCCCGTGGCGGCCGACAGGAGGCACACCACGGCAGAACGCCGTTCCGCGCCGCCCATCGCTCCCTGGCTCTCCGCGTGGCCTCATGCACGCCAGCGCACGCCCGTAGCACAGCCACCGTGGCCGGCAAGCACGGAACGCGCTCTCCGCCGCCGACGGGCCCGCACCCTCACCGTTCCGTCGAGCTCGCCCTTAACACCCAAACCCCGGCCAGTTTAACACCAAAACGGACCCGTTGAACCTCCGTGATGACGCTCGACCCCCTAACCACCCCGACCGAGCACTGCGCCACCGTAATCGCTCGCCGGTGATCCTCGTTCACGGCAACCGCCTCGGACCGCCTATATAAAGGGGTCCCGAGCTCACTCTCGTGCACGCAGCACCCCCACTACTCACCAACACCCCGCCAGGCCACTAGGGGGACCTCGAGGAGGTCTCCTCCCCCAGCTCCGGCCGCCTCGCCCCGCCTCGGCCTCCAGCCCGATTCGTTCTGGTGAAGCCATCTCCGGTGCTCTAACCCCGTTCGTTACCCTCTCTAGCTGCCAGGAGCATAACCCCCTCTTCAATTTAACCTTTGCAGCCCTCTCCGACGAGCCCCTCGACCACCCGAGCCGCCGTCCGCCGGAGCAAAGCTCGCCGTCGACATGGTGCTCGCCGACCGACTCCACCACCATCAACTGACGCGGAAGGGTACCCTGAGCACGGAGGTACTCTCCGATCTCTCTGCCTCGCCGTGGATCGCCGCCGGCGACCACCGCGGCTCTCGGGCGCCGGCGAACTCTGCCGCCCCATTTAAACATTTAAACCTGACAGGTGGGACCCCACCGTCAGCCTCTCTGCTCTCTCTTCGAATCGTTTTCTGGAAACGCCTTCGGGCAGAATATGTTTTCTCTTCGGGCTGGCGTAGTCGCTACCGAAGCGTTTTCTGTTTTTATAAACTAGCCCATGGAAATCTTCTGTTTCATTACAGATAAGTCCCTGGACAAAAACCCTTATAACTTTTAATCAGAAAAGTAGTTTTGCTTCATTCTTTTTCTGTTCTCTTTAAATTTTTGTCTAGTTTTTTATCAGATTTATTTGAAAAATATTTGGTTTACCTTCTGTGCTCTCCTTGGTATTTACGTTAGCGCATATATTTTCTTTAAACGTAGATACCGAAGGAGGTGACGGAGCCGCAAACTTCACCGAGCTAGGCTCCGACTACTCTGAACCAGGCAAGCATGTTTGAACTTTTGATATGATGAGTGTCTTGGCATGTTTTGCATTTAGTTAGTTTCATGGCATGCTGGTGAGCATACCGATGAACGTTATTTTATGTGATAAAGAGGTAAGTGAGTTCGATGATCCATACGTGGATGAATGTGAATATGAATGGCCATGTGTTGGCATGAGGATGGGTACGACGGCAGTGTTGTAGCATGCCAGTCTTACGCCAGACTATGAGACTTCAGTGTCAAATCATATCGGTCCAGTACCTATCATTTTCCCTCCTTGTACTACCACATGTTTTCCGCAAGGAATATGGTTTAGTAAGTTGCAAACCACTTTCATGGTACACACCAAAGAGGAGAGGCCGTGATGATGGTTCCATGGCCCTGGATTAAAGCCAGTCATCCGGTCAGGGGGCATGGGTGTTTCCGGTTGGGACCGAGAGGGGGGCACCCCTTAGAGCGCGCGTATATAAATTTGATCCCATGCTATTCGAGATTGTGATCTCCCCGTCTCAAAAGTTTTTCTTGGACGATGACTAGGGTGATTCCTAGCATCGAGAGGTAGGATGGGTGTGTACCGGTTAGCTGTGTTTTCTTCCGAAATACCGTAAACGGAACTAGTCCTTCGTGACTACGGAAATCCGTTGACTGTGGGAAAAATTTTGTACAAACTCTGCAGAGTCATATATTCCTCCAAATCATCTCTTCCATGTCAAGTTTCGTTCCTTCTTATCCTAATCAATTGTCAGCTTTGATGACAGAGACTCCGGTGAATCGCATGAGTGCTAAGTCCGGTTAAATGATCACTCCTGTGGATGGACTAACCCGTTTGTTTTCATGAATTGAATGTTTATTATGAGTATTATTTACTTGTGTATAAAAGCCCTTTATGTGATGTCGCTCAGACGTCCGACTGTGGCATTTCTTTTAAAGCCCTTTATGTGATGTCGCTCAGACGTCCGACTGTGGCATTTCTTTTAAAGCCCTTTATGTGATGTCGCTCAGACGTCCGACTGTGGCATTTCTTTTAAAGCCCTTTCTGCGATGTCGCTCAGACGTCCGACTGTGGCATTTCTTTTAAAGCCCTTTCTGCGATGTCGCTCAGACGTCCGACTGTGGCATTTCTTTTAAAGCCCTTTCTGCGATGTCGCTCAGACGTCCGACTGTGGCATTTCTTTTAAAGCCCTTTCTGCGATGTCGCTCAGACGTCTGACCATGGCATTTCTTTTAAAAGCCCTTTATGTGGTGTCGCTAAGATGCCCGACTGTGGCATCATTTCCTTATTTTTATTTGTTCACCTTTCGAGGCGTCGCTTCAGACACCTGATCGGTCCTTATTTATGTTCTGTGGAATTTCAGGCGGACTATCGCCGTTTTCCCTTTTTACTTACCCGTTATGCCAATTTTATTTATTGTGCATTAAGGAATTAATCATGTTGCAATCATGCATGCATTTGTTATATCTTACGTCCGAACTGTCTTGCGAGTACTTCCAAAGTACTCACTGGCTTGTTGATTTGGCCAGATGCTGACGAAGGCGATCTCATGGATGAAGAATTCGATAGCGAGTCCGACACTTAGAGGAGTCCCAGTCAGTCTCGTGCGACCCTGGATTTGGCCAGTGTTTGATATCCGCTTCCGCTACCAAATAAATTTATTGAGCCTCACCCTGACGTTCGATGAAATGATATTCTTAGAGTCTTGTATTTCCTTCCCCGCTGTGCTTTTCCACCACCAACCTATCCATGAGTCAGTAGTATGTCTCCACACCACTGTGTTCTGTCCGCCATTATGTATGATTATTGGCGTGCTTGTAATAATTTGGTTGAGCAGCCGCAGTTCAACCCTGTAATATATTTTATGCTACTGGCTTATTGTATCAAGAAATTGTCTACCAGTGAGGAGGATTTCTCTCATACTGGACTCAAAAGACTGGTTTATCAATAAATATTTTTATTGGAAAACCGGTCGTGACAAGCTTGGTACCAGAGCCAGGCTGACTGTAGGAAGCCACTAGGTGCGATCGCTAATTGGTTATTAGCCAGATAGAGCTAATTTATATTTTTGCAATGGTAGTCATTTTCTGTCAGTCAGCATAAATTTATGATCTGACCATGCAGAATTTTTGCCTACTTTTGTAGATGGCCGACAATAGCTGCGAGTCTCAGACCTTCGCCAACGTGCCCGATGGGTTCGTCAAGCTTCTTTCTTTCATCGTTCAGGTCGCGATGGGGCCATCCATGCGCCCAGTCTTCACACTCTGCCAGCACCGAGTCAACGACAGTCTGACCATGCACCAGGCCGCGGTGCAGTTCAAGGGAGGGCGTGGTGAGTTACGCCGCTTCCGGTTCGTGGGAAGAGCCATGCCTACGGAGAGGCATGCTATGCAGATGGCAGCCCGCGAGGCGATAGCTCGTCTCAGGGATGTCCTCCCCGTGATGAAGACTCGTCGTTACCGTTATCTTCCGTGCCATGTGCCTTACACCTGTCACTACGCATACTCCTGCCCCAGAGGAGAACGAGACGAGGCTTTTGAGATGCTCATTGAGTATCTCCGGGCCCTGGAGGCAGCCTTCGACAACCTGGTGGACGACTTCGTAGCTACCCGCATGGACTCAGTCCATGGCTGTGCTGCCAACAGAAGGGAGCTCCTACCCATCGCTCCGCCACCGACTTTTGTATCGTCGTCAGCATCTTTTTCGCCTACTCGTCGCCTGCCTTCTACCGAAGAATTCAACCAAGTTATTACGCCCACTCCAGTGCGCACTGCACCACCCTTCGCACCCACTCCTGTACGTGTTGCTCCGCCCCTGGCAACCGCTCCGCCCACTCTGCGCAACACTACACGTATGGAGCCCATTAGCGAGGAGGAAGTCGAGTCCCCAACCTCGCTACGCCTCACCCTCGGCAGGGCAAAGGAGGTCGTCAACATTTCTGCCTGAGTACGCCTAGCTGCCATGTATGTGCCGCTTTGTAAGATATGTACATAGGTTGTGAGAAGTAGCCTGTTTTGCGCATCATGTAGGATCTGGAGAAGTGCACTAGCCTAAATAACATGTCAGGATTATGTACGCATATCCTGAGTGATGTATTGTATAATTACCGCCCGCGTGTAAGATATGTAATGAGCAGTCCTTATCCGTGCGCAAGTCAATTTGTTTTTCTTAAGTAAGCTTGGGTATTTAATAATATCTGCCAGCTTTATGCATTTTATGGATTTGTTTTTGCGACTTTTTCCGCTTTTCTTATGGGTTTACAAAATATATCCCCAGAGTGAAAAATGTCTCGTCCTTGGACTCGCTCCATGCCAATTCCATCAGAGGAAAATTATGATGCACAACCCAGCAACGAGTTCACTCAGGGACAGTCAAGCCAATCGGGCAATGAATCGGCACTTTCACAAATGTGCCACCTTTATGAACAGAGTCAGCAACAACATCGTGAAATAATGAACCAAGTCATCAACATGGGAAATCACCATGGACAGTATCAACATCACTCCAAGTTATCTGAGCTACAGAAGACACGTCCTCAAACATTTTCTCATACTGACAAGCCTCTTGAAGCCGAGGACTGGCTTCGAGATATGGAGAAAAAATTAATTATTGCAAAATGTTCAGACCCCGAGAAGGTATTATATGCTCCGCACTATCTCACAGGAGCAACCGCATCGTGGTGGGAGAATTTTCTGCACATGCATCCCAACGAAAATGACATAACCTGGGATGATTTCAAGGAAGGTTTCCGTGGTGCACATATTCCTAAGAGTATTATGAAAATCAAGAAGAGGGAATTTGATGACCTCAAACAAAGGAACATGACAGTGTCAGATTACAACAGTCAATTTACCCTATTATCCCGCTACGCCAATGAGGAGCGTATGACTGAAATCAAGAAGATGGAGAAATTCCTTGACGGTCTGGCACCCGCACTTAAATGCCAACTGGTCGTGCACACTTTTCCTGATTTTAAAACGCTGGTGGACAAGGCCATTACTCTGGAAAATGAGAGACGCAGTCTGGAAGATATCCGCAAGCGAAAAGGGGACCAGACAAATCACACTCGCAATCACCGAAGCAAGATAGATTTTAAAAAGGGTGGGACACCCAAATTCTCATCCAATGTCTCACGCCCAATCAAGAATTTTCATGCAAGGGACAAGGAATTCACCTATCGCCCCGGCGTTACTTGTTACGCTTGTGGAGAAGAAGGGCACTATGCCAAACAGTGCCCCAAGCCAAGGAATTCAACCCCAAAGCCAAACAACGGCAACAATTCCGCGCCCAAGAGAAACAATTTCAATCCCAACAATAACCACATGAAGGGTCATCTGAACCACATAACCAAAGAGGAGGCACAAAATGCTCCGGATATCGTACTCGGTACGTTTCCTGTCAACACAATACCTGCAATGGTTTTGTTTGATTCTGGAGCTTCTCACTCTTTCATCTCGAAAAGTTTTGCTTTGCAAAATAATCTTTCGATGCTTCCTTTGGAGAAATCCATAATAATCAAGTCCCCCGGGATTCAGCAAGTTTCTCAGAATTACTGTCAGAATGTGGTCATTGAGTTTGAAGGATTGGAGTTTTACGCAAATCTTATTGTATTGGAAAATAAAGGACTGGATGTCATCCTAGGGATGGATTGGCTAACCACCAATAAAGGTTTTATCGACTATTTCAACAGGACCGTGATTCTCACACACCACCAAGGGAAGACAATAAGAGTATCAGCCAAGGAAGGAAAAAGACCCCGGCAACCGAGATTAAATAAGGTGGACGTTTCTGAGCTAAACAAGGTTCCAGTAGTGTGTGAATTTGCAGATGTATTCCCTGAAGAGCTGCCAGGCATGCCACCAGATCGAGAAATAGAATTCCGCATTGAGCTAGCACCAGGAACCACCCCCATATACAAGAAACCATACAGAATGGCACCATCCGAGTTGATCGAATTGAAGAAGCAAATAAAGGAATTACTGGATAAAGGATACATTCGAGCCAGCTCCTCACCTTGGGGATCACCAATTTTATTTGCCAAGAAGAAGGATGGAACGCTGAGATTGTGTATCGACTATCGAGCACTTAACATGGTCACAGTCAAAAACAAATACCTGATGCCAAGGATAAACGATTTGTTTGATCAACTTGCTCAGGCCAAGGTATTCTCAAAAATTGACTTAAGGTCAGGATACCATCAATTGAAGGTACGAACAGAAGATATCCCCAAAACAGCCTTCACCTCCAGATATGGACTGTACGAGTTCACAGTGATGCCATTTGGATTAACTAACGCCCCGGCATATTTTGTTCACCTCATGAACAAAGTATTTATGAAGTTTATGGACAAATTCGTCGTAGTATTCATCGACGATATTCTGGTATACTCCAAAACACCAGAAGAGCACGCAGAACATCTCAGGATTGTACTAGGAGAGCTAAGGAAACACCAATTGTATGCCAAGTTCAGCAAGTGCGAATTTTGGCTAAGACAAGTAGGTTTTCTAGGCCACGTGCTGACTCAAGACGGTATAGCAGTGGACCCAGAGAAAGTCAAGGCCGTACTTGACTGGAAGTCACCAGCCAGCATAACAGACATACGAAGTTTCTTGGGAATGGCAGGGTATTACCGCAGATTTATTGAAGGATTTTCCACCATATCCAAGCCTATGACACAATTACTCAAGAAAGATAAGAAGTTTGAATGGACAGAAGCCTGCGAGAAAAGTTTCCAAGAGCTAAAGCGGAAATTAACAACAGCACCAGTATTAATTGTACCCGATATACACAAGAATTTTGAAGTATTTTGCGACGCATCCAGAAAGGGTCTCGGATGCGTGTTGATGCAAGAAGGCAAGGTCGTCGCCTACGCTTCAAGGCAACTTCTCAAACACGAGGAAAATTATCCCACTCATGATTTAGAAATGGCAGCAGTTATTCATGCACTCAAGGAATGGAGGCATTTTCTACTTGGGAATCGATGTGAGATATATACGGATCACAAAAGCCTCAAATACATTTTTACGCAGCCAGAACTAAATTTACGGCAACGCCGCTGGTTAGAATTGGTAAAGGATTACGATGTTGGTATCCATTACCATCCAGGGAAAGCAAACGTAGTGGCCGATGCCCTGAGTCGGAACCCCAGCTCCGACGGGAACTATCTGCACAGCTTGAGGCCCGAATTCCATCAAGAATTTGTCAAGCTCAACTTGATAATGGTAGCAGAAGGCACCATATCAAACTTGGAAATACAACCACACCTTGTGGAGAAAATTAAAGAGGCTCAGTTCGGTCACCCCAGCATTGAAGGAATTAAAAGGAAGTTGAGTATGGGCAAGGCCTCGGAATTCGTCATAGACAATGAAGGAATATTATGGTACGGAGAAAGGCTATGCGTGCCAAACATAGAAGACCTTAAACAGCAAGTTTTAACTGAAGCACACACCACTCCATATTCGATCCACCCTGGAGGAACCAAAATGTATAAGGATATTCAGGAAAGATTTTGGTGGCACGGTATGAAGAGGGACATAGCCGCTTTCATTGCATGTTGCGACTCATGTCAACGCATAAAAGCTGAACATCAGAGACCAGCCGGACTACTGCAACCTAACAAAATACCTGAGTGGAAATGGGATGAAATAGGGATGGATTTTATTGTCGGATTACCTCGGTCACGACACGGGAATGATGCCATATGGGTCATCACTGACAGGTTGACCAAAGTAGCACACTTTATTCCAGTGAAGACAACCTACACCACTCAAAGGCTTGCCAGGATTTATCTTTCCCGCATAGTCTGTCTGCACGGTGTCCCAAAGACTATAATTTCCGACAGAGGCACTCAGTTCGTCTCAAGATTTTGGGAGCAATTACAACAAGCTCTGGGAACCCAACTAGCCTTCAGTACCGCATACCATCCATAGACTGATGGACAAACAGAATGCGTAAACCAGGTTTTAGAAGACATGCTGAGAGCATGTGTCCTCACCTATGGAACCAGTTGGGAAGACAGCCTGCCATATGCCGAGTTCGCATACAACAATAGTTACCAGGCCAGCCTGCAGATGGCTCCTTTCGAAGCCCTATACGGAAGGAGATGTCGTACCCCGTTAAATTGGTCAGAGACCGGAGACAGCCGCATCTTCGGACCAGATATGCTCAGAGAAGCCGAGGAAAAAGTCAAGCTAATCAGGGACCGACTTAAGACCGCTCAAAGTCGACAGAAAAGTTATTATGATCAGAAACATCGTAGGGTCAGCTTCGAACCCGGTGAATTCGTATACTTGAGAGTATCCCCGATGAGAGGATTGCAACGGTTTAAGATTAAGGGAAAATTAGCACCAAGATTCATTGGACCATTTTGCATAGTGGCACGAAGAGGCACTGTAGCCTACCAGCTAGACTTACCCGAAGACTTGTCTGACATTCACGACGTGTTCCACGTCTCTCAATTAAGGAAGTGCGTAAGCAACCCAGAGAAACAAGTATCTCATGAGAACATTGATATACAGCCCGACCTCACTTATCGAGAACGTCCCATAAGAATATTAGAGGAGTCTGAAAGGAGGACCCAACAGAAAACCATCAAGTTTTTCAAAGTCGAGTGGAGCAATCACACCGACAGTGAAGCTACTTGGGAAAGCGAGGATTTTCTTCGGATAGAGCATCCACACTTATTTAAGGATCAGCTGAAATCTCGGGGACAAGATTTTTCCTAAGGGGGTAGGTGTTGTGACACTCCAAAATTTTTACTTTGGTTTTCAGCAAAAACTTTGTGGTTTTCGAAAAGAGGCCAATTGAAATTTTTCAGAAAACCTTCCTCTTAAAAAACTTTCTTTCCTTTGGCAAGATTTTTATTCTTGCTTCAAACTTTGGTGTTTGACCTTTTGAAACTTCTTCTCTGTTGGTTCTCTCCCAAAATTATTTTGGGAGTTTAATCTTTTTCTTTTAAAAAGAAACTCCATGAAATTTGGGATTTTCATATATTGGAACCACCATGACTTGGCATTTTTGCCCATGTGGTAAAACCCCTCCAAAACCTCCACTCCCCCTTGTGATCAACCTAAATTCTCTGTCCCAACTAATCCAAACTGGTTTTGGATTTTATTCTAATTATTTTTCCCCTCAATTCAATTCTGAAAATTATTTGGAGCCTGAGAGATTTTCAAAGCAAGTACACTTTTTCATTTGAGTTTTGACCTCAAACCAATTCTCTTGGATTGTCCTTTGAACCCACAACCCAGAACCATCTTGATCCAGTCCTCCCCTTTTCAAAATTTTCAAAATACAGTCTCTGCAAGTTTGGACCAGATTTGCCAAATTTGATGAAATTCATATCCACACTGCTCCAAAAATTCCACCAAAATTCAGGCAGCCTATTTGAGAATGAGAAGCCACTCCACCAAAAATCAGCTCAAGGAAAAATCCCTACATGCCTGGATCATTCTGTCGAACACCTTGTGGGCACTGTTACTGTTCAAAGTTCAGTAAATTCAGTCTCAGTGTCATCTTCAGTTCGTCAGTTTCAGTCACGCGGCCACAGTGCCCTTGGCACATTCCTCGCCGCCTCTTCCTCTTGTCCGAAGGTGCACACACGTGCGTGGAGCCTTCCTGGCGTCGGTAGCGCGCTGGCTCGCCCTCGCCGGCGTCTTCTGCGGCGTCGGGACCTCTCGTGGCGGCCGACAGGAGGCACACCACGGCAGAACGCCGTTCCGCGCCGCCCATCGCTCCCTGGCTCTCCGCGTGGCCTCATGCACGCCAGCGCACGCCCGTAGCACAGCCACCGTGGCCGGCAAGCACGGAACGCGCTCTCCGCCGCCGACGGGCCCGCACCCTCACCGTTCCGTCGAGCTCGCCCTTAACACCCAAACCCCGGCCAGTTTAACACCAAAACGGACCCGTTGAACTTCCGTGATGACGCTCGACCCCCTAACCACCCCGACCGAGCACTGCGCCACCGTAATCGCTCGCCGGTGATCCTCGTTCACGGCAACCGCCTCGGACCGCCTATATAAAGGGGTCCCGAGCTCACTCTCGTGCACGCAGCACCCCCACTACTCACCAACACCCCGCCAGGCCACTAGGGGGACCTCGAGGAGGTCTCCTCCCCCAGCTCCGGCCGCCTCGCCCCGCCTCGGCCTCCAGCCCGATTCGTTCTGGTGAAGCCATCTCCGGCGCTCTAACCCCGTTCGTTACCCTCTCTAGCTGCCAGGAGCATAACCCCCTCTTCAATTTAACCTTTGCAGCCCTCTCCGACGAGCCCCTCGACCACCCGAGCCGCTGTCCGCCGGAGCAAAGCTCGCCGTCGACGTGGTGCTCGCCGATCGACTCCACCACCATCAACTGACGCGGAAGGGTACCCTGAGCACGGAGGTACTCTCCGATCTCTCTGCCTCGCCGTGGAACGCCGCCGGCGACCGCCGCGACTCTCGGGCGCCGGCGAACTCTGCCGCCCCGTTTAAACATTTAAACCTGACAGGTGGGACCCCACCGTCAGCCTCTCTGCTCTCTCTTCGAATCATTTTCTGGAAACGCCTTCGGGCAGAATACGTTTTCTCTTCGGGCTGGCGTAGTCGCTACCGAAGCGTTTCTGTTTTTATAAACTAGCCCCTGGAAATCTTCTGTTTCATTACAGATAAGTCCCTGGACAAAACCCTTATAACTTTTAATCAGAAAATTATTTTTGATTGATTCTTTTTCTGTTCTCTTTAAAATTTTGTCTAGTTTTTTATCAGATTTATTTGAAAAATATTTGGTTTACCTTCTGTGCTCTCCTTGGTATTTACGTTAGCGCATATATTTTCTTTAAACGTAGATACCGAAGGAGGTGACGGAGCCGCAAACTTCACCGAGCTAGGCTCCGACTACTCTGAACCAGGCAAGCATGTTTGAACTTTTGATATGATGAGTGTCTTGGCATGTTTTGCATTTAGTTAGTTTCATGGCATGCCGGTGAGCATACCGATGAACGTTATTTTATGTGATAAAGAGGTAAGTGAGTTCGATGATCCATACGTGGATGAATGTGAATATGAATGGCCATGTGTTGGCATCAGGATGGGTACGATGGCAGTGTTGTAGCATGCCAGTCTTACGCCAGACTATGAGACTTCAGTGTCAAATCATATCGGTCCAGTACCTATCATTTTCCCTCCTTGTACTACCACATGTTTTCCGCAAGGAATATGGTTTAGTAAGT
The DNA here is from genome assembly GCF_002162155.2 of Triticum dicoccoides. Lineage (NCBI taxonomy): Eukaryota > Viridiplantae > Streptophyta > Magnoliopsida > Poales > Poaceae > Triticum > Triticum dicoccoides. The sequence continues at coordinate 410,387,840 of NC_041391.1, read as the reverse complement.
TGCAAACCACTTTCATGGTACACACCAAAGAGGAGAGGCCGTGATGATGGTTCCATGGCCCTGGATTAAAGCCAGTCATCCGGTCAGGGGGCATGGGTGTTTCCGGTTGGGACCGAGAGGGGGGCACCCCTTAGAGCGCGCGTATATAAATTTGATCCCATGCTATTCGAGATTGTGATCTCCCCGTCTCAAAAGTTTTTCTTGGACGATGACTAGGGTGATTCCTAGCATCGAGAGGTAGGATGGGTGTGTACCGGTTAGCTGTGTTTTCTTCCGAAATACCGTAAACGGAACTAGTCCTTCGTGACTACGGAAATCCGTTGACTGTGGGAAAAATTTTGTACAAACTCTGCAGAGTCATATATCCCTCCAAATCATCTCTTCCATGTCAAGTTTCGTTCCTTCTTATCCTAATCAATTGTCAGCTTGATGACAGAGACTCCGGTGAATCGCATGAGTGCTAAGTCCGGTTAAATGATCACTCCTGTGGATGGACTAACCCGTTTGTTTTCATGAATTGAATGTTTATTATGAGTATTATTTACTTGTGAATAAAAGCCCTTTATGTGATGTCGCTCAGACGTCCGACTGTGGCATTTCTTTTAAAGCCCTTTTTGTGATGTCGCTCAGACGTCCGACTGTGGCATTTCTTTTAAAGCCCTTTCTGCGATGTCGCTCAGACGTCCGACTGTGGCATTTCTTTTAAAGCCCTTTTTGTGATGTCGCTCAGACGTCCGACTGTGGCATTTCTTTTAAAGCCCTTTCTGCGATGTCGCTCAGACGTCCGACTGTGGCATTTCTTTTAAAGCCCTTTCTGCGATGTCGCTCAGACGTCCGACTGTGGCATTTCTTTTAAAGCCCTTTCTGCGATGTCGCTCAGACGTCCGACCGTGGCATTTCTTTTAAAAGCCCTTTATGTGGTGTCGCTAAGATGCCCGACTGTGGCATCATTTCCTTATTTTTATTTGTTCACCTTTCGAGGCGTCGCTTCAGACACCCGATCGGTCCTTATTTATGTTCTGTGGAATTTCAGGCGGACTATCGCCGTTTTCCCTTTTTACTTACCCGTTATGCCAATTTTATTTATTGTGCATTAAGGAATTAATCATATTGCATCCATGCATGCATTTGTTATATCTTACGTCCGAACTGTCTTGCGAGTACTTCCAAAGTACTCACTGGCTTGTTGATTTGGCCAGATGCTGACGAAGGCGATCTCATGGATGAAGAATTCAATAGCGAGTCCGACACTTAGAGGAGTCCCAGTTAGTCTCGTGCGACCCTGGATTTGGCCACTGTTTGATATCCGCTTCCGCTACCAAATAAATTTATCGAGCCTCACCCTGACGTTCGATGAAATGATATTCTTAGAGTCTTGTATTTCCTTCCCCGCTGTGCTTTTCCACCACCAACCTATCCATGAGTCAGTAGTATGTCTCCACACCACTATGTTCTGTCCGCCATTATGTATGATTATTGGCGTGCTTGTAATAATTTGGTTGAGCAGCCGCAGTTCAACCCTGTAATATATTTTATGCTACTGGCTTATTGTATCAAGAAATTGTCTACCAGTGAGGAGGATTTCTCTCATACTGGACTCAAAAGACTGGTTTATCAATAAATATTTTTATTGGAAAACCGGTCGTGACAGTCGAGGAAGAATCTCTGGGCGTTATTTCTACAACAAGTTTTTTAATTATAAAATGCTATTCTTTACTCTTCTACATGCTACAAGATGCTTGGAGCTGCTTGAAGATGCTAGTCTTTGATAGGCTAGGCCTTCCCCCTCTATTCTAGCATTCTGCAGTTCGCTCCACAGATACAAACCTTCCATTTGATACCAATGCATACTTAGTATAGATCTGATGCTTGCGAGTACTTTGGATGAGTACTCACGGTTGCTTTGCTAGCCCTTTCCCCCTTCCTTCTTCTTTCCGGTTGATGCAACCAGATGGTGGATCCTTGGATCCAGATGCCACCGCCGATGGGTGCTACTACCTAGAGACCGCCAACGACCAAGAGTAGTTAGGAGGTCCCAGGCAGGACGCCTTGCATCTTCGATCGTGTTGCTTTTGTGCTAGCCTTCGTAAGGCAATCTTGTTTAACTTATGTCTGTACTCAGATATTGTTGCTTCCGTTGACTCTTGTGTATCGAGCTATGTATTAGAGCCATCGAGGCCCCTGGCTTGTTATATGAAGCTTGTATTATTTTGATTTGTGTCCAGAGTTGTGTTGTGATATCTTCCCGTGAGTCCCTGATCTTGATCGTACACATTTGCATGTATGATTAGTGTACAATTGAATCGGGGCGTCACACAATGTTTCGGTTTGGGATGCGCTTGTTTGAAATTTGGGGAAAGTTACAAACTTTGCCTCCATCTAAAATTTCGGACATATTACGGGTTGGAGGTAGGACAGTAATCTTAGGTGTCCCAAATGGTGGGCGGGATAGATTTCGGCCGATCACATGGGTGTTTAGGCGTTCACGGTGTATGAATGCTTCTCGGAGGCGGTTGAGACTGGCGTCTTGGTGAAGTTACAAACCTACCCCGGTTTATACCTTTGGACATCGGGCCGATAGGCTACACGGGCCAGAGTTAGCACAGTAATTTCCTACCACCAAACATTAGTCTCGCTCAGTTTTGGGTGACCAAAGGCTTATTTGGTGCTTCCTTCAATATTTGGGAGCAGGAGCATTAACGTTTTCGGTTCTCTTGAATTGAACTATAAAGATTTGTCAAACTTCACAAATCTTTACTCTTGGAAATCCTAAATCTATAATTATTTTGGAATGGAGGGGGTTCATTTGTATATACATTGTACACGAGTATATATTAAAAAATATGCAACTTACCTCAGTTCATGCATGGTTCCAGATATAATCTCCTTGGTTGCAAAAAAATGGTTAGACATGCGTATGAATATATAGCATGTTCAAACGCACAACAATGATTGATGCCCCCTTTTAGATCTAATTTACAAATGCCATTATCTCGGGTTCAAATAGATTAATGTACTTCCTATGAAGTCGAATCTTCGAATCCCCCTAATGTTGAATTCAACATGTATTCTATTTCGTAGCTAGCAATTTGGAATGTATCCATGTAAGTGACAAATGTATCAAGTGCTTCACACTAACAACATGGAGTGCACTAATTAATGTTTATATATGAATTGCAAAAGCAATGCATTGCCTGGATTTCAAACCGCTCTCACTCTATGGATCGATAATATGAAATAAACACATGCACATGCTAACATTCAATAGAGTATGGGTGTTTGATAGACCGATTTTCGTTCATACGCAAATTGCAAAATTCATGATATCATCCCAATCTAATAATGCCATTTATATTTTAATTTAATGCGTAGAACTGCCTTTTACACGTAGATGCACTATGCCTCGACCCGTTCTCACAAACGCGCTATATATCTCTCTATCTAATGCATAACTGCATACACTTTATATGCATCGGCAGTTCTCTTCCACACATGCTCACAATCTCTCCCGAGGTGTCGGGGTGTCTCACGCACACGCTCTCTCTCTCTCTCTCTCTCTCTCTCTCTCTCTCTCTCTCTCTCTTTCTGACTACTATGTACCACTCTTTTCACTAATCTTAGTTGGAAAACATTATTTCTCTCACATGCATATATACACACGCACGGTCTCTACTAGCCCTCTATACGCACATATATGTGCCTACTGTCTCCCGCATGCACATTATCTTTAGGCCTCTCTTGCACACATTGCCCCCCGACACATAAACACACCTCTCTCTTAGTAGTGGGCAGATATGATTCAATCAGATCATTCGGTAGGATATCCCTGACTGTTAGGCTGGATCGTAATACGAGGCAAAGTTTTACCCTAGTTCGGACCATTGCAGTTGAGGAAAAAGCCTTCTCTTGGTACTGTATATTAGTGATAGGGGTGTGTACAAGGTTCACGTGAATACCAGACATTGTGCGTGTGTGTATACGATCGACGAACTAGCCCCCAGTCTTCTAGAACATACTCGGGGCCTAGGGTTACAGCTCATATATAGTCGGCTTATCACCAGTGGGGATAGAGTCCTCCACGACTCTGGTAGCTTTGTGTTGTACGCTGAGTCCTCCACATGGGTCTTCATATAATGCATCTCGTTCCAACGTATGTGGTGTAGGATGGAACCGACCCATGAGTCCTCATGTTGAGCCACCACAAGTAGAAATGATGTGCCCACCCCAACTAGAAATGATGTGCCCACCACACCACACACGCAACCGGCCACTAAGAAAATAAGCATATACAATAGCACAATGTTATACATGAAAGTTAATTGCATGGTGCATCCAAAAATATTGTTCTGCAATGTGAATGTTTATATTTTCTCCTAAAATATTAGTCACGGGAAAGAGAAATGAAGGGCATATCTCTCCTTGTCTCCATCGGACACCCCCTCTTTCTAGACAACTTTCACGTACGCACACAAACTATCTCTCGGCCCTCTAAAAGTATGCATGCCCATGACACATTCACGCGTGATGGTCACTGTATTTCAAGCAAAAGCACTATACGGTTACTGGACTTCAGAATATGCTCATTACAGTCACCATATACATTCTCGTGGTGATCATATGGTATCTAGGTCACGATACATCTTCGTATTTTGTCGATGACACTGACGGACTTTGTATTTGATGCGTGCTCCGTATTTTGTTGACGACACTTACGGTCATTGTATTTGAATCGAAAGCATGATATGGTCACTCGAATTCAAAATAAGCTCATCACGGTCACCACATACATTTTGTGGTGCTAACCAATCTGTGGTTGGATGGTTAGGAGGACAGTGGTTTCTCGAGCCCGCCAGGGTTAAAGTCCTGATGCTCGCATTTATCCTGGGTTAATTTCAGTATTTTCCAGCGATGTGCGTCCGGTGGGAGGAGACGTTCCTCTCGACTACGAGGCGCCTATGTTGACTTCGTAAAATCTCAAGATCATATGCTGGCTCACTCTCTTGAAGGTGCTCATAGGGGTAGGGTCTACGTGTGTGTGTGTTTATAGCGGTGAGTGCTTGCGCATATATATGAGCCCTTGCCTCTGTATCGTGTTAAAAAAATACATGTCGTGATTATACAGTCACTGGATAACCCGTACAACTCCGCATTTTGTTGATGACACAATCAATTGACCAGTCAAACATTCCACGTGGCGCATAACCGTGGGGCCCACCTGTCAGCGCGTATACGAAAGAAAGAAATGGTAATTTGAGTCTGTACCGTGTTAATAAAATACATTTTAGGGTGATCATACGGTCACTGGCTCACCATACAGCTCCGTAATTTGTTGATGACACGATCAATTGACCAGTCTAACAATCCACATTCAGTAGCGCACATTACCATAGGGCCCACCTGTCAGCGGGTATATTAAGGACATAAATGGTAAAAAATTAGTGGTCGGTGGGGATTCAAAGTCGTGATACCTCTGGTTGGCAGTAGCCTGCGGTGGGGGGCGCAGTGATTGGGCGGTGGCGTGGGGATGGCCGGAGAAAAAGCTCGGCGCGGGGGGCCTAGAGGGATGGTAGGGGCAATGGTGGACCGGCGGAGGGGAGTGGTTTCGGGGCGGGAGGGGCGGCATGGCGGCGTGGGCCGGCCGCGAGCGGCCGGGCTGGCGGTTTGGCCAGTGGTGGCTGGCGGCTCAGGGGGTGGAGGTTGAAGATAAACTATAGGCCCTTGATTTCGTATCAAACGGCTGGAAAATCTACTGACCAGAGATGAAAAAGTTAGTCGACTAACGTGTAGCCTCATCCCACACGTACACATGCACACGCGCAACACTCGCACGAACACACGCACGCATGTAGGCATGCAACACTGACACGTACACATAACGAACACACGCACGCATGCAGGCGTGCAACACTAACACGTACACATGCATTCACGAACACACGCACGTATGCACACATGCATGCAACACTGAAACATACACATGCACGGACGCAACACTCGCATGCCTGCATGCACACAACACACGATGCAAGACACACGCTCAACCTATACGGGCATGCACCCTTTGTTAAGGACATGGATTGTTATGGGTATTAATCAATCTTATCTGTGATAAGCAGAACATTGATGTTTGCAGCGGTCTTTATGAATCACAACGTATCGAACGGGCTATGAACGTATATATGAAAATTTTAAAATTCTCTTACATTATATAGTAGGCTTATCTACAGGAAATAGATGATGCCACACTCAATGAACAATCATCAGTTTATGAAATGCCCGCTTCTGACCGCCCTGGCCCCCCAAAAGTTCCTCTGTCATGCACTGCTTGCGTTGGGTCACTGACATGCAGGCCATGTACCCAAAGAACTCACACGTTGGTGGAAGAACTGGAAGGTGTCGTACGTCAGAGTCGAGGGTGCCACTCATTGCATGCCCGGCTAAACACGCCTCCTTGCCGCATTCAAACCCCTACATCAACCCGCACGGGTGGAAGCCGAGAAACCCACTCTGGACAGACGTCCCTTTATGACCGGGCCACCATTAAACGCAACGCCAGCCGAGCTCCTCCCGTCTGCCATCTATTTAATCTCCTATTTAAATGAGGCCAAACACCGGCCAAGAATCGCATACCTCCGCCGCTCCCCTATGTCATCCTGCACCATTTTGTCTACTCTTACAATGGCTTACGAAGAGTAGTTCTCCCGCATCCAAGCTGGCTGGGTGGCCCGCCGAGCCCGCCGGATACGAGCTATGCAGCTCGCTAATCCACCTCCCTCCCCTCGCCCGACATAGCCAGTTGCCGCCCCTAGCCGGCGCGCGGTTCAACAACTCGCCACTCCAGGACAACTCGACGAGGAGCGGCGCACGAGCGTCGTCGCTGCCGTCCACGCCACCGCCTCATACCACGCCTCCTGTGTCTCCCACCGCATCTCCCATTTTTGTGGCCGAGACTACCATGCCGGCGGCCGCGCCATGCAAGCAGCGATAGAAGCCGGGTGCGGGAGAGCGACGACTCGGTGGCCAGCGCCTCCCCTTCCACCGCCATCATCAAGGAGAAGTAGAACACAGGAGGCCGCCGCCACTTGGGTCCCATGAAGGACACCGCGGAGGCGATGCCGGTGTACATAGCAGGTGTCTTGCTAGATCCTTTTGTTGCGAGGACCTTCGTCGACCCCGCACGGGCTCCACGGAAGCGGAGAAGCCCCCTTCAACCATCATCTTGGGCATCAGCCAACGATATCAGTTGGGTAGTGGGGAAGCGAGCCGTCCTTTGCGCTGAAGCATATACCCCCGGGGCTCCCGGCAGTCCGGTGATCGTGCTGCCGGACATGAGGAACACAAATGGATCGGTGGGCGACCATTTAGGCTAGGTATTATATACCTGTGCTGTCCAGAACTAGCACCGCGTAGTTCATTTGAATGTAATGAAATCCGTCATGTTTATATGAAAATCCGGTATTTTATATGATTTCCGTCATTGTTTATATGAAATATCGCCGTGTTTGCATGAATTTCGTCTGGTCAGTTGAGTTGTTGTCATAATGCATGCGGCTACGGTTGGATGGCATAATTTGCGGGTCGCCGGTCGGTCTGCGGCCGGCTCCGGCGGCGTGGTGGCACAAAAAAAGCACATCTTGTGCGAGCTCGTCTCCAACATGCGCGCTGGAGGATGCATGAGCACTCGAGCCATTCCTCGTTCATCGGTGGCAAAGGCACCGGTGGACAAAAGGGTTGCCCATATTTTGGCTACCCCGGGCAAGATCCAAACAACCCCTCCCAACATATTCAAATCCCTCGTTCGCCATGAAATTTTGCCATGAGTTGTTTTCAGGGACTAGCAAGATGCCCGTGCATTGCACGGAACATCAAGATGCATTCTTTTACAAAACACCTGTTGTGATTGACCCATGCAGGATCCCATGTGTAAAAGCTAATGATATCTTGAGAATTTTATCGGAAAAATGGTATCTCGAGAATTTTATTTGAAAATGGTATCTCGAGAAAGATGAGAGATAAGGTGAGGAGGAGTGGGGCGTGGTGGTGACTGGTGGTCGGACTGAGCGGAGGCATGGGGATGGACGGCACATTATGTCTTTGTTTGTATCTCTTCACACACACCCACGTAGGTGGGGGGCGTGCACGAAGAGAAGAGGTGCACGCACGGCGCACATACTCCCGTCTCTTTCCCAACCACACACGCACGGGTACACGGTGGAGCTCATTTCTATATGAAAAGGCAGCCCATGTGGTAATTTGACACGTGTACTGGTTGTCCACTTGATGGAGCATCGTCTACCACGGGTGAACAAACAAATTGCGACTTGACGCGTTATGTTAAAAAAGAGGCAAACCATGTGGGTCCTACCTTAGAGGCAAGGCTCTATACACTGGAGTACTTTTGATGTGTCCCGTCAACTCGTGGAACGAGGAGAAGCTTACTTAGTACACCATCTCCCCCGCCCATGGGTGCGGTGGCTCGCAGGATGAGGTGAAACTTGCTTACTAGTACGCCTTACGCCCGCTCCCTCACCCACGCGCGCGGTGGCTCGCAGGACGAGGAGAAAATTTTACTACTCCCTCCGTTTACTCCTCGTCCCTACCTTGTTTAGAGAGATTATCATATTGTTTGGAATATATGTCCTTTAGTACTCCCTCCATTTACTTATACAAGGCCACTATAAAAAATACATTTTGCATCTATACAAGGCCACAAATAGTAATCGACACAAAAATTACTACTCCCTCCTTTCCAGTTTATGTCTCAAGTTCAAAATCTCTCCAACCAAGGTAGACGGTGAGTGGTGGAATTAATTTTGTAGTTTTCACAAGTAATTAGTACACTCGTTTCTCTAAAGAAGTTATGTGTACCGAGGCTTTAATTAGAACGAATGCATGCATGGCCACAAAATTTCCATGAACTTCTACATGCATTGGTGAGTTTTCTCTTGACACTGCTTGCATCGGGTGATTTAACGCACCTCGAAATCCATCATGTTAAGGTACTACTACTACTAGTAGAATTGAGACTTATAAAACGGAAAAACAAAATTTTTTTAGATGATCCCTATAAACCGGAAAGGAGGGAGTAGTAAGTCAAAAATGCTAAACACATGGGCTGCATACGGGGTTGTTACGGGCTTTCCAATAATACTCTTTAGTGCCCCCCTGATTTCTCCCAGGGTGTGGCCCCAGCCTACCTCTTAATCCTATCAAAAAGTGACAAGTCAATATCACCCTGTAAACGTCCAGTAAACGTCCATCAATGTAGCAAAGCCGAGTAGTAAGTAGTACTACCTGCATAGTGGGTACGTACTCCCTAAAATCAGATTTTTCCCAAAACTAAGTTGCTCAACCTTTATTTTCTTGTTTCCCTTCCTACCTCTTTGCCTCGAACAGACTATGCCACACTCCCCTGCGTGCCGCGCAAGAAAAGACCCGCCCTCGCCTTTTTTTAGTCCTGGTTTCTATCGATGGATCGCGCGAAGCAGCAAAAAACCAAGCCGTGTCTTGTACTCCTCCGTCGACACTAGCTTTCATGAATTCTTTATTTCCTCTCGCCGACATGTGGGACATATAGCAACCGGGTCGACGTGTCATGCACCAAATAACAGTGCAGAACAGCAGGGGGACGCACCCCAGTCGTACCGCCCCAGTAGTAGTAATGAGCACTGAGACGTCAAATCACATTGCCTCACCTTCCCAGACGGACGAAGCAACCATTATTTCACACTTCGCTTCGCCATCATCTCCTTCAAGGAAACCATGTAGTATTGCTTCTGCCATTGTTGTGCCTCAAGAGGAACACGCACATCGCCTTGGTACATCATGACATGTGGGACCGCATGACAGGCCATGCTCCTCCGCCCATTAGTCAGTAAAATCACCTCATTTTTACTACTTCCTCCATATCGGTTTACAGGGCATGCACGTCATTCTAGGTTGAGAATTTAACAGGCTATATATGTGATGAACAATATATGTTTAGAAACTACATCCGCTTAAGAATCCAATGATATACTTTTTGTGACATAGTAACTCATATTTAGTTAGTCAAATGGATGACCTAGAACTACGTGCATGCCCTATAAACCGAGACGGAGAAGGTAGTATAGTACGTATCTTTTTAGATCAATATAGTCGGGATTCACCAAGTAGCAAAACCAAGTGGTAGGCTGCTCCTGTCGTGTTGGCATAGCAACTCAAGTAGGATCAGTCCACACACGAAATAGCGACACACTTAACAGGACCCCTTTGGCCGACATGTGGCTCATCCACCATCTTGTTCCATGTGCGATGCACCAAATTACAGTTTGGAGCATCGGTTGGACTTGGAGGCACCCCGGTCGTAGCACCACAGTTGTAGTAAATGAGTGATGAGGGGTAAAATCACAAAGCCCTACCTTTCCAGCATTAAGCTGGACGGACGAGGCAACCATCATTTCACTCTAGGGCGCAAGAGCATAAAGAAAAGAGAAAACCAACGATGCTGCAACTGCTACCTAGGGCACCCTAGGGCAGGGGCCTTCGCTACAAATCCTTTTTTTGAAAGCACCTCCACTACAAATCCGCTTCTCCCTCGTCCTCTTGACGAAAACCAATGATGTGTGCGGCGGTAGGGTTTGTAGGAGTACTACGGCGTACAGGGCCATGTCGTAGTAAACATGAGAGGGATTGAGTTCGAGTCGACGCCTTAATATGTGTGGGCCGCTTGGTTTTATGGGAATGAGGCAACATTTTGGGTTTGGGGCCCAGTGGAGATACACGTACAAAAAAATTTGGACGTAGGTTCGACCGAAAGTCAATGACGCATGGGCCCTGCATTTTGATATACCCGCGGCCGCGCGAAATTTCCTACTCTACTCAAAACAAGGTACACATGCATTGAACGCATGAGATTTGGAAACTGAATTATGAATAAATACACACTATAGCATGTAAAGCTTTAAGTCATATATTGATGATGTAGATGTTCGTTTAGTTCTTATAGTTCATCTCATTCAAAATCAATTAGTTTTATAAAAATGTTAAGATTCATGGGGTTGTGCATTGTAAAACATAAAGTAAAAAACAAATAATGGCAATTCATTTAGAAAAAATGTTTGGGCAATTATGATACAGAAGATTCTAGAACAAAGGAGAAGTAGTTGTGTTTTGTGGTTTGTGCATTATGCTTAAGTTCAACCATGGAGTCTTCTAAATTGTACATGTGGCAGAATCTGGTGGAATGTTGATGATATCCAACGGTCAGTAGTGCTCGGATTTACCATCTTTGCACTGTCGCATTAGCTTCATCCAGCGACCATCTTTCAAAGTTATTCACACACTATATAGGGGTATAGATAATGCATAAAAGTTCCTCCAAAAACATCTATAACTAAAGAAAAAAAATTAATTGCAGTTAAAAGAATGACATTTCAAACAAAAATGTGAATGTGAACTACATATGTGTGCACGTGACCAGCACATACATTGTCAATACAAAATTTAATGAAGTGGTGCTTGCATGCATAGAGTACAAAAACAACGTGATTTATGACTTGCACGCATGACGTGTTCTTGTGCCATAGTTGCATGTCTTGGAAAAAAGCTACTAGTGGGTTGTACTAGCTATTGAGGAATAGAAGATGTATACATGGAAGTTGTAGGGAAAGAGATGACATGGAGTATCCCAATTCCTATGAGTAGGGATTGGAAAAGAGATGTCACTTGGTTCACATCATAGGAACTTTTCTATTGAATCTAGAGATGACATGTATCACAATTCATATGAGGAGGGATTAGAAAAGAGATGTCATTTGGTTCACATCATAGGAACTTTTCTATTAAATATACACTAATGTTTATTTTCCTTTGAAATTATTGGAGTATAGGAATCCATTCATATGAACCAAGTGGCTCTAAAGCTATAAAAATGATATCATGTTTATTTCCTTTGAAATGTAGATTATATGAATCTATTCCTATGAACCAATTGGCTCTAAAGGAAAAAATCCTATAAAAATCATATCATATAGAGTTCCTTTGATATTCCTCCACACCAAAGGATAGTTGAAATTGTTGTAGGTGATACGATGGTCTTTCTTTGTAGACTCCTCCCCCATCTTTATAGATACCTCTCGAAGATGAATGAAATGATATATACTGGGTATTCTATATAAGCATTTTTGTACACGAGAACTCGGTAAAAGTTTGCGAGGTTCGAATTTTCAATAAAGCTATATGCACTGCATTTTGGAACGGAGGGAGGAGTATAGGGAAGTTGCTAACACTCACGTGGAAGATTTGTGTGTAGGAGGAGTGGCTGTTCTGTTAAATGACATGGCAAAACTGACAATGTTGGATGCCGATCTAACGGTTCTTACGGCGTTCGTCAGGAAAAGGCTTGTGGCGAACGTTTGTCGGATAATGATTTACGGACACATGCATTGCATTGATATGTGCCCCCTCCCTCTCACGCACACACGCACCCTCACGAGTCACGACACTCCCGAGTCCTCTCGCACCCACCGTCTATTTACAGGTAGACTTCACACACATATGTGCTCTTCACACCCTACCCTCAGGCTCAAGATGCCCGGACCGCGGTGTTATCATAGTCAATGGAAACAAGGAGCGCTCCCTCCGTACTGAGGAGCACACCGCGACCCTTGCAGCATAAGTACAGTGTAGTCTTTTTAGGCAGAACCTCAATTCAGCAGTAAAGCCCCCAGACACCTTCAAGAGAGTTCGGACTACTCTGCAGCAGGACGGTCCAGTTCATCCAGAGCTTGACTAGAAATTTGGCCTCCGTCCCAGTCCAAATCAAGCGATGACATTGTGCCGCGCGTACATAACTACACACTTCAAATACCATGGGCATGGACGGAGGCACAACTAGACCATGATCGATAATGCGGCTCAACTGCCCCTGGGTCCGCACACCTTCACTTTTTCTTTTTCATTTCGGGTTTTTCCCTACTCAAGGCTTTTCTGATAACCTGATCATCGGACCTATCACGGGACGGATACACCAAGAAGTCAAGGAGCTTTGACGTATAAGGGAACCCTCAGGTGGTCTCTGCTAACGATCGCTATACCTGTTTTACATACCTGCACGCAGCTCGCTCTTGGTCATGGCATGTCAAATAGCCTTATTTGCTTATTGCATTACTTGTACAAGTACGCCTTGACGTATTAATCAAATTACAATGGAAAAAAAATTGCGTCTCATTATTTGAAGCATCAGCTTGTTACTTGATTTTTTCCTTGTCTTTGTATTTATTATCTATTCCACCCGTACACTCTGGTACGCATTACTTCGCCAGGGGCTTCATCATGCCCCCAAATACGACAATAAAGTCCGAACACTTTTACAGTACAGTTCGGCACCCCGAATTTATAGCATTATATGCATCGGCTCCGAATCATGTCTTTGGTCAATAGTTGGGTTGCCCGGCTCCTGTGCTTACAACCTTATGTTCCGCTATATCGGCTAGGGTAGTAAAGGGAGAACTACTGTGATTGTGTCCCGGTTCTTTCGGACGAGCACCTCAGTAGAGAAAGTCGAAAACTGACTGTCATGATGAGGCGAGAGCTCGTCAGCTGTTCGAGAGTTTTCAAATCCTTAGAGATTTTTTCTGCTTTATGTGAGGAATCGGTTTTTATCCGATTAGGCGTGTATAGCGCCCCAAGTTCGGCCTTCCGAATACCAGGGGCTGCGCCAAAAATTTTCATTGTCAAACTCCTATGGCTAAGTGAGGGTGATAAAGCCGTATAGTCCGATTGCCTTGTTCGTTGCGCTAAACACCTCCTTTAAGGACCAAAATGTGGAGTAAAGAGTGTTTAGATTTATCCCGAACACCCCCGTACTATCTACGTGGGGGCAAAAGATGATGACTGGCCAACTATCAGATTTTCATAAACGGCCGCACAGGAGGTAACATTTTAAACTAACAGACATTATATTGCATAACGGATCTGTTTAATATTACAGGACAGGATAACATGAGTGCGTTCATGGGAATATGACATCCTTAGCACATTGCTCCGCCACAAGGCGGGATCCCTCCAAGACAGTGTCAAAATACAGCTCGGGTCGGCGGTGCTCCTTGCCCTCAGGCGGCCCCTTGGTCATCCGCTTCTTGGCATCCATCTTTGCCCAGTGCACCTTGGCGCGGGCAAAGGCCATCCACGTGCCTTCGATACAGACCGACCGCTTGTTGGCTTCAAGCCGCGGGCAGGCACTTACAAGCCACTTGACAAGTTTGAAGTAGCTGCTGGGCATGGGCTCGGCAGGCCATAGCCGGACTATTAAGTCCTTCATGGCTAGTTCGGCCGCCTTATGCAGCTCGACCAGCTGTTTCAGCTGGTTGCTAAAGGGCACTAGAAGTTCTGGTCCAAGGTATTGAGACCAAAACAGCTTCTTCGTAGAGCTCCCTTCTTCGGCTCGATAAAATTCTACAGCATCTGATATGTTGCGCTGCAGATCCGCAAAATCCCCTGGAGAGCACTCAATCCGGGTAATTAAAAGGAATGTTTCCTTCACATATCTGCTTTGCATAATGAAAGCCTTACCCGCCATAATCTTCTTGGCCGCCTGGATCTCCTGGAGGGCGCCCTGGGATTCGGCTCGGGCATCTTGTGCACTCTGGCGGGCCTTGGCAAGTTCGGACTCTTGAGTCTTGAAATCACGCTCCAAGGACTCGTACTTCTTAACGGCGTCCTAGAGCTCTTGGTGGACCTCGCTGACCCGGGCCCCCTGCTTCTCGCACGCGGCGCATTCCTTGGCCACTTTGTCCTCAGCCTCGGCCAACACCTTCTTGAGGGCCGCTACCTCGGTCGTGGCCCCTAATAAAGTTCATTACACTTTAGTCATCATGAACCATTCATCCTTCCTAAATATGCGCGCATGTTAAATACATACCTTTTCTTTCCTCCAGCTGCTTCTTCACGAGGCCGAACTCTTCCTCGGCCCGGTCTAGGTTCTGCTTCAGTCCGGAGACCTCCTCAGTATGAGAGGCAACAGCCAGTAGCTACGCCGGCTTATTCACATAGACATATTATGTTAGACTCCTGCGAACATTATTTTGTTCCTCTGTTCGGTTTTTCCTTCCAAACATCGAACAGAGCATCAGGGGCTACTGTCTATACTGTGACAATATCTTTACAATTACATTACTTACCTCAAAGCCTGTTAGAAGGGTAGTGCAGGCTTCGGCCAACCCGCTTTTTGCTGCCTGGACCTTCCCAATCATCGTACCCATTAGGGGTACAGTGTTCGTCAATAATGGAAGCGCCTTTCAGCGCTTCCAGCAACCTATCCGGTGCCTCCGGTTGGACAGAGGTCACCGGCATTATAGGCGCTTCCCTTCCCTTCGAAGGGGGTTTCTCACCTGATTCTGGAACCGTAGGGGTCTCCGGAATTATATTCGGATGAGGGCCGAATTGAATACGACCCCCATCGTCAGTATCCATGGGAGTTTGCTCTCCCGTGTGTCCGGCAGCCGAGGCTTCACCCTATGGCGCCTCGTGGACAACCGCCCGATTCTCTCCTGGGACGGGGATCCTTTGGGACGACACCTTGGCGCCGTCCAGATCCCGGGGAGAGGTGGCCGATGAAGGGTCTCACTGTCCATCACAGACGGATCCAGCGAATCCTGTGAGGATAAGGACCGCTTGGGACTTGACCGAGTCGGACTGCAAATGCATAAATCAGCACAGTAAAACAAAAAATAAAAAGGCGGGATACATGAACGTGTCCGGATACTTATAGTTTGGCCAGGGGCTTGACCCTGGGCTCCCACCCCTCACCGCTATAGGCGGTCGCCGCGGAGTTGTCCAGAAGGGAAGTCTTCCCCCTCTTGGACGCCTCGGCCTCCCCATGTGTGGAGGCCGCCCTCTTCTCTCTCCCTCCTATAGGGGGGAATGGATTTCTTCTTCTTCTTCCTCCTCCTTGTCGTCTTCGGCGACGGAGGAGTGAGCCTCGGCGTTTTCGGATGTCGCGTCCGAAGTACCCTTGCGGCGGAGACCACCTCTGGTCCCCTTGGCCTTCTTTTGGGCCTTCTTCTCCGGCACCTGGTAAGGCGCCGGAAACAACATCTTCGTCAGGAGTGGAGTCTCTAGGCCTTCAGGCAGCGGAGCCGGACAGTCGATCTACTCCGCTATCTCTGTCCATTCCTGAAATAATCGATAGGGAGACTTAGATGCCTTCTTCTAATATGTGAGTAAATGGTACACCTTGAAAGTATGAAAGGACTTGCCGGATTTGCAGGGTGAGTTAGGTCATGCCCACGATCCTCGTCCATGGCCGGCGGCACCTCGTTGGCCTTGAAGAGCACCTTCCACATATCTTCGTGCATAGTGCCGAAGAGCTCTAATAGGGTCTGGTGCTTGGCCGGGTCATACTCCCACAGATAGCAAGTCCGACATTGGCACGGAAGAATCCGGTGGACGAGCATAACCTCGACCACGTTGATGAGCTTGACTTTCTTGATTATCATACTCTGGACGCGCGTCTGGAGCACTGTCATCTCGTCCGAAGAACCCCATGTCAGGTCCTTCTCTTGCCAGGAGGTGAGCCGCATCGGGACGCCGGATCCAAATGTGGGGGCCGCCGCCCCGTTGGTGTCGCGTGGCTCGGTGATGTAGAACCACCCCGGCTGCCACCCTTTGACAGTCTCCACAAAGGAGCCTTCGGGACAGGTGACATTGGGCATCTTGCCCACCATGGCGCCTCCGCACTCAGATTGTTGGCCACTCACCACTTTGGGCTTCACATTGAAAGTCTTCAGCCATAGGCTGAAGTGGGGTGGGATGCGAAGGAAGGCCTCACACACGACAATAAATGCCGAGATGTTCAGGATAGAGTTGGAGGCCAAATCATGGAAGTCCAGCCCGTAGTAGAACATCAGTCTGCGGACAAACGGTTGGAGAGGGAATCCCAGCCCACAGATAAAGTGTGTGAGGAACACAACCCTCTCATAGGGCTCTGGGGTAGCGATGATCTGTCCCTTGGCCGGAAGTCGGTGAACGATTTCCTTGGCCAGGTACCCGGCCTCCCGGAGCTCCTTGATGTCCTTGTTCACGGAGGAGGCCATCCACTTGCCTCCAGCTCTAGATCGAGACATGATTGGAGTGCTTTTTTGGGCGGAGAAGGCGAGAGCTTGGGCGCTGGAACTCGAGAATGGATGGGCAGAGGAAGGAGAAGGCATGGGGTGAACAAGGATGAATCCTTGTCCCTTTATAAAGGCAGTAAAAGTCATGTGCCTCCCTGCTCGCCTTAAAATCCGCCTATTCCTGGAGAGTCGTGCAGATGACATGGTTGGGTTATGCATGCCCGTATTGATGAGAATCTCGTGATAAGGCGGCAGGAACTCTGCTTTGACAAGACGTGCCAATGAAACTGCACCTCGAAATACGGAGGGGTAGGCTAGAAAACGGTTCGAATAATGACAGGGCAGTGGCGTGAGGTCACGCCCCAAAAAGTTGTCAGCAGATTAGACTCGTGAAATATTATACTCTCTACGGTTGTGTGTGGTACTTGTTTTGTATAGCCGGACACGTTTCTATGTTCGGAGGGCTATGTTGGAGTATTCGGAGAAGGAACCCTCCTTGAAATGTCGAAGACAATCTGCGCGCCGGACTCATCGTCATTGAAGCCTGGTTCAGGGGCTACTAAGGTAGTCCTGGACTAAGGGGTCCTCGGACAGCCGAACTATATACTTTGGCCGGACTATTGGACTATGAAGATACAAGATAGAAGACTTCATCCCGTGTCCGGATGGGACTCTCCTTTGCGTGGAAGGCAAGCTTGGCAATTCGGATATGTAGATTCCTTTCTCTGTAACTGACTTTGTACAACCCTAGCCCCTCCCGGTGTATATATAAACTGGAGGGTTTAGACTTCTAGGGTTTAGCGACAACAATCATAACCTCATAGGCTAGACTTCTAGGGTTTAGCCATTACGATATCGTGGTAGATCCACTCTTGTAGTACTCATATTCATCAAGATCAATCAAGCAGGAAGTAGGATATTACCTCCATAAAGAGGACCCGAACCTGGGTAAACATTGTGTCCCCCGCCTCCTGTTACCATTAGCCTTAGACGAACAGTTCGGGACCCCCTACCCGAGATCCACTGGTTTTGACACCGACACCCGTCGCCCGCTCCGGTGCCACCGGGGCTCCGCCCGATTCGCCGGGCGCCCATGCCCATTAGCATGTCGCCCGCTAAGCCCCTAGGCCACTAACAACGGGGCCCCACGCCCCCTTTTCTTAAAAAAAGAAATAAGATAAATAGAAAAATATTATTTAATTATTTAATTAATTAGTAAGTCAATTAATTAACATTATTAGCTTAGTTAACTACCTAATTAACTGCTAATTAGCTAACGGGTCAATGGCAGGGGCCCCACCCCTGTTGACCAGCCAAACGTTGACTGGTCAACTGGGTCCCCTTGGCCCACCTGTCAGACTCTGGTACACTTCTGTGTACGCAGAGCTAGGTACATGTAGCAATTTGTTATTTATTTCCGAATTAAAATAATTTCAAGATATTGCTAAAACTATAGAAATTCATAGAAAATAATCCTTAACTCGATGAAAATGTTTTATACATGAAAGTTGCTCAGAACGACGAGACGAATCCGACTACACGGCCTGTTCATCTGTCACATATCCCTAGCATACCGAACCTGCAACCTTCCCCCTCCGTTTCATCTGTCCGAAAATGCTTTGGGAAAACATTCTTGAATGTTTTCCCCCTTCACCTATATTATGTTGTACTGTGTTAGATCACCCCTAGCTTTGCTTGTTGACTTTTCATGTATCTTGTTTGCTTTGTATTTACTGTTTCTCCCCCTCTTCACTCCGATAGACCTCGAGATCGCTGTTGATGCCTCTCTGATCGACTGCTTCAACGATGACCCTCCTTCTCGCCTGAGCAACCAGGCAAGCCCCCCCTTTGATCATCCCGATATCGCCTATTCCATTCTCTCATGCTTGCATTAGATTTTGCTACTATAATTGATTGGTCTTATTCTGATGCATAGCCTACTTTTGTAACCTGCTTATTGCTACCTACCAGCTTATCCTAAACTGCTTAGTATAGGTTGGTTAGTGATCCATTAGTGACCCCCACTTGTTCTTGTTGCCCCTGCTTCATCATCGATGACTCGATAAACGTGATCGATGACCAGAGCCCAACACCTCACATCACATCACGCCCCTTTTGTTGCTCGACTCTGCAGAGCTACTATCGAGTGCCGAGGGTGATCCCTCATAACACTCTCCTGATGATAATTCTATAGTGTAGCTATTCGGTCGTGCTCAACGAGGGTGGTTCCTCTTTCACCATTCCAGATACGTCTCTGTCGTGCAACACCTCAAGTGTGAACCTCGAGGGTGGTTCCTCTTACGTTCACCTTGATGATTACATTGAGTGGAATCCACCGTGGGTGATTCCTCGGGTTTTCCCCTTGATGTTTGGACACACAGTTACCCGGACTTTACTTCAGACCATTGTTGAATTCGGGTCGGCCCTGAGGGGTGCCCGCGAGTTGATGTGAAAGTTGGGCGGGCCCGGAGAGCACCCACAAGTTTTCCACATGACACGGCCGGGCAGTCTGGGCCCTTGCCGTAAGTTCACAAGATAGGGCGACGGGGTCACATTATTGTGAGTCTCTTGTCGTCTCCGCGAGCCCCCAATGCACTAATGGTTTGGGTATTTGTTCTGAGTTGGCCTGTAGCCTTTACGCACTAACCACCACGCGAGAATAGTTATGGGCCTCGACGTCGTGGTATCAGCCGAAGCTTTGTCAGATGTCCAGTTTAGCATTATGGCACGGTTGGATCGTGCTGGCCATCCGAGGCGGTGCTCGTATCCACCCTGCACACAATGACTTGTAGTGCTGCGGGCGATGGGCCCAAGACCCCGGAGTGCTTAGGATGTAGACCGGCGGGGACCTCTCTGCTGAGCCTAGGTAGGGCTGCGACGTGTTGATCTTCCGAGGCCGGCCATTGACCCTAGAAAGGTGTGTCCGGCCAGAGTGATCGAGCGTGGTGGGTAACGTGGTGCACTCCTGCAGGGAAGTTATATATTCGAATACTGTGTCCATGGTAATGGACGTTCAGACTTATATCCTGATCTTATATAACTAGAAATGGATACTTGAGTTATGTGATGGATATGTGGCTCTGAGATTGCTTTCTCGTAGGGAGTCGAGGAAGAATCTCTGGGCGTTGTTTCTACAACATGTTTGTTAATTATAAACTGTTATACTTTACTCTTCTACATGCTGTAGGATGCTTGGAGCTGCTTGAAGATGCTAGTCTTTGATAGGCTAGGCCTTCCCCCTCTATTCTGGAATTCTGCAGTTCAGTCCACAGATACAAACCTTCCATTTGATACCAATGCATACTTAGTATAGATCTGATGCTTGCGAGTACTTTGGAGGAGTACTCACGGCCGCTTTGCTACCCCTTTTCCCCCTTCCTTCTTCTTTTCGATTGATGCAACCAGATGGTGGATCCTTGGAGCCAGATGCCACCGTCGATGGGTGCTACTACATGGAGACCGCCGACAACCAGGAGTAGTTATGAGGTCCCAGGCAGGAGGCCTTGCCTCTTGGATCGTGTTGCTTTTGTGCTAGCCTTCTTAAGGCAGTCTGGTTTAATTTATGTCTGTACTCAGATATTGTTGCTTCCGCCGACTCTTGTGTATCGAGCTATGTATTCGAGCCCTCGAGGCCCCTGGCTTCTAATATGAAGCTTGTATTATTTTTATTTGTTTCTAGAGTTGATATCTTCCCATGAGTCCCTGATCTTGATCGTACACATTTGCGTGTAGGATTAGTGTACGATTGAATCGGGGGCGTCACAAGTTGGTATCAGAGCCGGCTGCCTTTATGATCCCCCTTTCCAACTCCTTGGCCAAAGTTGAGTCTAGCATTTAGAAAATTAATTTACTAACATGGTTGTGTGGCTTACGATACCACGTCGCCATGGGTGGTATTAGGATCTTTTATTCCTTGTTTATACTCCGGGACTCTGACCTCTCTTCTATTCGGGTTAAATGATTTTGTTAACTCTAACTCTAGGTTCTCATAAATACTTTCTCCCGGAGAGCTCCTCACTCCAGATTATTGCTTGCTGCATTGAAGGATTCCGAAGACACTCTCCGATGTTCTCTCGAGACTTTGTGCCCGTTGCTTTTGCAACAACCTACCACCGAATAATCACTATGGATAAATACATACTCCTGTCGTGCTTACTTCAATTCCCAGGTGATCTTGTTATTATAAGATACCCTGATATTCTCTCTTTTGTTCTGAGAATACCTTGTGCCTACTGCCTTCACTACTGGAATCTGGAACTTTGCCATCTGCCATGGCAGATGGCAAAGGCATGTTCGGCGGATGGCAAAGGCTTTGCCATCAGCCAGCAGATGGCAAACAGGTCGTCTGAAACCCTGCCGGTAAAG
>NC_041391.1:410364502-410365740 GCF_002162155.2 Triticum dicoccoides | reverse complement strand
TTTTGAAGAGACTTTGATGAATGAATGACTTACTACAAATGTAGAGTATCATTTTGGAAATGTGATTTGCGTTTGCTTAGAAGCATCACACTTCAGTGGTAAATTTCATTTCCTTCTTATCGCTCAGAAGCATCACACTTCAGTGGAAAATTTCATTTCTTTCTTATCACACCTCATGAATTTTTACAACTTGGTATGCTAATTTTCCCGCGGCAACGCGCGGGGTTGTTATCTAGTTTCTTAAGCATATTATGTCATTTTAGAGTTAGCTAAGCATATTAAGTCATTTTGGAGGAAAAGATGCTAAGTATAGGTCATTTTAGAGCTATCCTAGGTTAAATAGGTCATTTTTAAGCTAGCTAAGCATATTAAGTCATTTTGAAGGAAACAATGCTAAGTATTGGTCATTTTAGAGCTATCCTAGGTTAAATAGGTCATTTTGGAGCTAATTAAGCTTATTATGTATTTTTTGAACTAGCTAAGCATATTAAGTCATTTTGGAGGAAAAAAAATGCTAAGTATAGGTCATTTTAGAGCTAGCCTACGTTGAATAGGTCATTTTGAAGCTAAGTAAGGTTATTATGTCATTTTGGAGCTAGCTAAGCATATGAAGTCATTTAGGACCTAAAATATGTCATTTCTTAAGCATACTATATCATTTTAGAGCTAGCTAAGCATATTAAGTCTTTTTTGAGGAAAAGATGCTAAGTATAGGTCATTTTAGAGCTATCCTAGGTTAAATAGGTCATTTTTATGCTAGCTAAGCATATTAAGTCATTTTGAAGGAAACAATGCTAAGTATAGGTCATTTTAGAGCTATCCTAGGTTAAATAGGTCATATTGGAGCTAATTGAGCTTCTTATGTAATTTTTGAACTAGCTAAGCATATTAAGTCATTTTGGAGGAAAAAATGCTAAGTATAGGTCATTTTAGATCTAGCCTAGGTTGAATAGGTCATTTTGAAGCTAAGTAAGGTTATTATGTCATTTTGGAGCTAGCTAAGCATATGAAGTCATTTAGGACCTAAAATATGTCATTTCTTAAGCATACTATATCATTTTAGAGCTAGCTAAGCATATTAAGTCTTTTTTGAGGAAAAGATGCTAAGTATAGGTCATTTTAGAGCTATCCTAGGTTAAATAGGTCATTTTTATGCTAGCTAAGCATATTAAGTCATTTTGAAGGAAACAATGCTAAGTATAGGTCATTTTAGAGCTATCCTAGGTTAAATAGGTCAT
>NC_041391.1:410363144-410364157 GCF_002162155.2 Triticum dicoccoides | reverse complement strand
AAGAGCCTGTGGCTTTGCCATCTGCTGGCTCATGGCAAAGCCACTTAACGGGGTTAGCTCCGTCAGAGGTTAACGGCATACTTTGCCATCAGCCAGCAGATGGCAAAGGCTGCAGGCTCTTTGCCATCAGCCAGCAGATGGCAAAGGCTGCAGGCTCTTTGCCATCTGCCAGCACATGGCAAAGGCTGCAGGCTCTTTGCCATCAGCCAGCAGATGGCAAAGGCTGCAGGCTCTTTGCCATCTGCCAGCAGATGGCAAAGTGACTATATTGCCCCATTTAATTTTGTTTTTCTTATATCAATTCATTTTCACAGAAATCAAACACAAATATATTTATATGACCAATATAGCATATTCAACACATATTACCAATAGTCATGAACACATATGTATCCAACACATGTTACCAATAGTAGCAAGTTTCATCCGTACATATACATACTTTCATCAATATTACACAGTTTCATCCATAGGTAGCAAGTTTCACAAGGTCAAAACAAAAACTACATACAAGCACTCCATCAACCCAAGCTTCCGTGATCTTAAGCAAATCTGTAAAATGGGAAAGAAGAAAGTTAGAAGAAGAAGATTATTATGATGCATCTTGAAACCTTTTGAAGAGACTTTGATGAATGAATGACTTACTACAAATGTAGAGTATCATTTTGGAAATGTGATTTGCGTTTGCTTAGAAGCATCACACTTCAGTGGTAAATTTCATTTCCTTCTTATCGCTCAGAAGCATCACACTTCAGTGGAAAATTTCATTTCTTTCTTATCACACCTCATGAATTTTTACAACTTGGTATGCTAATTTTCCCGCGGCAACGCGCGGGGTTGTTATCTAGTTTCTTAAGCATATTATGTCATTTTAGAGTTAGCTAAGCATATTAAGTCATTTTGGAGGAAAAGATGCTAAGTATAGGTCATTTTAGAGCTATCCTAGGTTAAATAGGTCATTTTTAAGCTAGCTAAGCATATTAAGTCATTTTGAAGGAAACAATGCTAAGTAT
>NC_041391.1:410334616-410335818 GCF_002162155.2 Triticum dicoccoides | reverse complement strand
GTTAGCATGATGCAACTCAAATGTGAAGACTAGTAACTAATGACCGTTCAAATGAAACTCACCGTGCCCGCCGGAGCAATGACTGGCATCGGCGGAGGGGTCTGGCCGTTCTTCTCGCACATGGACTGCACATTTGGTTTTGACGAGTCAGTCATATTAGTTACTAATGAAAGGAACATTGCGTGCATGATTTAGCTAATATGCAGAAGAAACTTACCACGAAGAGCTCGTACATGGCCCGGTTAGCCAAGTCGTTCCGGTTCCTCTCCTCCTCCAACAGCCTAGCCGTCCTCTCCTCATTCTCCCTGTCCCTCTCCGCCGCCTGCCGGTCCCTCTCCGCCAACTGCCGGTCCCTCTCCTCAAAAGCAGCCTGGGTCTTCACTCTCTCTGCCTCAATAGCAGCCTGCAACACCACTCGTTAGCATTGTAATCATCGACGACCGCAAACACAATGTAATGGAGGAAAGGCTACTGAGTCCGTATAATTAACAAACCTGGAATTCGATTTCCACTGGTTGTAAACGACGCGGTATCTCAGGATCAGAGCTGGTCTGGCGCTTCTTGATCTGCGGGAGAGTGCTACTACAACGTATCAGTCCATTACCAATGGCTAACGAGCCATGGGACCTCCCGCCACCAGATATCATCACCAGCTCTGGATCAAGAGGTCGGCTCGGGTTAAAGTCCGGCCCTTTCCTCGCCTTCCCCTGCTTAATGTACTGCACCATCTTGTGGTGGGAGGCCTCGTTGCTGAAGTTCTTTGCATTTTCGAGGTCAGACTCAGAGAATGCCTTGGCCTTCTTGTACGGTGCAATATTGGACATGCCATAGAGGTCGAACAGCTCTGGCACTGGAGCCTTGTTGTGTTTTGACTAAAAGAGAGGAACAGAGTATTAGTTAAGGACTCAAGCTAGCACAAAGAATGAATTTGCATGAATCATGAAGCAAACCACACATACCCAGTTTTTCCCGTACCCATGTAGGTCGACGCTGCCTAGATGGTGTGGCACACCTTTCATTTTGAAACGCTTCTCCTTTGCTATGTTGTGGGCGACGCGCCATTGGGGAGAGCACCACTCATCCACCAACACCTCCCAGCAGTCCATCTTGTCCGCACACCATCTCGGAGGCACCTAAGTTAAGCAAGAGAAATTTGAGCGCTACGCCTACGAATCAAATCAAGGAAACTAAGTACAAGGCCT
>NC_041391.1:410332370-410334606 GCF_002162155.2 Triticum dicoccoides | reverse complement strand
TAGGTTAAATAGGTCATTTTGGAGCTAATTAAGCTTATTATGTAATTTTTTAACTAGCTAAGCATATTAAGTCATTTTGGAGGAAAAAATGCTAAGTATAGGTCATTTTAGAGCTAGCCTAGGTTGAATAGGTCATTTTGAAGCTAAGTAAGGTTATTATGTCATTTTGGAGCTAGCTAAGCATATGAAGTCATTTAGGACCTAAAATATGTCATTTCTTAAGCATACTATATCATTTTAGAGCTAGCTAAGCATATTAAGTCTTTTTTGAGGAAAAGATGCTAAGTATAGGTCATTTTAGAGCTATCCTAGGTTAAATAGGTCATTTTTATGCTAGCTAAGCATATTAAGTCATTTTGAAGGAAACAATGCTAAGTATAGGTCATTTTAGAGCTATCCTAGGTTAAATAGGTCATTTTGGAGCTAATTAAGCTTATTATGTAATTTTTTAACTAGCTAAGCATATTAAGTCATTTTGGAGGAAAAATGCTAAGTATAGGTCATTTTAGAGCTAGCCTAGGTTGAATAGGTCATTTTGAAGCTAAGTAAGGTTATTATGTCATTTTGGAGCTAGCTAAGCATATGAAGTCATTTAGGACCTAAAATATGTCATTTCTTAAGCATACTATATCATTTTAGAGCTAGCTAAGCATATTAAGTCTTTTTTGAGGAAAATATGCTAAGTATAGGTCATTTTAGAGCTATCCTAGGTTAAATAGGTCATTTTTATGCTAGCTAAGCATATTAAGTCATTTTGAAGGAAACAATGCTAAGTATAGGTCATTTTAGAGCTATCCTAGGTTAAATAGGTCATTTTGGAGCTGATTAAGCTTATTATGTAATTTTTTAACTAGCTAAGCATATTAAGTCATTTTGGAGGAAAAAAAGCTAAGTATAGGTCATTTTAGAGCTAGCCTAGGTTGAATAGGTCATTTTGAAGCTAAGTAAGGTTATTATGTCATTTTGGAGCTAGCTAAGCATATGAAGTCATTTATGACCTAAAATATGTCATTTCTTAAGCATACTATATCATTTTAGAGCTAGCTAAGCATATTAAGTATTTTTTGAGGAAAAGATGCTAAGTATAGGTCATTTTAGAGCTATCTTAGGTTAAATAGGTCATTTTTATGCTAGCTAAGCATATTAAGTCATTTTGGAGGAAAAATGCTAAGTATAGGTCACTTTTATGCTAGCTAAGCATATTAAGTCATTTTTGAGCTAGGTAAGCATATATTGAGTCATTTTGGAGGAAAAAATGCTAAGTATATGATTATGTCGCTAGTATCCATATGGCAGAGAACCCGGGCCGACATGACTAGTCATAGAACCAAGGTGGCACAAACGTACAGGGACAGGCATACATGACCCAGCAATGCACGTGTCGGTCATCAGCGAGTGCAACCAAGTCGTAGCAAGCTACAAGGACTTCGGTGATACACCGCGTGACATTTCCCCGTAGGGACAGACACAGGAGCAAAGAAGGACACATGCCGGTCAATCCATGTGTTCCGGAGCAGTAGCGAACTACCATGGCTCAGTGGAAGCACTAGGAGGCATTTCCCTATATGGAAGGCTACCAAAGGCACACGACTAGGTGTCGAATCCCACACATACAATGCATTTCAAACATACACACATTATGCACGATATGTCTAGATATATACAACATGGCATCACCACAAAACTCTATTAAGCAAAACACTTGGGACACTTACCGTCATCACGGAGGTGTAGGTGTAGATGTAGGTGTAGGACCGGTCGCGCCAGTGGCAGACAGAGAAGGATCGGTCGATGCTTGTCGGGAGTTACGCTGCACCAAAGATTATTTCCAATGTATCGTTAGCATGATGCAACTCAAATGTGAAGACTAGTAACTAATGACCGTTCAAATGAAACTCACCGTGCCCGCCGGAGCAATGACTGGCATCGGCGGAGGGGTCTGGCCGTTCTTCTCGCACATGGACTGCACATTTGGTTTTGACGAGTCAGTCATATTAGTTACTAATGAAAGGAACATTGCGTGCATGATTTAGCTAATATGCAGAAGAAACTTACCACGAAGAGCTCGTACATGGCCCGGTTAGCCAAGTCGTTCCGGTTCCTCTCCTCCTCCAACAGCCTAGCCGTCCTCTCCTCATTCTCCCTGTCCCTCTCCGCCGCCTGCCGGTCCCTCTCCGCCAACTGCCGGTCCCTCTCCTCAAAAGCAGCCTGGGTCTTCACTCTCTCTGCCTCAATA
>NC_041391.1:410324177-410331574 GCF_002162155.2 Triticum dicoccoides | reverse complement strand
TGGAGCCTTGTTGTGTTTTGACTAAAAGAGAGGAACAGAGTATTAGTTAAGGACTCAAGCTAGCACAAAGAATGAATTTGCATGAATCATGAAGCAAACCACACATACCCAGTTTTTCCCGTACCCATGTAGGTCGACGCTGCCTAGATGGTGTGGCACACCTTTCATTTTGAAACGCTTCTCCTTTGCTATGTTGTGGGCGACGCGCCATTGGGGAGAGCACCACTCATCCACCAACACCTCCCAGCAGTCCATCTTGTCCGCACACCATCTCGGAGGCACCTAAGTTAAGCAAGAGAAATTTGAGCGCTACGCCTACGAATCAAATCAAGGAAACTAAGTACAAGGCCTTAAGAATAGGTAATTACCTTCATGTACTTCTCCTTACTCAGATACTTGTCCCGGCACTTCTCTTTTCTCCTCCTAATACCAGTTTGTGCTAAGTAGTCTCGAACAGCCTGCGTCCGAGCCTCGTGCCGAAAGTTTCCAAGTAGGCGCCTGCACTCGGCGTCGATAACCCGAGCCGCCGCCTCCTCCTGTCCCTCAGCACACCTGTAGAAGGTCTGCAATCAAACAAGAAAACACGGATTAGAAGGTCTGCAATCAAACAAGAAAACACATGTAGAAGGTATGCAATCAAAGAAGAAAACACAACGTAAATGGCAAAGGAGAAATTACCCAAAACGTGGCGATCACAATGTCGGCCACCGTGTCGCACTCGACATCGCCGACCCTATGCTCCGACGGGGCCGGGGCAGCCAAGTAGTGCTCCCAGGTCATTTTTCCTAGCTCTGGAACCCGGCCCTCACCGGGCAACGTGACCCACCCCGGGAAGCACTGGCGACAAATCACACCAAGGATAGTGTTGGGCCTGCGAACACCATCTTCGTGTGTCCAAGAACTTCAGTATGACAAGGCCAACGCATTAGATATTCGAAGAAACGTCAAGGAAAAAGGTTAAAAAAAGAGTAAACGCACTTACTTCTCCCCGTTAGGCGCAATCAACCACCTCTGGTCGGGGGTCGCCGGGGTGGGCAGGAGCTTTGTACGACCACGCTGGTAGACTTTGCGTCCCTCAATCCACTCACCCTCGCTATAGCTATCAGGACTATTGTCTCCACCCTGAACACAACCATGTGCACTCGACTCTGACTCAGCGTGACCCCGGCTGAGCTCCGGAGTCTCGTGGGGCGAAGACTCGGCAGCCCGAGGCTCCAACTCAGCGTGACCCCGTCTGAGCTCCGGAATCTCGTGGGGCGAAGACTCGGCAGCCCGAGGTTCGGCGGCCCGAGGCTCGTCGTCGGCCCGAGGCTCGTCGGCCGTAGGCGCGTCTGCCATAGACGGGTCCACCTCAGATGGCTCGATCTCAGACGGAGCAGCCCTGTGGTCGGGTGACTCAGCTGGGGGTGGCGGCGAGGAAGGCGTAGCAGCCTTCCTACCTCTCCCGATGTCACGTCCACCTCTAGCAGCCTTCTCCTTCTTACCCCCTCGACCTCTCCCGGCCGAAGAAGAAGCGACCGTCGCTGGACTCTGCAAACTGAGATCTAACGCTCTCCGGAGGCTATGGGGGGGAATGGAACTACCCCTCCCACCACGGGCCGAGGTAGGAGCCCCAGAGCGCTCTCGACCCGCGCCCACCATCTGTCAACACCTGGAATGACAAAGAGTAAACGAAATTAGTACAACATAAAATAATGAATACCTGACATGAATAATAATATGTATATAAATTCATTTTAGAGGAATAAATGCTAAGTATAGCTCATTTTAGAGCTATCCTAGGTTAAAGTCATTTTTGAGCTAATTAAGGTTGTTATGTCATTTTTGAGCTAGCTAAGCATACAAATTCATTTTGGAGGAATAAATGCTAAGTATAGCTCATTTTAGAGCTAGCTAGGTTAAAACTTTAACTAATTAATAATATATATGTATATAATAATAATGGAATACCTGACATGAACTATAATATTAATCTTCATCGTCATCATTAATAAATGCATCATCATCGTCTGTATATGCTTCGGGGTCAATAAATGCATCATCCTCATCACTATCAGTAATGACGTGCTCATCATCATCATCAACATCTGGAAGGCCTCCTGCATGTAATCGGTCAAGCATTGACAGGTCATCCGCAGCAGTAACCTCTTCTTGTTCCGGCTCTTCTTGTTCCTGCTCAGGCTCGGATTCACTGCCGCTGTCTACTTGAATGTTATGAGGTGAGCGGTTCTTGAAACGTTTTTTGGAAAGACGTGTTTCTTGGAACAATTCTCCTTCATATGTGTCTGGATTAATGTGAGGTTCATAATCCTCTTCATTGGGGGGAGGTGGTCTAACACGTGGCGGCACTTCATAAACGACATCCCAACCTTCGAGATTTGGATCACTTTGGCAGGCCCACGGTAGATAGAAAACTTGGGTTGCCTGTTGAGCCATAATATAGACATCGGGAACATCCAAATGGG
Organism: Triticum dicoccoides; assembly: GCF_002162155.2. Taxonomy (NCBI): domain Eukaryota; kingdom Viridiplantae; phylum Streptophyta; class Magnoliopsida; order Poales; family Poaceae; genus Triticum; species Triticum dicoccoides. Next base: position 410,329,109 of record NC_041391.1, on the reverse strand, counting down.
TGCTTTGTTTGATTTTGACTAGCCCTAGATGTTCATGAGTCCTTCTAGTCTCTTTCGGCTGGAACCAATGACATTTGAAGACTACGACGTTCAGTGGGTTTGCACCATAGAATAGAAGTCCATAAATTGCTTCAACTCTTCCATAATACTCGGTATCTCCTTCGCCGATAGCAGAGACACAACAATTTGTAGACTTTCGGTCGGCCATAGATAGCTCTTTGCCATAGGTACGAAAGCGATACCCGTTGATGTCGTATTTGTCAAATGAATGGACCTTATAGTCAAAACCATTAGCGACTTGTCTCAATTCGGCGTCCATAGACTCTGAACTAGCCTACAAGTTTAATACGAAAGGATTGTTGCATTAGCCAGAAATTAGAAGAAGAAATGAAATGGTCTAATGGAAATTACCGTTTGTTGGAACCAAGAGATGAAACCAGGATAGCCGTCTCCATGCATTGCCAGAAGCTCATACTCTTCGACGGAATCCTTTTGGATAACCGCTCCATACGAGAATTTGGCGACGTATCGACTGTATCAAATATCCAGGAATGAGAGCAGTTCAAATGAAGTAGAGGTTCCGAAACAATGTACCGAGAACTTACTCGATGTACGGCCGCACTTCTGTTAGATTGTTCAAGATATACAACGTAATGGTCCGCCATTCGTCGTTATCCAACAATAAGGGAGTATAAGCACCGGCTGGTGCGAGCTTCCCTTTGAATAGGCTGAGGTTGGATCCACCCTTTTTAGGGTCGCCAACATTGTACCGAAGCTTCGGATTATGCAAATGACGATTTTTGGCTTTGTAGTGTGTTGTCACGAAGTTTGCCGCTTCCTCAGTAATGAATGCCTCGGCCATCGATGCTTCAATTCTATGTTTATTTTTACATTTTGCTCGAAGCGTCTTCTGCATCCTCTCAGTTGCGTAGCACCAACGATTCTGCACGGGCCCCCCAATCGTGCCTCGGTCGGGAGATGCAAAATCAAATGCTGCATTGGATTAAAGAAGCCAGGTGGAAAGATCTTCTCCAACTTGCAGATCAACTCCGGCGCCAACTCTTCCATTTCTTCTAGCAAGCCAGGCGATAATTCTTTCGCACATAGAACACGGAATAAATAGCTCAGCTCTGCCAGTACTAGCCATTCATCCTCAGGGATAAAGCCACGCAACATCACCGGCATTACCCGCTCAAGCCATATGTGCCAATCATGACTCTTGAGACCAAATATTTTCAATTTTTCAAGGCTCGCTCCCCTCTTTAGATTCGATGCATACCCATCGGGGAACATCAACTCCTTTTTCACCCACAGGAGTATTTCCCTCATAACCGGCCTTATAAGATTGAACCATGCCTTTGGCTTCGCCGAGTTCTTCTTTCCTTTTGGTTGTTTCATGTTTTGTAGCGGTCTATCACATAGAGCCTCCTGATCGACTCTGGCCTTAGGATTATCCTTCGTTTTCCCCTCTATGCCGAACAATGTACCAAAGAGGGCCTCGCCGACATTCTTTTCAGTGTGCATCACGTCGATGTTGTGTGGGCAAAGGAGGTCTTTGAAGTACGGCAGATCCCACAAGCATATCTTGTGGGTCCAGGCGTGTTCCGTATTATACCCCTTGAAATACCCTGGACGCTCTGGATCCGGCTCGAGAGCGTTTAACTGATCCAGGGTCTGTTGGCCTGTCAATGCAGGTGGTGCAGAGTTTTTGACATCTCTACCTTTGATGAAGTTCTTCTTGTCTTTTTTGAACTTATGGTGAGGATCCAGGAACTGTCTATGCATGTCGAAGCAAGAAAACTTGCCACCCGCCTGCAGCCGACGAAACTCAAGAGCTGCCTTGCATGTGGGGCACGGGAACCTTCCATGCACACACCAGCCAACGAATAGCGCATACGCCGGCAAGTCATGCATCGAGTACATGTACCACACACTCATTAGGAAGTTTTTTTTGTAGCAGCGTCGTATGTCTTGATCCCATTATCCCAAGCTTCTTGCAGTTCATCCTTAAGCGGCTGCATGTACACATTCATATTCTTCCCCGGATAGTTGGGCCCCGGAATTATCAACGTCAGGAAAATGTTCTTTCTTTGCATAATCTGTCCGGGGGGGAGATTGAGTGGAATGACAAATACAGGCCAACAACTGTATTGGGCTGCCATCATACCAAACACATTGAACCCATCCGTGCTGACGGCTACTCGAGGATTCCTTGGATCTGCCGCTTTTTCATCATGCAATGCATCGACGTGTTTCCATGCAGCACCATCCGATGTGTGTACCATCATCAGATTCCCATCTGCACCCCGTTCGGTTCTTTTGCCCAATTTGTGCCATGTCATCTGTCTGGCCGTCTCTTCGACCATGAATAGACGTTGAAGTCTTGGTATGATTGGCATATACGGAAGAACGTTAATGGGGATTTTGGTCTGACTCTTCTCACCCATACCGTTGTCTACCTCAACATACCTGGAAGACTTGCAAATGGGACAATAGTTCAAGTCCGCATACTGGAGCCTAAATAAGGCACATCCATTCTCACAGGCATCTATCTTCTCATAGGGCATCTTAAGTACACAGAGGATTTTGTCTGACTGGTACAGGTTTGCAGGCATTATATGGCCTTTGGGTAGAAAGCGTCCAAATAGTGTCACTATCGCGTCATAGCATTCTCTGCCCAAGTTGAATTGAGCCTTCAGAGCCATTACTTGTGCGATGGCATCCAGCTGACAAAGCTCGGTGTGCTCATGGAGAGGACGCTTCGAAAACTCCAACATATCATTGAAGGCCTTTGCAGATTCCTCCATCTCATCGTCCGAATCCCGAGCATCATCAAAGTCTTGCACCATGTCTTCCATCCCGGTACCATGCTCGTCGGTGCGACGACGGCCCTCCTCAGCTCTGGAACGTTGGGCAGACTCACCATGAAATGTCCACATCGTATAACCGGGCGTAAAACCCCACTTCTGCAGGTGTTTGATCATTTCAAACTCTGACATCTTACGATCGTTGTCGCACTCGAAACAGGGGCACCAGGTTGTTTTCTGTCCATTTGCAAATGCGGCTCTGATAAACCCCTTGGTTTTTGTCATCCATTCAGGGGTCATGTCTTTCTAACTAGGGTGACCGGTGTACATCCACGCACGATCACTCATCTTGCCTAGCTACTGGACACACAAGAAATACATACATAACTCAGCAAACCATATTCATCAGTTAATAAAGTTTCTCAGTTTTATTACGTCCATGCAACCTAGACGCTAATAGGTAAAGATAGGTCCTAATCCCACCCGAGTATGTGTAGATTGGGTTCGTTTTCCCATGCTCTGCTCCGGATCCGACACAAAATTTCGGCAGCACCTCCCCGCTTTTCTCCTGATACACGTCTCGGCAATAAGCAGAGAGGATGTGTACCCGGAGAACAACAGAGAGGCACTAATGAAATTCTGCATCAGATCCGGAGCAGAGCATATGGGAAAACGAACCCAATCTACACATACTCGGGCTGTCCATGGATAACGTTGGACAATTTGAAAGAATTACGGTTATAAATATGCAAATGAATGCATATTTATAGATGTAACCCTTTCGAACGGGAGACACATAGTGGTCACGCATACTGATGATTGAATACACCTATAGCTAGCAAGTTTCATCGGCACGAAGACCGGAACAGAGCAAATGAAGGGGGAGAGGAGGAGATGTCATTTGTGCTCACCCACGAACGCAGGGGCGGAGCTCGTCGAACGCACGGGGAGGTTGTTGAACACCAGACCATCACAGCGATGAAACAACTGCACATTTAAATCCACCCGATCAACGCAAATATATATGATGTTTTTCATAACAAAATTGGAAAATATATGACCTAACTCATAATTCACAAATATATGACCCGAAAAACCACCCCGACGAAACACCAGCCAAACACCTAGGTAGTTTTGGTAAAATTGAGAAAAACCATAGTTTTGGTAGTTTTTTCCCTGTGCAACCCGTACATGCTAAGGCACACACTGTTCCTATACATTTGCTAGTTTTGCATATTTGTGTGCTTGATTAATATCCAAACTAAATTTTGTTCGACAGTCATTGCCCAGTCCCAGATGCTCATGTTTCCGTGTGTTGTTTCTTTGAGAGGATACCGTTCTTCAAATATGGAAGGGTCTAACAATGAATTAGTTCTTCTTGATGTGCAACCTAACCTATTTCCCAAATTCATATATAACCATCTGGCAGGTTTGGGATGTACGAGCCCCATCCCTTGCCAAAGTTTTGATTTTACTTGCATTTAATTATGCATATCTTAGATGGTAAAATCATTTGATTTTTTACATGTCTTACATAGCCTATCGGATAATCTTGCTGCAGCCACAAATATATTTAAGCTGTGGTTTAATTATTTACCTTTGGTGAGAAAGAAAACACATAAGCACACAAATTACTGCTGCAATACACATGGCAATTACACGCATATGTTCACCAAACACAAGCAACCAATGTTCAGCAAACTCATGTTATGCATCTCATATGAACTACAGAAATGTTCATCACACACATGTAAGTAATCAACAGAGAGAAGAATTGGGAACTACCTTGAGTAAGGCCGACGCTGGTGCTGCAGATTGGGTGATAGGAAGGCCGGCGGTGGTGCTGCAGCTCGGGTGAGAGGCTGGCCGGCGGTGGTGGCTAGCTGGTGTTCCCTGCCGCTGATTAGCAGCGGCACCATGGGAGGTGGTGTTGGGGTAGAGCTCCTGTGGCGGCCCGCCGCCGTGGTTGAGTTCCTGTGGCGGCCCGCCGCCGTGGTTGAGTTCCTGTGGCGGCCCGTCCTCGTGGTCGAGCTCCTGCGACGGCCGGCGGCGAACAGAGATGGGTGTGGTCGGGGAGTGAAGGGGAGTGAGACGGGGCTATGGAGATGGATGAGGGGATGGACGT
>NC_041391.1:410290609-410323576 GCF_002162155.2 Triticum dicoccoides | reverse complement strand
TCTGTTGGGGGCCGGGCTGGTGGGTGGGTGAGGTTGGGAGAGAGAGAGAGAGAGGGGGGTGGGGCCGGGCTGGAAGAGAGAGAGGGGAGGGGCCGGGCTGGGAGAGAGGGGTCGACCTCTTTGCCATCTGCGAGCCGCTGGCTGATGGCAAAGATATGGGCCTTTGCCATCCGCTGGCAGATGGCAAAGAGGTGGGGCTACTGGCCGTTATAACGCCGTTACCCATTGGGCTCCACCCACTTCTTTGCCATCTGCCAACAGATGGAAAAGATTCTTTGCCATCTGCTGGCAGATGGCAAAGAGGTGGGTTGACAGCCCGTTGCAGCACTGGACCCTACCCACCTCTTTGCCATCTACTGGCAGATGGCAAAGATTATTTGCCATCCACTAGCAGATGGCAAAGAATTGGCTGATGGCAACCATGTTCTTTGCCATCTGTCAGTTCTTTGCCATCTGTTTTTTATAAGCAGATGGCAAAGACGTTCTTTGCCATCAGCTGGCAGATGGCAAAGAGCTGGCTGATGGCAAATTCCCAGTTTCCAGTAGTGCTTGCAGTTCTTTTCCACATGAATACCCCTACAGATAATTACTCGCGCTTGCCGAGTATCCGTTCGTCCACAACTGTTCATTTGTTTCACAAAATTCTTTGGAATGCTATTCGTTCTTTCGAAAATCCTCAGTAGCCTATTACTCTTCTTCCTCCATGCTTACATTATGGTTACTTCCATGTGTCTAGCAATTTTCTTTAAAATCCTTTGTGAATGGCATCATTACCCTATTGTTTCAACATGTGTGTGAATGCACGCAATCGTCAGTTGTTCCCTGGAATTGTCCTTCCGGCTCAGATTTCACCCCTGACATGAGTTGGTGTTCGACAAATCAAACCTTAATTGATTTTTGATCTATGTCTATTCAACTGGTGTTTGATCAGAGCTCTTCCTCGGATCCCTCGATTTGGGAATCATAATTCCGTTGCATTTAAGCCTTGAGTTAGTCAGTTGTTTCTATAGTCTGATATTCTTACATTCTTTCTTCTTCTGGTGAAGTATCGATACTCACATAAGATCCTTTGTTGGATTTTATCTGACATCGTCTTCCATTATCAATAACCTTGTGAGCTTTTCCTCGGATACAAAATGCCTTTGGTAAATGGAATCCCTCGCTCTTGTCAACCATACTCTGCTTCTGGGCTTGAGTTATTTACTCGTGAAGTTTGTGGTATAGGTTCCTAAGATGCCCCTATGGGTTGAACCTACGCCACCCCTAATCTGTTTGAACCCGAGAGTCTTCATGTGTCTTACTCTTCTCATGCTTTCCTAGATAAAATATCAACACTACAACTTCATCGAAAGCGAGAAGTGAATAAAAGGTTATGCATTGAAGAAGTGGGAGTCGACCTTGAACTTTGTGTTCATGCCCATGGAAACGATCTAGATCATATCATGGGAGCTTCTTGTAAAAATAATTATCCCCTTGGTATAGATTCATCTTGTATTTTGTTTTGGTCCATTCCAACTGTGGTTCCTACCATGATTGTTCTCCTTTGAATCCAATTCTCGGACAAGTTAAAGTACCTCTATATTGTTCTACCTTCGAGTAAAACCCTCTGTTATCCTAAGAATATCACGGAACTACATAACTTCTTATGAGTTCTTCATCAACTATTAATTCTCGCCGATTCCAAGTTTCCACGGGTTCTGAGTTGTTAGATACTCGAGAACACCGATAACTGATTCGAGTCTACACTTTTCTTTCCATTGTTTCATTTAAACTTTCTTATAACCTAACATATCTCAGCAGTGATAATTCCCTGCTTATGTAAAGACCTTGGTGTGAAAACTTTGTCAGTAAGACCTTGTTACTATTGTTGATGACATTCCAGTAACCACCGAGGGACGAGAACTTTGCCTATTGGTCCGCCTCACCTTGCGAGCAGGAAAATGTTTTTGTTCGTCCCTCTCCCTTGGTACCAATGTTGTTGCCAACATAACTGACAGGCTATCCTCTGACCTGCCTTGCTATCATGACCGTACGAAATGTTAGCACCCTTCCTGCTTTTAACCCACATGGTTGGCCCATAACCCATAGTTCCACAGGATCGAAACCTGACCCTCCTGTACATCCCTGTCTTCCAAAATTGTTCCTCACGCTTGGTTTTGTATGGGATTCATGAGCCACCTTCTTGTGATCTGTTCTGGTATCAGATGCAATACTTATTCTCAATGCTCTGAAGCCCTTCACACTCTGTTACGGACATTGAACGATTGTCCATCCGCTTGAAGCTTCTTCTTGCACCTTCTAGCCTTGCTCTCGCTGACTTTCTTGAATTTCAACTCAAGAGATGCCTCTATGCCACGTTCGCGAGATAGCCCCCAGGTACCTATCTTGTGTTGAGACCCGTCCTTCCCCAGTCTTTCCCCCTTACTGCACCCCTTAAATCTCGGGACGAGATTTCTTGTAGTGGAGGAGAATTGTGCAGCCAGAATAATTAAGCTACAGTAAATCCCTACTAATTGTGCGATGTCATCACATTATTTTAGCTAATCCTCACTTGATCCAAATCGTTGTTCATATTCAAACTCGAATTTAAAGTCAAAAATTTAAATTTACCAAACCTGAAAACAAAAATGTTCAAAGTGTGGCAAATAATCCCTAGGTATTTGTCATGTTGGAACCAACCTCTTTTGGATTCCGAAAGTGCCCCTGGAAATGATTTGGTGGTCAAGCGGCTTTTAAAATTGGACCTTTCGAATTTCTAAAAATGGTTAGACAACTCCTTTTGGACCCAAACTTTTTGTGGCATTGGGCCAGGTGATAACGCTAATTTAATAGTTTGTTATACAATTTATAAAACTAAAGTAAATAGTAAATAAAGTAGAAAACTAATAAAAAGAAAAGTTAAAGGCAAAATAAAAGCACAAAGAAAAGGCCCTTCCCCACTAGGCCTCGACCCAGCTGGCTCCCCTAGCCAGGCCGGCCCACTCCCCCATGATTGCCCCCTCCTCTCTGTTCACGGGAGGCTCGTGGCCACAGCCGATGGCTCCCATGGCCGCGACCATCGCCGTGGCACCCATCCACCGGCGTCGCCCCCCTATTTAGCCAACGCCTCTCCCCTATCGTGAACCCTAGATACTCTTTCCCACCTCCTCATATCCGCCCCCTCAGCCCTGTTCACCATCACCGCCTTCTGCCCGAGGGCGCCCGACACCGTCGTCACCATGATCACCGATGCACGTGCGCTCTCCGACCTCCCCGCCACCTAGGAGCTCGTTCGTGAGCTCCGCTGGGCGCCACTGCTTCGTCTACGACCAGAGGTTTGGGCCGGAGCGCCCCATCGTCACCGTCACCTTCGCCTTCTCCGTCGGACGCCACCCCTGCCCCGTCGTGGATCGCCGGCAACTGCGACGTGCTTCTGTGCTACTAAGCTCCCGCCGGCCATCGTGTGCCTCAACATGAGCCCACCTTCGAATCCCCCGCTCTCCCCCGTTCCTCCCGTTCCCTTAGTTGCCGTAGGCCGATACTCACCGCGCCTCGGCTCTATTCCAAGTGCACTCGCCCGCAACTATGACCGTGCTGCGACTTCTGTTGCTCCTGCCTAGACGCGCTGCCGCCATGCCCCCTACTCCTCCCTCCGCTCGCGCTTGCAGCTCCTCACTGCCGCACTGCTCACTGCTGTTGTTGCTGCCGTGCACACACGGACCCACCCGCGCGCCTGGAACCCCTGCTACTGCTCTTGTCGTGCTGCTGCTCGCCTTGCCGCTCGAGCCGCCCACTACGTCGGTTAGCCGCGACTGCGACCCTCTCCTGGCCAGCGCCTCCGCCACACAGCTCCGGCCAACTATGCCTCGCTGCCGCAGCCATCCCGTGCCGGCCGTTCTCCCCGCGCCCGCGCGCCGCCTCCCCGCCGCCTAGTGCTGGTCCCCGCCCCGCTCGCCTGCCAGGCGCACACCGCCGCGCCGCCCTCGTCTAGCACCGCCTGCTGCACCCCCCTGGCCACCCGCTCCGGCGCCCGTTGAGGGAGTCCTGGACTAAGGGGTCCTCGGACAGTCGTACTATATACTTTGGCCGGACTGTTGGACTATGAAGATACAAGATAGAAGACTTCACCCCGTGTCCGGATGGGACTCTCCTTTGCATGGAAGGCAAGCGGTGATTCCGATATGTAGATTCCTTTCTCTGTAACCGACTTTGTAGAACCCTAGCCCGTCCTTTGTAGAACTGGAGGGTTTAGACTTGTAGGGTTTAGCCATAACAATCATAACCTCATAGGCTAGACTTCTAGGGTTTAGCCATTACAATCTCGTGGTAGATCCACTCTTGTAATACTCATATTCGTCAAGATCAATCAAGCAGGAAGTAGGGTATTACCTCCATAGAGAGGGCCTGAACTTGGGTAAACATTGTGTTCCCCGCCTCCTGTTACCATTAGCCTTAGACGCACAGTTCGGGACCCCCTACCCGATCTCCGCCGGTTTTGACACCGACATTGGTGCTTTCATTGAGAGTTCCGCTGTGACATCGGAGATAGGCTTGATAGCTCCATCAATCATCTACAACAACAAAGTCCAGGAGGAACCTTCCTCCCCGGACAAATCTTTGTATTTGGAGGCATTGCCCTATGGGCCAACTCCCTTGGCCATCTAGAGAAGATCGATAGCTACGCCCCTGGCCATCAGGTCAGATTTGGAAGCCTAAATTTTGTGGCCGATATCCGCAGAGATTTGATCTTCGACGGATTCGAGCCCATAATGGTTGTCCTCGGCCGCCACGGTGAACATGACCTAGATCTGTCATCTGGCCGCGCACAGGAGATAGCGCCTGTGACCGCCCTGGCCTTAGAGCCAGTGCGGACTGCGTCGTCCGAAGACGGGAAGCTCAACCCCGCCACGGAGGCCGCAGACTCAACGACGATCGAGCCGCACACAGACCCAACATCAGGCTGGGCTTGTATCACCAGAACCCTAGACTCATCTCCGGCCACGGGTTCCGGACCGCGCGCATCCGCATCCATCGAACCAGATTGGGCGCCGGTCTTGGAGTTCAGCTCCACGGACATTTTCCTTCACTCGCCTTTTGGCAACGTGTTAAGCTCATTAAGATCCCTCTCCTTGTCGGGGGACTCTCGGTCGAATTATGTCCGGTGATACGTCCATTTTGCATCATGCTTTTATATCAATATTTATCGCATTATGGGCTGTTATTACACATTATATAACAATACTTATGGCTATTCTTTCTTATTTTACAAGGTTTACCATGAAGAGGGGGAATGTCGGCAGCTGGAATTCTGGCTCGAAAAGGAGAAAACATTGGAAACCTATTCTGCACTGCTCCAAAAATCCTGAAACTCCACGAAACTTATTTTTGGAATTAATAAGAATTATTGAGTAGAAGAAACACCTCAGGGGGCCCACACCCTGGCCAGGAGGGTGGAGGGCGCGTCCACCCCTACTGGGTGCGCCCCCTGTCTCCTGGGACCCCTGGTGGCCCTCCATTGTCCATCTTCTGTTATATGTAGGCTTTTACCCTAGAAAAAATCATGGGCAAGCTTACGGGACGAAACTCTGCCGCCATGAGGCGGAACCTTGGCGGGACCAATCTAGGGCTCCGGCGGAGCTGTTCTGCCAGGGACACTTCCCTCCGGGAGGGGGAAATCATCACCATCGTCATCACCAACGATCCTCTCATCGGGAGGGGGTCAATCTCCATCAACATCTTCACCAGCACCATATCCTCTCAAAACCCTAGTTCATCTCTTGTATGCAATCTTGTATCAAAACCACAAATTGGTACCTATGGGTTGCTAGTAGTGTTGATTACTCCTTGTAGTTGATGCTAATTGGTTTACTTGGTGGAAGATCATATGTTCAGATCCTTTATGCATATTATTACTCCTCTGGTTATGAACATGAATATGCTTTGTGAGTAGTTACGTTTGTTCCTGAGGACATGTGTGAAGAATTGCTATTAGTAGTCATGTGAATTTTGTATTCGTTCGTAATTTTGATGAGATGTATGTTGTCTTTCCTCTAGTGGTGTTATATGAACATCGACTACATGACACTTCACCATTATTTGGGCCTAGAGGAAGGCATTGGGAAGTAATAAGTAGATGATGGGTTGCTAGAGTGTTAGAAGCTTAAACCCTAGTTTATGCGTTGCTTCGTAAGGGGCTGATTTGGATCCATATGTTTAATGCTGTGGTTAGGTTTACCTTAATACTTCTTTTGTAGTTGGGGATGCTTGCAATAGGGGTTAATCATAAGTGGGATGCTTGTACAAGTAAGGGCAGTACCCAAGCACCGGTCCACCCACATATCAAATTATCAAAGTACCGAACGCGAATCATATGAGCGTGATGAAAACTAGCTTGACGATAATTCCCATGTGTCCTCGGGGGCTCTTTTCTCATTATAGGAAATTGTCCAGGCTTATACTTTGCTACAAAAAGGATTGGGCCACCTTGCTGCACTTTATTTAATTTCATTGCTTGTTACTCTTTACAATTTATCTTATCACAAAACTATTGGTTACCTACAATTTCAGTGCTTGCAAAGAAAACCGCTTATCATTTACTTCTGCTCCTCGTTGGGTTCGACACTGTTACTTATCGAAAGGACTACGATAGATCCCCTACACTTGTGGGTCATCAAGACTCTTTTCTGGCGCTGTTGCCGGGGAGTGTAGCACTTTTGGTGAGTGGAACTTGGTAAGGAAACATTTATATAGTGTGCTGAAATCTTCTGTTACTTGTCACTATGGAAACTAATCCTTTGAGGGGCTTGTTCGGGGTATCTTCACCCCGACCAGAAGGGCAAAGAGTTTCTACTCAACCTACTGAACTTTTTGAAAATATTTAGTTTGATATTCCTTCGGGTCTGATAGAGAAACTGCTAGCTAATCTATTTGCAGGAGATGGAACATTGCATCCCGATTTACACCTTATCTTTGTGGATGAAGTTTGTGGATTATTTAAGCTTGCACGTATTCCCAATGATGTTGTCAAAAGGAAGGTCTTACCTTTATCTTTGAAGGGAGATGCATTGACGTGGTATAGGCTATGTGATGATACGAGATCTTGGAATTATAAACGATTGAAGTTGGAATTTCACCAGAAGTTCTATCCTATGCATCTTGTTCATCGTGATCGTAATTACATATATAATTTCTAGCCTCACGAAGGAGAAAGCATCGCTCAATCTTGGGGGAGGCTTAAATCAATGTTATATTCATGCCCCAATCATGAGCTCTCTAGAGAAATGATTATCCAAAATTTTATGCTGGTCTTTCTCTCAATGATCACAACCTGCTTGATACTTCCTGTGCTGGTCCTTATATGCTGAAGACTATTGAATTCAAATGGGACTTATTGGAAAGAATTAAATGCAACTATGAAGATTGGGGTTCCGACGATGGTATGGAGTCAAGTATGACACCTAAGTTTGATTGTGTTAAATCTTTTATGGATACCGATGCTTTTCGTGGATTTAATTAGCGCTAAATATGGACTTGACTCTGAGATAGTAGCTTCTTTCTGTGAATCTTTTGCTACTCACGTTGATCTCCCTAAAGAGAAGTGGTTTAAATATAATCCTCTCGTTGAAGTAAAAGTAGTTGCACCTATTACAGTTGACGAAAAGGCTGTCACCTATAGTGATCCTATTGTTCCTACTACTTATGTTGAGAAACCTCCTTTTCCTGTTAGGATAAAGGATCATGCTTAAACTTTGACTGTTGTTCGTAGGAGTAATACTAGGACTTACACACCTCCTGAGAAAATCAAAGTTGAACCTAGTATTTCTATGGTTAAAGATCTCTTGGATGATGATTTAGATGGGCATGCTATTTATTTCTGTGGTGAGACTGCTAATATTGCTAGACCAGATACTAAGATACATAGACCTGTGGTAGGCATGCATGTTATTTCTGTTAAAATAGGAGATCATTGTTATCATGGTTTATGTGATATGGGTGCTAGTGCTAGTGCAATACCCTATGACTTATATAAAGAAATTATGCATGATATTGCGCCCGTCGAATTGGAAGGTATTGATGTTACCATTAAGCTTGCTAACAGGAATACCATTAAACCAGTTGGGATAGTTAGAGATGTTGAAGTCCTGTGTGGGAAGGTTAAATGTCCTAATGATTTTCTTATTCTTGGTTCCCCACAAGATGACTTTTGTCCCATTATTTTTGGTAGACCCTTCTTGAATACAATTAATGCTAAGACTGAATGTGAAAAGGATACTGTTACAATTGGCTTAGAGGGTATGTCTCATGAGTTTAATTTTGCTAAGTTTCATAGACAACCTCGTGATAGAGAATCACCTAGTAAGGATGAGATTAATGATCTTGCTTCTATTGCCGTGCCCCCTACTGATCCGCTAGAACAATATTTGCTTGACCATGAAAATGATATGCTTATGAAGGAAAGAAGGGAAATAGATGAAGTGTTCCTTAAATAGGAACCTATGCTAAAACACAACCTTCCCGTTGAAATTATTGGGGATCCCCCTCCACCCTAGGGTGATCCCATGTTTGAACTCAAACCATTACCTGATAATCTTAAGTATGCTTATCTTGATGAAAAGAAAATATATCATGTTATTATTAGTGCTAACCTTTTAGAGCAAGAAGAAGAAATATTATTGAAAACTCTAAAGAAGCACCGTGCTGCTATTGGATATACTCTGGATGACCTCAAGGGCATTAGTCCCACGTTATGCCAACACAAAATTAATTTGGAGGCCGATGCTAAACCGGTTAGAGATCCTCAACGACGACTGAATCCCAAAATGAAAGAAGTGGTAAGAAAGGAGATACTAAAGCTGCTTGAGGCAGGTATAATTTATCCCATTGCTCATAGTTATTGGGTAAGCCCTGTCCATTGTGTTCCTAAAAAGGGAGGTGTTACTGTCGTTCCTAATGATAAAGATGAATTGATCCCGCAAAGAATTATTACAGGTTATAGGATGGTGATTAATTTCCGTAAATTAAATAAAGCTACTAAGAAAGATCATTATCCTTTACCTTTTATTGATCAAATGCTAGAAAGACTATCCAAACACACACATTTCTGCTTTCTAGATGGTTATTCTGGTTTCTCTCAAATACCTGTGTTAGCGAGGGATCAATCTAAAACTACTTTTACTTGCCCTTTCGGTACTTTTGCTTATAGACGTATGCCTTTTGGTTTATGTAATGCACCTGCTACCTTTCAAAGATGTATGATGGCTATATTCTCTGACTTTTGTGAAAAGATTTGTGAGGTATTCATGGATGACTTCTCAGTTTATGGATCCTCTTTTGATGATTTGTTGAGCAACCTTGATCGAGTTTTGCAGAGATGCGAAGACACTAGTCTCGTCTTGAATTGGGAAAAGTGCCACTTTATGGTTAATGAAGGCATTGTCTTGGGGCATAAGATTTCTGAGAGAGGTATTGAAGTTGATAAGGCTAAAGTTGATGCTATTGAAAAGATGCCATGTCCCAAGGACATAAAAGGTATAAGAAGTTTCCTTGGTCATGCCGGTTTTTATAGGAGGTTCATTAAGGACTTTTCTAAAATCTCTAGGCCTCTGACTAATTTATTGCAAAAAGATATTCCTTTTGTCTTTGATGATGATTGTGTAGAAGCTTTTGAAATACTTAAGAAAGCTTTGATCACTGCGCCTATTGTTTAGCCACCTAATTGGAATTTACCTTTTGAAATTATGTGTGATGCTAGTGATTATGCTGTAGGTGCTGTTCTAGGGCAAAGAGTCGATAAGAAATTGAATGTTATCCAACATGCTAGTAAGACTCTTGATACTGCCCAAAGAAATTATGCCACCACTGAAAAAGAGTTCTTAGCAGTTGTGTTTGCTTGTGATATGTTTAGACCTTATATTGTTGATTCCAAAGTTACTATTCACACTGATCATGCTGCTATTAAATATCTTATGGAAAAGAAAGATGCTAAGCCTAGACTCATTAGATGTGTTCTCTTGCTCCATGAATTTTATTTGCATATTATTGATAGAAAGGGAGCTGAGAACCCCGTTGCAGACAACTTGTCTAGGTTAGAGAATGTTCTTGATGACCCACTGCCCGTTGATGATAGCTTTCCTGATGAACAATTAGCGGTCGTTAATGCTTCTCGTACTTCTCCTTGGTATGTTGATTATGCTAATTACATTGTTGCTAAATTTATACTACCTAGTTTCACATACCAGCAAAAGAAAAAGTTCTTCTATGATTTAAGACATTACTTCTGGGATGACCCACACCTTTATAAAGAAGGAGTAGATGGTGTTAGAGTCATGTTGTGATGCCATGTTGTATTTGCACATATCGAGCATATTGTGTGTATGTTATTGAAATGCTTGGTATGTGTGGGATCTGACTATCTAGTTGTTTATCCTTAGTAGCCTCTCTTACCGGGAAATGTCTCCTAGTGCTTCCACTGAGCCATGGTAGCTTGCTACTACTCCGGAACACTTAGGCTGGCCGGCATGTGTCCTTCTTCGTTCCTGTGTCTGTCCCTACGGGGAAATGTCACGCGATGAATACTTCAGTCCTGTTAGCCCGCTACAGCCCGGTTTACCGGAGTCCTGCTAGCCCAGTGCAACAGCCTGGATTCACTCGCTGATGACCGACACGTTCGATGCTGGGTCATGTATGCCTGTCCTTGTAAGTTAGTGCCACTTTGGGTTCACGACTAGCCATGTCAGCCCGGACTCCTTGTCATATGGATGCTAGCGACACTATCATATACGTGTGCCAAAAGGCGCAAACGGTCCCGGGCAAGGTAAGGCGACACCCGTGGGAATACCGTGCGCGAGGCCGCAAAGTGATATGAGGTGTTACATGCTAGATCAATGTGCCATTAAGTCGGGGTCCTGACAGCTTTGGTATCTTAGACGTTGTGTACCTGATCATGAACAGGAACGGATCCTATGCAGTCACTCTGAATCCTATGGAGGACACCACGCTAGTGATAGAACTGCACATAAGGTAATGCAATCTGGTTTTTATTGGCCTACTGTCTTCAAAGATGCTCGTAAGTTTGTCTTATCTTGTGATGAATGTCAAAAAATTTGTAATATTAGTAGACGTCAAGAAATGCCTATGAATTATTATCTTGTTATTGAACCGTTTGATGTTTGGGGCTTTGATTATATAGGACCTTTTCCTGCCTCTAATGGTTATACACGTATTTTAGTTGCTGTTGATTACGTTACTAAGTGGGTAGAAGCTATTCCAACTAGTAGTGTTGATCATAACACTTCTATTAAAATGCTTAAAGAAGTTATTTTTCCGAGGTTTGGAGTCCCTAGATATCTTATGACTGATGGTGGTTCACATTTTATTCATTGTGCTTTCCGTAAGATGCTTGCTAAGTATGATGTTAATCATAGAATCGCATCTCCTTATCATCCACAGTCTAGTGGTCAAGTAGAGTTGACCAAAAGAGAGCTCAAATTAATTTTGCAAAAGACTGTCAATAGATCTAGAAAGAATTGGTCCAAAAAACATGATGATGCATTATAGGCCTATAGAAGTTCTTACAAAAATCCTATGGGTATGTCTCCATATAAGATGGTTTTGGAAAAGCATGTCATTTACCTCTTGAACTTGAACATAAAGCATATTGGGCTGTTAAAGAGCTCAACTATGACTTCAAACTTGCCGGTGAGAAGAGGTTGTTTGATATTAGCTCACTTGATGAATGGAGAACCCAAGCCTATGAGAATGCCAAGCTATTCAAAGAAAAAGTCAAATGCTAGAATGATAAAAGGATACAAAAGCATGAGTTTAACGTAGGTGATTATGTGTTATTATGCAACTCTCGTTTAAGCTTTTTTGCAGGAAAACTTCTCTCTAAATGGGAAGGTCCTTACGTTATCGAGGAGGTCTATCATTCTGGTGCCATAAAAATCAACATCTTGGAAGGCACAAGTCCGAGGGTGGTGAACGGTCAAAGAATTAAACATTATATCTCAGGTAATCCTATCAATGTTGAAACTAATATTATTGAAACCGTAACCCCGGAGGAATACATAAGGGACACTTTCCAGAACATTCTAGACTCCTAAAAGGAATAGGTATGTGGTACGGTAAGTAAACCGACTCCAAAACAATTCTAATGGCAATTTTTATCAGTTTTGGACTATTTAAGAATTTTAGGAAGAAAGAAGTAATCCGGGAAGGATACGAGGCCTCCAGGAGGGTGGAGGGCACGCCCACCCTTCCTGGGCGCGCCTCCCTGTCTCGTGGCCACCTCGTGTGCCTCCCGGACTCCGTTTTCTTCCACGTTACGTATTTTGGTCGGAAAAATTCATTATATAAACTCCCGAAGGTTTTGACCACTGTATCACGCAAATATCCTCTTTTTTCATTTCGAGTTGTTTCTGTTTCAAATCTAGAGCATCATGACGTCTCCAAGCGCTCCCAAGGACAAGTTTTTCGAGAGGGTTATCAACCCCTATCTCGCGGAGGTGCTTCATCACCCTCAAACCATTGAGATGCGTGAGGGGGTGCTGCACATCCGCGATGTGGAGGGACCAAGGTGTACCGGAAGCGTGGAGACAAGCTCGAAGCCACGGAGCAGCAAGTCTTCAAGTGCCAAGGGATGGTGGAGCATGGACTCAACGCCAACCAGATGATGATCACGGAGTTCACCAACAACCACAAGCTAGATGCCAAAGTCATTGGGGAGACCATCTTCAAGCTTCAAGAGAAAATCGAGCACCTCCAAGCCCAGATCTATGACCTGCAAAACCAGAACTATGAGTATGAATATAGATTCAAGAGGATGAGCTTGGCTGCAGATTTAAGGATCCCGGAGACTCGATCATCCTTCTATGATGGTGAACCTATGCCTTGGAAGATGGACGACAAGCCTACATCATCAACAACTCCTACTTCACCACGTCTGAGGACATAATCACATGGGTATGGGCACTCCCCTTGGCAACTGACAAGCTTGGGGGAGGTGCCCCAGTATCGTATCACCATCACACTCCTATCTTTACCGTTTTAGTTAGTTCAATCCTTTCATCAGTTTCCTGATCTAGTAGATTAAAGTTTTAGTATCAAGTAGTTTTGAGTTTTACTTTGTGATCTCTTTATGTAATCGAGTCCGTGAGCTATCTATAATAAAGATTAGTGTTGAGTCAACGGCTTTGATATCTTGCTATGATCTTGAGAAAGTAGAAAGAATAAAAGAGTTCATATTAATATTATGGATAGTAATGACTTCATACATAGAAAGTATGAGGCTTAAAAGTTGTTGAGAGTTGATAAACGTAGTTTTGGTCATCATTGCAATTAATAGGAAGTAATAAGGAAAGAGGGGTTCACATACAAATATATTATCTTGGACATCTTTTATGATTGGGAGCACTCATTAAGTATGACATGCTAAAAGAGTCGACGTTGGACAAGGAAGACAATGTAATGGTTTATGTTTTCTCACATCTCAGTTAAAGTATATTGTCATTGACGTTCCAAACATTTTTAGCTTGCCTTTCCCCCTCATGCTAGCCAAATTCCTTGCACCAAGTAGAGATACTACTTGTGCTTCCAAATATCCTTAAACACAGTTTTGCAATGAGATTCTACCATACCTACCTATGGATTGAGTAAGACCCTTCAACTAAGTTGTCATGTTGCAGGCAATAAAAATTGCTATCTAAATATGTATGACTTATTAGTGCGGAGAAAATAAGCTTTAT
Organism: Triticum dicoccoides; assembly: GCF_002162155.2. Classification (NCBI taxonomy): domain Eukaryota; kingdom Viridiplantae; phylum Streptophyta; class Magnoliopsida; order Poales; family Poaceae; genus Triticum; species Triticum dicoccoides. Next base: position 410,309,855 of record NC_041391.1, on the reverse strand, counting down.
ACGATCTTGTTATGGAAGCAATAAAAGCGACAGACTGCATAATAAAGGTCCACATACAATGGGCAATATAAAGTGACATTCTTTTGCATTAAGATTTTATGCATCCAACCCTAAAAGCTCATGACAACCTCTGCTTCCCTTTGCGAAGGGCCTATCTTTTACTTTATGTTTTTACTTTATGCTTGAGTCAAGGTGATCTTCACCTTTCCCTTTTTCATTTTATACTTTTGCAAGCTCCTCGTGTTTGAAAGTTCATGATATATATGTCCAATTGGATGTAACACAATAAGCCCCTATCTTTCTCAGTGTCCGGTTGAAACTCCATAACCACAAGTATTGCGTGAGTGTTAGCAATTGTAGAAGACTACATGATAGTTGAGTATGTGGTCTTACTGAAAAGCTCTATTCTTGACTCTTTCTGATGTTATGATAAATTGCAATTGCTTCAATGACTGAGATTATAGTTTGTTAGCTTCCAATGAAGTTTCTGAACCATACTTGACATTGTGAATTGATCGTTACTTGAGCATAAGAAATCATATGACAAAATCTATTTATGTTGTTGTTATAAGAATGATCATGATGCCCTTATGTCCGTATTTTATTTTTATCGACACCTCTATCTCTAAACATGTGGACATATTTTTCGATATCAGCTTCCGCTTGAGGACAAGCGGGGTCTAAGCTTGGGGGAGTTGATACGTACATTTTGCATCATGCTTTTATATCAATATTTATCGCATTATGGGCTGTTATTACACATATATTTGAATACTTATGGCTAGTCTCTCTTATTTTACAAGGTTTACCATGAAGAGGGGGAATGTCGGCAGCTGGAATTCTGGCTGGAAAAGGAGCAAACATTGGAAACCTATTCTGCACTGCTCCAAAAAGCCTAAGACTCCATGAAACTTACTTTTGTAATTACTAAGAATTATTGAGCGGAAGAAACACCTCAGGGGGCCCACACCCTGGCGAGGAGGGTGGGGGGGCCCCACCCCTACTGGGCGCCCCCCTGTCTCCTGGGCCCCTGGTGGCCCTCTGGTGTCCATCTTATGCTATATGAAGGCTTTTACCCTGGAAAAATCGAGGGCATGCTTACGGGACGAAACTCTGCCGCCACGAGGGGGAACCTTGGCGGAACCAATCTAGGGCTCCGGCGGAACTGTTCTGCAGGGGACACTTCCCTCCGGGAGGAGTAAATCATCACCATCGTCATCACCAATGATCCTCTCATCGGGAGGGGGTCAATCTCCATCAACATCTTCACCAGCACCATCTCCTCTCAAAACCCTAGTTCATCTCTTGTATCCAATCTTGTATCAAAACCACAAATAGGTACCTGTGGGTTGCTAGTAGTGTTGATTACTCCTTGTAGTTGATGCTAATTGGTTTACTTGGTGGAAGATGATATGTTCAGATCCTTTATGCATATTATTACTCCTCTGATTATGAACATGAATATGCTTTGTGAGTAGTTACGTTTGTTCCTGAGGACATGGGTGAAGTCTTGCTATTAGTAGTCATGTGAATTTGGTATATGTATGATATTTTGATGAGATGTATGTTGTCTTTACTCTAGTGGTGTTATGTGAACGTCTACTATGTGACACTTCACCATTATTTGGGCCTAGAGGAAGGCATTGGGAAGTAATAAGTAGATGATGGGTTGCTAGAGTGACAGAAGCTTAAACCCTAGTTTATGCGTTGCTTCGTAAGGGGCTGATTTGGATCCATATGTTTAATGCTGTGGTTAGGTTTACATTAATACTTATTTTGTAGTTGCGGATGCTTGTAATAGGGGTTAATCATAAGTGGGATGCTTTTCCAAGTAAGGGCATTACCCAAGCACCGGTGCACTCACATATCAAATTATCAAAGTACCGAACGCGAATCATATGAGCGTGATGAAAACTAGCTTGACGATAATTCCAATGTGTCCTCAGGAGCTCTTTTCTCATTATAAGAAATTGTCCAGGCTTATCCTTTGCTACAAAAAGGATTGGGCCACCTTGCTGCACTTTATTTACTTTCATTGCTTGTTACTCGTTACAATTTATCTTATCACAAAACTATCTGTTACCTACAATTTTAGTGCTTGCAGAGAAAACCTTACTGAAAACCGCTTATTATTTCCTTTTGCTCCTCATTTGGTTCGACACTCTTACTTATCGAAAGGACTACAATAGCTCCCCTACACTTGTGGGTCATCATCCGGCTCGAATGGGAAGTGGGTGATGAGGAAATTCGTTACCCACCCACTACCCACTTTATAGCCACTGTCGACGACTAAACCGACATGCTTGACTACGACTCCGAAGACATCGACGGTATGGACGACGATGCCGGAGAGGATAAAGAACCACTGCCTACAGGGCGTTGGACAGCCACCTCCTCGTACGACATATACATGGTGGATACACCCAAAGAAAACAACGGCGACGATGAAAATCCAGTCGAGGATAAACCTTCTGAGATACAGCCGAAGCGTCGACATCAGCGCTGCCGCTCTAAGCCACGCTGCAGTAAAAACAGCAATATCGTCACAGAAGAGGACAATACTCCGGACGGTGCCGAAAACAATGAAGACCCCATTGAACCGACCTCCGGACAGGAGGAACGGGAGGTTGGGCGAGTCAGCCCTGGCGAACAGGCCATGAACGAAGACTCGGAGGATAGCAAGTACCTTTCGCTCTCCGAGGACGAGGTTAGCCTCGGTGACGACGATTGCATCGTGCCTGAAGAGCCCGCCGAACAGGAACGCTTTAAGCATCAGCTAATTTCCACTGCAAGAAGCCTGAAAAAGAAGCAACAGCAGCTTCAAGCTGATCAAGATTTGCTCAATGAAAGATGGACTGATGTCCTGGCAGCCGAGGTATGGCATCAAGCGCCCAACCAAAAGCTAACCGAAGCGCAAACTGTTACCACAGTTTAATGACGAGGCGCTGGAGCCATCCTACCAAGGTACAATGCGGCTGACCGACCACCACATGGCCGAGACAAAGTGGCACCTCGAGCCAAACACCAGCCCGCACCACCTCGCCTAACAAACAGAAATACAAGAGCTCAGGGATATACACATGACCTGCGATGCGATTTGGAAAAAGAGCAGGTCAGACAAGATCAATCTATGGATCACGGGGGCTTGCCTCGACACGCGATGATGGCCATCCGGCTGAACGTGACAAACATAACCACGTCCGGGCCGAAAACCGCGGACGAGTTCCATCCGAGCTATGTCACTACTTGGCCCGATATAGAGGCGCAGCATACCCCCTTTGCTTTACCAAAGAATTTATGGGATGTGATTTCCCAGAAGGGTTTAAACCAGTGAACATCGAATCATATGATGGCACAACAGACCCCGCAGTGTGGATTGAGGACTTCCTTCTTCACATTCATATGGCCCACGGTGACGATATTCACGCCATCAAGTACCTCCCACTTAAACTCAAGGGACCAGCTAGATACTGCTTAAACAGTCTGCCCGAAAACTCTATTGGTAGCTGGGAGGATTTGAAGGACGCCTTCCTCGAAAACTTCCAAGGCACATATGTCCGACCTCTAGATGCCGATGACCTAAGTCACATAATCCAACAGCCCGGAGAGTCAGCCAGGAAATTCTGGACTCGGTTCCTAACTAAAAGAACCAGATCGTCGACTGTCCGGACGCCGAGGCCCTAGCAGCCTTTAAGCACAACATTCGCAAGGAATGGCTGGCCAGACACCTCGGCCAGGAAAAACCGAAGTCCATGTCAGCCCTTACGGCACTCATGACCCGCTTCTGTGCGGGCGAAGATAGTTGGCTAGCACGTAGCAATAACAATACAAGCAAATCTGGTACTTCTGAAGCCAGAAACAGCAATGGCAAGCCCCGTCGGAATAGACATAAGCACCGAAACAATGGTGACAACACCGAAGACACGACGGTCAACGCCAGATTCAGTGGCTCTAAGTCCGGTCAACGGAAGAAGCCATTTAAGGGAAATAATCCGGGCCCGTCCAGTTTGGACCACATACTAGATCGGCCATGCCAAATCCATGGCAGTCCTGATAAACCAGCCAATCATACCAATAGGGAATGTTGGGTTTTCAAACAAGACGGCAAGTTAAATGCCAAGAATAAGGAGAAAGGGTCGCAAAGCGATGATGATGACAAGGAACCCCGACCACCGAACACAGGGGGACAGGAGAAATTTCTCCCCAAATTAAAATGATGAACATGATATACGCCACCTTATCCCCAAGAGGGAGCGCAAGCGTGCACTCAGGGATGTCTACACGATGGAGCCAGTCACCCCAAAGTTCAACCCATGGTCCTTCTGTTCGATCACCTTCGATCGGAGGGACCATCCTACTAGTATCCGTCATGGCGGTTCAGCCGCACTGGTCCTTGACCCAATTATCGACGGATTCCACCTCACGCGAGTCCTCATGGATGGTGGCACCAGCCTGAACCTGCTCTGTTAGGATACAGTTCAAAAAATGGGTATCGACCCCTCAAGGATCAAGCCCACAAACACCACCTTTAAAGGTTTCATACCAGGTGCAGAGGCCTGTTGTACGGGCTCAATCACACTAGAAGTGGTCTTCGGATCCCCAGATAATTTCCAAAGGGAAGAGTTAGACTTCGATATCGTCCCCTTCCGTAGTGGCTATCATGCACTGCTCGGACGAACCGCATTTGCTTGATTCAATGCGGTGCCGCACTACGCCTACCTCAAGCTCAAGATGCCTGGACCGTGGTGTTATCACAGTAAATGGAAACAAGGAGCACTCCCTCCGTACTGAGGAGCACACCGCGACCCTTGCAGCAGAAGTACAGAGTAGTCTTTTTAGGTAGAACCTCAATTCAGTAGTAAAGCCCCCGGACACCGTCAAGAGAGTTCGGACTACTCTACAACAGGACAATCCAGTTCGTCCAGAGCTTGACTAGAAATTTGGCCTCCGTCCCAGTCCAAATCAAGCGATGACATTGTGCCGCGCATACATAACTACACACTTAAAATACCATGGGCATGGACGGAGGCACAACTAGACCATGATCCATAATGCGGCTCAACCGCCCTGGGTCCGCACACCTTCACTTTTTCTTTTTCATTTTAGTTTTTTCCCTTCTCGAGGCTTTTCTGATAACCTGATCATCGGACCTATCACGGAACGGATACACCAAGAAGGCAAGGAGCTTTGACGTATAAGGGAACCCTCGGGTGGTCTCTGCTAACGATCGCTCTACCTGTTTTACATACCCGCACACAGCTCGCTCTTGGTCATGAAATGTCAAATAGCCTTATTTGCTTATCGCATTACTTGTACAAGTACGCCTTGATCTATTAATCAAATTACAATGGAAAAAAATGCGTCTCACTATTTGAAGCATCAGCTTGTTACTTGATTTTTTCCTTGTCTTTGTATTTATTATCTATTCCACCCGTACACTCTGGTACGCATTACTTCACGAGGGGTTCATCATGCCCCCAAATACGACAATAAAGTCCGAACACTTTTACAGTACAGTTCGGCACCCTGAACTTATAACATTATATGCATCGGCTCCGAATCATGTCTTTGGTCAATAGTTGGGTTGCCCGGCTCCTGTGCTTACTACCTTACGTTCCGCTATATCGGCTAGGGTAGTAAAGGGAGAACTACTATGATTGTGTCCCGGTTCTTTCGGACGAGCACCTCAGTAGAGAAAGTCGAAAACTGACTGTCACGATGAGGTGAGAGCTGGTCAGCTGTTCGAGAGTTTTCAAATCCTTAGAGATTTTTCCGCTTTATGCGAGGAATCGGTTTTTATCCGATTCGGCGTGTATAGCGCCCCAAGTTCGGCCTTCCGAATACCAGGGGCTGCGCCAAAAATTTTCATTGTCAAACTCCTATGGCTAAGTAAGGGTGATAAAGTCGTATAGTCCGATTGCCTTGTTCGTTGCGCTAAACACCTCCTTTAAGGACGAAAATGTGGAGTAAAGAGTGTTTAGATTTATCCCGGACACCCCCGTTCTATCTATGTGGGGGCAGAAGCCAACGACTGGCCAACTCTTAGATTTTCATAAACGGCCGCACAGGAGGTAATATTTTAAACTAACAAACAATATATTGCATAACGGATTTGTTCAATATTACAGGACAGGATAACATGAGCGTGTTCATGGGAATATGACATCCTTAGCACATTGCTCCGCCAGAAGGAGGGATCCGTCCACGACACTGTAAAATACATCTTGGGTATGCGGTGCTCCTTGCCCTCAAGCGGCCCCTCGGTCATCGGCTTCTTGGCACCCATCTTTACCCAGTGCACCTTGGCGCGGGCAAAGGCCATCCGCGCGCTTTTGATACAGACGGACCGCTTGATGGCTTCAAGCCGCGGGCAGGCACTCACAAGCCGCTTGAAAAGTTCGAAGTAGCTGCTGGGCATGGGCTCGGCAGGCCATAGCCGGACTATTAAGTCCTTCATGGCTAGTTCGGCCGCCTTATGCATCTCGACCAGCTGTTTTAGCTGGTCGCTAAAGGGAACTAGAAGGTCTGGTCCAAGGTATTGAGACCAAAATAGCTTCTCCGTAGAGCTCCCTTCTTCGGCTCGATAAAATTCTGCAGCATCTGATATGCTGCACAGAAGATCCGCAAATGCCCCTAGAGAGCACCAAATCCGGGTAATTAAAAGGAATGTTTCCTTCACATATATGCTTTGCATAATGAAAGCCTTACTCGCATGATCTTCTTGGCCGCCTGGATCTCCTGGAGGGCGCCCTAGGCTTCGGCTCAGGCATCTTGTGCACTCTGGCGGGCCTTGGCAAGTTCGGACTCTTGAGACTTGAAATCGCGCTCCAAGGACTCGTACTTCTTAACGGCGTCCTAGAGCTCTTGCTGGACCTCGCTCACCCAGGCCCCCTACTTCTCGCATGCGGCGCATTCCTTGGCCACTTTGTCCTCAGCCTCGGCCAACGCCTTCTTGAGGGCCGCTACCTTGGTCGTGGCCCCTAATAAAGTTCATGACACTTTAGTCATCACGAACCATTCATCCTTCCTAAATATACGCGCAGTTTAAATACATACCTTTGCTTTCCTCCAGCTGCTTCTTCCCGAAGCTGAGCTCTTCCTCGGCCCGCTCTAGGTTCTGCTTCAGTCCAAAGACCTCCTCAGTATGAGCGGCAGCAGCCAGTAGCTACGCCTGCTTATTCACATAGACATATTATGTTAGACTCCTGTGAAAATTATTTTATTCCTTTGTTCGGTTTTCCCTTCCAAACACCAAACAGACCATCAAGGGCTACTGTCTATACTGTGACAATATCTTTACAATTACATTATTGACCTCAAAGCCTGTTAGAAGGCTAGTGCAGGCTTTGGCCAACCTGCTTTTTTGCTGCCTGGACCTTCCCAATCACCGTACCCATTAGGGGTATAGTGTTCGTCAACAATGGAAGCGCCTTTCAGCGCTTCCAGCAACCTGTCCAGTGCCTCCGGTTGGACAGAGGTCACCGGCGGTATAGGCGCTTCCATTCCCTTTGAAGGGGGTTTCTCGCCTGATTCTAGAACCGTAGGGGTCTCCGGAATTATATTCGGATGAGGGCCGAATTGAATACGGCCCCCATCGCCAGTATCCATGGGAGTCTGCTCTCCCGTTTGTCCGGCAGCCGAGGCTTCACCCTATGGCGCCTCGTGGAAGACCGCCGGATTCTCTCCTGGGATGGGGTTCCATCGGGACGACGCCTTGGCGCCGTCCAGATCCCGGGGAGAGGTGGCCGATGGAAGGGTCTCACTGTCCATCGCAGACGGATCCAGCGAATCCTCTGAGGATAAGGACCGCTCGGGACTAGACCGAGTCGGACTGCAAATGCATAAATCAGCACAGTAAAACAAAAAATAAAAAGGCCGGATACATGAACGTGTCTGAATACTTATAATTTGGCCAGGGGCTTGACCCTGGGCTCCCACCCCCCGCTGCTATAGGCGGTCGCCGCGGAGTTGTCCGGAAGGGAAGTCTTCCCCCTCTTGGACGCCTTGGCCTCCCCATGTGTGGAGACCGCCCTCTTCTTTCTCCCTCTTACAGGGAGGAATGGATTTCTTCTTCTTCCTCCTCCTCCTCGTCGTCTTCGGTGTCGAGGAGTGACCCTAGGCGTCTTCGGATGTCGCGTCCGAAGTACCCTTGCGGCGGAGACCACCTCTGGTCCCCTTGGCCTTCTTTTGATCCTTCTTCTCCGGCACCTCATAAGGTGCCGAAAACAACATCTTCGTCAGGAGCGGTGTCTCTGGGCCTTCGGGCAGCGGATCCGGACAGTCGATCTACTCCGCTATCTCTGTCCAATCCTGAAATAATCGATAGGGAGACTTAGATGCCTTCTTCTAATATGTGAGTAAAGGGTACACCTTGAAAGCATGAAAGGACTTGCCGGATTTGCAAGGTGAGTTAGGTCATGCCCAGGATCCTCGTCCATGGCCGGCGGCACCTCGCTGGCCTTAAAGAGCACCTTCCATATATCTTCGTGTGTAGTGCCGAAGAGCTTTAATAGGGTCTGGTGCTTGGCCGGGTCATACTCCCACAGATAGCAAGTCTGGCATTGGCACGGAAGAATCCGGCGGACGAGCATAACCTGGACCACCTTGAAGAGCTTGACTTTCTTGATTATCATACTCTGACGCGCGTCTGGAGCGTTGTCAGCTCGCCCGGAGAACCCCAGGTCAGGTCCTTCTCTTGCCAGGAGGTGAGCCGCATCAGAACGCCGAATCCGAATGCGGGGGCCGCCGCCCAGTTGGTGTCGCGCGGCTTGGTGATGTAGAACCACCCCGACTGCCACCCTTTGACAGTCTCCACAAAGGAGCCTTCGGGACAGGTGACATTGGGCATCTTGCCCACCATGGTGGCTCCACACTCAGCTTGTTGGCCACTCACCACTTTGGGCTTCACATTGAAAGTCTTCAACCATAGGCTGAAGTGGGGTGGGATGCGAAGGAAGGCCTCGCACACGACAATAAATGCCGAGATGTTTAGGATAGATTTGGAGGCCAAATCATGGAAGTCCAGACCGTAGTAGAACATTAGTCTGCGGACAAACGGGTGGAGAGGGAATCCCAGCCCGCGGACGAAGTGTGTGAGGAACACAACCCTCTCATAGGGCTCTGGGTAGGGACGATCTGACCCTTGGCCGGAAGTCGGTGAACGATTTCCTTGGCCAGGTACCCGGCCTCCCAGAGCTCCTTGATGTCCTTCTTCTTCATGGAGGAGGCCATCCACTTGCCTTCAGCTCCAGATCCAGACATGATTGGAGTGCTTTTTTGGGCGGAGAAGGCGAGAGCTTGGGCGCTGGAACTCGAGAATGGATGGGCAGAGGAAGGAGAAGGCGTGGGGTGAAGAACGATGAATCCTTTACCCTTTATAAAGGCAGTAAAAGTCATGTGCCTCCCTGCTCGCCTTAAAATCTGCCTATTCCTGAAGAGCCGTGCAGATGACACGGTTCGGTTACCCATGCCCGTATTGATGAGAATCCCGTGATAAGGGGGCACGAACTCTACTTTGACAAGACGTGCAAATGAAACCGCACCTCGAAATATGGAGGGGTAGGCTAGAAAATGGTTCGAATAATGACCGGGCAGTGGCGTGAGGTCATGCCCCAAAAAGTTGTCAGCAGATTAGACTCGTGAAATATTATACTCTCTACGGTTGTGTGTGGTACTTGTTTTGTAGAGCCATACACGTTTCTATGTTCGGAGGGCTATGTTGGAGTAATCGGAGAAGGAACCCGCCTTGCAATGCCGAAGACAATCTACGCGCCGGACTCATCGTCATTGAAGCCTGGTTCAGGGGCTACTGAGCGAGTCCTGGACTAAGGGGTCCTCGGACAGCCGGACTATATACTTTGGCCGGACTGTTGGACTATGAAGATACAAGATAGAAGACTTCGTCCATGTCCGGATGGGACTCTCCTTTGCGTGGAAGGCAAGCTTGGCGATTCAGATATGTAGATTCCTTTCTCTGTAACCGACTTTGTACAACCCTAGCCCCTCCCGGTGTCTATATAAACCGGAGGGTTTAGACTTCTAGGGTTTAGCGACAACAATCATAACCTCATAGGCTAGACTTCTAGGGTTTAGCCATTACGATCTCGGGGTAGATCCACTCTTGTAATACTCATATTCATCAAGACCAATCAAGCAGGAAGTAGGGTATTACCTCCATAGAGAGGGCCCGAACCTGGATAAACATTGTGTCCGCCGCCTCCTGTTACCATTAGCCTTAGACGCACAGTTCGGGACCCCCTACCCGAGATCCACTGATTTTGACACCGACACCCGTCGACCGCTCCGGTGCCACCGGGGCTCCGCCCGATTCGCCGGGCACCCATGCCCATTAGCATGTCGCCCGCTAAGCCCCTAGGCCATTGACAACGGGGCCCCACGCCCCCTTTTCTTAAAAAAAGAAATAAGATAAATAGAAAAATATTATTTAATTATTTAATTAATTAGTAAGTTAATTAATTAACATTATTAGCTTAGTTAACTACCTAATTAACTGCTAATTAGCTAATGGGTCAATGACAGGGGCCCCACCCCTGTTAACCAGCCAAACATTGACTGGTCAACTGGGTCCCCTTGGCCAACCTGTCAGACTCTGGTACTCTTCTGTGTATGCAGAGCTGGGTTCACGTAGCAATTTGTGATTTATTTTCGAATTAAATAATGTCAAGATATTGCTAAAACTATAGAAATTCATAGAAAATAATCCTTAACTCGATGAAAATGTTTTATACATGAAAGTTGCTCAGAACGACGAGACGAATCCGACTACACGGTCCGATCATCTATCACATATCCCTAGCATACTGAACCTGCAACCTTCCCCCTCCGTTTCATCTGTCCGAAAATGCCAAACTTTAGGAAAAAATTCCCGAATCTTTTCCCCCTTCACCTATATCGCGTTGTACTGCGTTAGATCACCCCTAACTTTGCTTTTTGACTTGTCATGTATCTTGTTTGCTTTGTATTTACTGTTTCTCCCCCTCTTCACTCCAGTAGACCTCGAGATCGCTGCTGATGCATCTGTGATCGACTGCTTCGACGATGACCCTCCTTCTCACCTGAGCAACCAGGCAAGCCCCCCCTTTGATCATCCCGATATCGCCCATTCCATTCTCTCATGCTTGCATTAGATTTTGCTACTGTAATTGATTGCTCCTATTCTGATGCATAGCCTGCTTTTGTAACCTGCTTATTGCTACCTACCATCTTATCCTAAACTGCTTAGTATAGGTTGGCTAGTGATCCATCAGTGACCCTCCCCCCACTTGTTCTTGTTGCCCCTGCTTCATCATCAACGACTCGATAAACGTGATCGATGACCAGAGCCCGACACCTCACATCACATCATGCCCCTTTTGTTGCTCGAATCTACAGAGCTACTATCGAATGCCGACAGTAATCCCTCATAACGCAATCCTGATGATAATTCTGTAGTGTAGCTATTCGGTCGTGGTCAACGAGGGTGGTTCCTCTTTGACCATTCCTGATACGGCTCTGTCGTGCAACACCTCAAGTGTGAACCTCAAAGGTGGTTCCTCTTATGTTCACCTTGATGATTACATTGAGTGGAATCCACCGTGGGTGATTACTCGGGTTTTCCCCTTGATGTTTGGACAAACGGTTACCTGGACTTTACTTGAGACCATTGTTGAAGTCGGGTCGGCCCTGAGGGGTACCCACGAGTTGATGTGAAAGTCGGGCGGGCCCGGAGATCACCCGCGAGTTTTTCCACGTCGCACGGCTGGGCAGTCTAGGCCCTTGCCGTAAGTCCATGAGACGGGGTGACAGGGTCACATTATCATGAGTCTCTGCTCGTCTCCGCGAGCCCCCAATGCACTAATGGTTTGGGTATTTGTTCTGAGTTGGCCTCTGGCCTTTATGCACTAACCACCATGCGAGAAAAGTTATGGGCCTCGACGTCGTGGTATCAGCCGAAGCTTTATAAGATGTCCATTTCAGCATTGTGGCATGGTCGGATCATGCTGGCCATCCGAGGCGGTGCTGGTATCCACCCTCCACACAATGACCCGGAGTGGTGCAGGCGATGGGCCCAAGACCCCGGAGTGCTTAGGATGCAGACTGGCGGGGACCTCTCTGCTGAGCCTAGGTAGGGCTGCGACGTGTTGATCTTCCAAAGCCGGGCATTGACCCCAGAAAGGTGTGTCTGGACAGAGTGATCGAGCATGTTGGTTAACGTGGTGCACCCCTGCACGGAAGTTATATATTCGAATATCGTGTCCAAAGTAATGGACATTGAGACTTATATCCTAATCTTATATAACTAGAAATTGATACTTGAGTTATGTGATGGATATGTGGCTTCGAGATTGCTTTCTCGCAGGGAGTCGAGGAAGAATCTCTGGGCGCTGTTTCTACAACTTGTTTGTTAAATATAAACTGCTATTCTTTACTCTTCTACATGCTGCAAGATGCTTGGAGCTACTTGAAGATGCTAGTATTCGATAGGCTAGGCCTTCCCCCTCTATTCTGGCATTCTGCAGTTCACTCCACAGATACAAACCTTCCATTTGATACCAATGCATACTTACTACAGATCTGATGCTTGCGAGTACTTTGGATGAGTACTCATGGTTTCTTTGCTAGCCCTTTTCCCCCTTCCTTCTTCTTTCCGGTTGATGCAACCACATGGTGGATCCTTGGAGCCAGATGCCACCGCCGATGGATGCTACTACCTGGAGACCGCCGACGACCAGGAGTAGTTAGGAGGTCCCAGGCAAGAGGCCTTGCATCTTCGATCGTGTTGCTTTTGTGCAAGCCTTCTTAAGGTAGTCGTGTTTAACTTATGTCTGTACTCAGATATTGTTGCTTCCGCTGATTCTTTTGTATCGAGCTATGTATTCGAGCCCTCGAGGCCCCTGGCTTGTAATATGAAGCTTGTTTATTTTGATTTGTGTCCAGAGTTGTTTTGTGATATCTTCCCGTGAGTCCCTGATCTTGATCGTACACATTTGCGTGTATGATTAGTGTACGATTGAATCGGGGCATCACACAATGTTTCGGTTTGGGACGCGCTTGTTTGAAATTTGGGGAAAGTTGCAAACTTTGACTCCATCTAAAATTTTGTACATATTACGGGTTGGGGGTAGGACAGTAATCTCAGGTGTCCCAAATGGTGGGCGGGATAGATTTCGGCTGATCACATGGGTGTTTAGGCGCTCACGGTGTATGAATGCTTCTCGGAGGCGGTTGAGACTGGCGTCTTGGTGAAGTTACAGACCTACCCCAGTTTATACCTTTGGACATCGGGCCGATAGGCTACACGGGCCAGAGTCAACACAGTAATTTCCTACCACCAAACATTAGTCTCGCGCAGTTTCGGGTGACCAAAGGCTTATTTGGCGCTTCCTTCAATATTTGGGAGTAGCAGCATTAACATTTTTGGTTCTCTTGAATTGAACTATCAGATTTGTCAAACTTCACAAATCTTTACTCTTGAAAATCCTAAAGCTACAATTATTTTGGAATGGAGGGGGTTCATTTGTATATACATTGTACATGAGTATATATTAAAAAATATGCAACTTACCTCAGTTCATCCATGGTTCCAGATATAATCTCCTTGGTTGCAAAAAATGGTTAGACATGCGTATGAATATATAGCATGTTCAAACGCACAACAATGATTGATGCCCCCTTTTAGATCTAATTTACAAATGCCATTATCTCGGGTTCAAATAGATGAATGCACTTCCTATGAAGTCGAATCTTCGAATCCCACTTTATGTTGAATTCAACATGTATTCTATTTCGTAGCTAGCAATTTGGAATGTATCCATGCAAGTGACAAATGTACAAAGTGCTTCACACTAACAACATGGAGTGCACTAATTAATGTTTATATATGAATTGAAAAAGCAATGCATTGCCTGGATTTCAATCCGCTCTCACTCTATGGATCGATAATATGAAATAAACACATGCACATGCTAGCATTCAATAGAGTATGGGTGTCTGATAGACCGATTTTCGTTCATACGCAAATTGCAAAATTTATGATCTCATCCAAATCTAATAATGCCATTTATATTTTAATTCAATGCGCAGAACCTCCTTTTACACGTAGATGCACTATGCCTCGACATGTTCTCAGAAACGCGCTATATCTCTCTCTATCTAACGCATAAGTGCATACACTTTATATGCATCGGCATTTCTCTTCTACACATGCTCACATTCTCTCCCGGGGTGTCGGCGTGTCTCACGCACACGCTCTAGCTATCTCTCTATCTCTCTTTCTAACTACTATGTACCACTCTTTTCACTAATCTCAGTTGGAAAACACTATTTCTCTCACATGCATATATACACACGCACGGTCTCTACTAGCCCTCTATACGCACATATATGTGCCTATGTGTCTCCCGCACGCACATTATGTTTAGGCCTCTCTCGCACACATTGCCCCCCCCCCCCACACACACAGACACACCTCTCTCTTAGTAGTGGGCAGATATGATTCAATCAGATCATTCGGTAGGATATCCCCGACTGTTAGGCTGGATCGTAACACGAGGGAAAGTTTTACCCTAGTTCGGACCGTTGCAGTTGAGAAAAAGCCTACTCTCGGTACTGTATATTAGTGATAGGGGTGTGCACAAGGTACACGTGAATACCAGACATTGTGCGTGTGTGTATACGATCGACGAACTAGCCCCTAGTCTTCTAGAACATACTCAGGGCCTAGGGTTGCAGCTCATATATAGTCGGCTTATCACCAGTGGGGATAGAGTCGTCCACGACTCTGGTAGCTTTGTGTTGTACACCGAGTCCTCCACATGGATCTTCATATAATGCATCTCGTTCCAACCTATGTGGCGTAGGATGGAACCGACCCATGAGTCCTCATGTTGACCCACGACAAGTAGAAATGATGTTCCCACCCCAACTAGAAATGATGTGCCCACCACACCACACACGCAATCGGCCACTAAGAAAATAAGCATTAAAATAGTATAATGTTATACATGAAAGTTAATTGCATGGTGCATCCAAAAAAATTGTTCTGCAATGTGAATGTTTATAGTTTCTCCTAAAATATTAGTCACGGGAAAGAGGAATGAAGGCCATATCTCTCCTTGTCTCCATCGGACACCCCCTCTTTCTACACAACTTTCACGTACGCACACAAACTATCTCTCGGCCCTCTAAAAGTATGCATGCCCATGACACATTCACGCGTGACGGTCACTGTATTTCAAGCGAAAGCACTATACGGTCACTGGACTTCAGAATATGCTCATTACAGTCACCATATACATTCTCGTGGTGATCATATGGTATCTAGGTCACGATACATCTCCGTATTTTGTTGATGACACTGACGGACTCTTTATTTGATGCGTGCTCCTTATTTTGTTGACGACACTTACGGTCATTGTATTTGAAGCGAAAGCATGATATGGTCACTCGAATTCAAAATAAGCTCATCATGGTCACCACATACATTTTGTGGTGCTAACCAATCTGTGGTTGGATGGTTAGGAGGACAGTGGTTTCTCGAGCCCACCAGGGTTAAAGTCCTGGTGCTCGCATTTACCCTGTGTTAATTTTAGTATTTTCCGGCGATGTTTGTTCAGTGGGAGGAGACGTTTGACTCGACTACGAGGCACCTATGTTGACTACATAAAATCTCAAGATCATATGCTGGCTGACTCTCTTGAAGGTGCTCATAGGGGTAGGGTCTGTGTGTGCGTGCTTATAGCGGTGAGTGTTTGTGCATATATATGAGCCCTTGCGTCTATATCGTGTTAAAAAATACATGTCGTGATTATACGCTCACTGGATCACCCGTACAACTCCGCATTTTGTTGATGACACAATCAATTGACCACTCAAACGTTCCATGTGGCGCAACTAGTGTTGCATCATCGGGGCGCGTAATCGTGGGGCCCACCTATCAGCGTGTATATGAAAGAAAGAAATGGTAATTTGAGTCCGTACCGTGTTAATAAAATACATTTTAGGGTGATCATACGATCACTAGCTCACCATATAGCTCCGTAATTTGTTGATGACACGATCAATTGACCAGTCTAACGGTCCACATTCAGTAGCGCACATTACCAAAGGGCCCACCTGTCAGTGGGTATATGAAGGACATAAATGGTAATAAATTAGTGGTCAGTGGGGATTCAAAGTCGTGAGACCTTTGGTTGGCAGTAGCCGGTGGTGGGGGGCGCGGTGGCGTGGGGATCGCCGGAGAAAAAGCTCAGCGCGGGAGGCCTAGTGGGATGGTCGGGGCAGCGGCGGACAAGCGGAGGGGAGTGGTTTCGGGGCGGGAGGGGCGGCGTGGCGGCGTGGGCCGGCCGCGGGCGGCGGGGCTAGCGGTTCGGCCAGTGGTGGCTGGCGGCTCAGGGGGTGGAGGTTGAAGATAAACTGCAGGCCCTTGACTTCGTATCCAACGGCTGGAAAATCTACTGACCAGAGATGAAAAAGTCAGTCGACTGACGTGTAGCCTCACCCCACACATACACATGCACGTGCGCAACACTCGCACAAACACACGCACGCATGTAGGCGTGCAATACTAACACGCACACATAACAAACACATGCATGCATGTAGGCGTGCAACACTAACATGTACACATGCACTCACGAACACACGCACGTATGCACACATGCATGCAACACTGAAACGTACACATGCACGCACGTAACACTCGCATGCCTGCATGCACACAGCACAGGATGCAAGAAACACGCTCAACCTATAAGTACATGCACCCTTTGTTAAGGACATGGATTGTTACGGGTATTAATCAATCTTATCTGTGATAAGCAGAACATTGATGTTTGCAGCGGTCTTTATGAATCACAATGTATCGAACGGGCTATCAATGTATATATGAAAATTTTAAAATTGTCTTACATTATATAGTAGGCTTATCTACATGAAATAGATGACACCACACTCAATGAACAATCATCAGTTTGTGAAATGCCCGCTTCTGACCGCCCTGGCCCCCCAAAAGTTCCTCTGCCGTGCGCTGCTTGCGTTGGGTCATTGACATGCAGGCCATGTACCCAAAGAACTCACACGTTGGTGGAAGAACGGCACGGTGTCGTACATCAGAGTCGAGGGCGCCACTCGTTGCACGCTCGGCTGAACACGCCTCCTTGCCGCATTCAAACCCCTACATGAACCCGCACGGGTGGAAGCCGAGAAACCCACTCTGGACACACGTCCCTTTATGACTGGGCTAGCATTAAATGCAACACCGGCCGAGCTCCTCCCGTTTGCCGTCTATTTAATCTCCTATTTAAACGAGGCCAAACACCGGCCAAGAATCACACACCTCCGCCGCTCCCCTATCTCCTCCTTCACCATTTTGTCCAGTCTTACAATGGCTTACGTACAGTAGTTTTCTCGCATCCAAACCGGCTGGGTGGCCCGCCGAGCCCGCCGGATACGAGCTATGCAGATCGCTGATCCACCTCCCTCCCCTCGCCCGGCGGAGCCAGTTGTCGCCCCAAGCCGACGCGCGGTTTAACAACTCGCCACTCTAGGCCAGCTCGACGAGGAGCGGCGCACGAGCGTCGTCGCTGCCGTCCATGCCACCGCCTCATACCACGCCTCCTGTGTCTGCCACCGTGTCTCCTATTTCTGTGGGCGAGACTACCATGCCGGCGGTCGCGCCATGCAAGCAGCGATAGAAGCCGGGTGCGGGAGAGCGATGACTCGGTGGCCAGCGCCTCCGCGTCCACCGCCATCATCGAGGAGAAGTAGAATACAGGAGGCCGCCGCCGCTTGGGTCCCATGAAGGACACCGCGGAGGCGACGCCGGCGTACATAGCAGGCGTGTTGCCGGATCCTTTTGTTGCGAAGACCTTCAACCATCATCTTGGGCATCAGCCAACGATATCAGTTGGGCAGTGGGGAAGCGAGTCGTCCTTTGCGCTGAAGCATATACCCCCGGACATAAGGAACACAAATGGATTGGCGGGCGACCATTTAGGCTAGGTATTATATACCTGTGCTGTCCAGAACTAGCACCGCGTAGTTCATTTGAACTAGCACTCGAGCCATTCCTCGTTCATCGGTGGCAAAGGCACCGGTGGACAAAAGGATTGCCAATATTTTGGCTACCCCGCGCAAGATCCAAACAACCCCTCCCAGCATATTCAAATCCCTCGTTCGCCATGAAATTTTGCCATGTGTTGTTTTCAGGGACTAGCAAGATGCCCGTGCATTGCATGGAACATCAAGATGCATTATTTTACAAAACACCTGTTGTGATTGACCCATGCAGGATCCCATGTGTAAAAGCTAATGATATCTCGAGAATTTTATCGAAAAATGGTATCACAAGAATTTTATCGGAAAATGGTACGTCAAGAAAGATGAGAGATAAGGTGAGGAGGAGTGGGGCGTGGTGGTGACTGGTGGTCGGACTGGGCGGAGGCATGGGGATGGAAAACGCATTATGTCTAGGTTTGTATCTCTTTGTAACGCCCTGGATTCGATGTGCCAGGTGTCTGTCAGTTATCCGCCGTTGTTGCCATGTCATTTGCTTGCGTGTTGCATTTTGCCATGTCATCATGTGCATCTCAGTTCGCATACGTGTTCGTCTCATGCATCCGAGCATTTTCCCCATTGTCCGTTTTGCAATCCGACACTCCTATGTCCCCCGGTGCCCCCTTTTGCCTCTTTTCATGTGCGGGTATTAAACCTTCTCGGAATGGACCAAGGTTTGCCAAGCGGCCTTGGTACACCACCTGTAGACCGCCTGTCAAGTTTCGTGCCATTTGGAGACCGTTTGATACTCCAACGGTTAACCGGGTAACCGTAAAAGCCCTCTTTGTGTTGCAGCCCAACACCCCTCCAAAGTGGCCCAAAACCCATCCAAACCCCCTCCATGCTATCGGTCGTTCGATCACTATCGTGTGGGCGAAAACCGCTCCTCATTTGGACTCTCCTAGCTCCCTCTATCTATAAATAGGCGTCCCTCCCTGAATTTTCGCGCAGATGAACCCTAGCCCTCTCCCTCCTCGCGCCGCCGGACATGTCTGCCCATAGCCGGACGCGTCCACCGCCGCCCAGCCACGTCGCCCGACCAATCCGGAGCCGCCACATCATCACCGCCGCCTCCCCAACCAATCCGGAGCCGCCACCTCACCACCCCCGCGCCCACATCGCCGCCGGGCCCGCGGAGCCCATCTCTGGCCCGCTCCGGGCCACGACGGGCCCGATCCGCTCGGTCAGTGCA
>NC_041391.1:410262067-410290326 GCF_002162155.2 Triticum dicoccoides | reverse complement strand
GTTGCCGTCAGCCTCTGCGCCAACTCCGGCCGGCCTCCTCCTCGCCTCCTCACCGCCTCTCCCTCCTACTCCGGCGACGACGAGCAACTCTGGCGACCTCGGCTCCATCTCCGGCGATCCCCTTCGTTCATCCTCGATCTACATGCAGCTACAGTACCGGCCAGATCTAGATCCAAATATCTCGGTTGACTTTTATCCCCGAAACCCTAATTTTTTTTCATACATTGTTGCATCATAACTCTGCATCCGTAGCTCCGATTCGTGCGTGTAGCATATCAGAGTGTTCGCCTCGACGAGTACACCGTTTCATCTTATTGCATCATTTTCATTTGAGCTCATCTTGATGCCCTAATCATCGTTGCAAGAGTGCTATATGATGTTAATCTGCTGAAACTGTTATAAATTGATGATTTGTCTTTTTCGTTGCATTTTGTGTGTGCATCCTATGAGGTTGATGTCTACATGTGTTTTATGCTACATCGTGCCATATTTACAGAGGTGCAATCCATGTATTTTTGTGAGTCTTGTACTGAGTGCATCAAGCTTGTTAAGTAGGGTACTTGCTGTTGCTGTTTTGCTAGTCTGAATCTACTATATCCTGATGCTATGTTAACCTGCTGCTATAAATCATTCTATGCATAATCTGGAGATGTTCACTAATGATGATTTGTTATACATATCATGCTCTATCCATCCATGTCCTTGGTTGTATTTATAGTCTGTTGTAGCTTGTTATTATCTTGCCCTCAAATCTGCTAAATAATGTTGCTGTCAGCCTGTTAACATTATGTTCAATGTTGCCATGATTGTTGTTAGTTATCCATGCACCCTATGAATGTGATCTTGCCATTCTTAGCTACATAAACATGTATTCTTACTGTTGGTCACCTTTTCATGCCATGTATTTCTTTGTGGTGAGTGGTACAAGCTCACCAACATGCCTACTTATTGTTGTTCCTGCCATGTATGAATCTGTCATATCACTTGCTATGTTTACATGGGTGCCATCATATTTTCTGTGCCCTTTTGGCTCACGGTCAGTGATGGACTTTTGTTCTATGCAATTAGTAGATTCATGCCATGCCTTTGTTTGCCATGATAGGTTCCTGCAGCATGTTGTTTGATAGCTCTAAACATTGCAACCTGATGTTATTCCTGTTAAGTCCGAAACTGTTATTATTTGCAATCTTGCCATGTCCTTTTGAGCATGTTATGGTGTTTTCTGGAGATAGCTCAGTGTTCATGTCTTGTCATGCTTTACCTGTACATCATGCCCATGCCTTTTGTTCTTATGTTGGGATGTTGTAGCTTGTTGCTTTGATGC
Organism: Triticum dicoccoides; assembly: GCF_002162155.2. NCBI lineage: Eukaryota > Viridiplantae > Streptophyta > Magnoliopsida > Poales > Poaceae > Triticum > Triticum dicoccoides. Next base: position 410,289,002 of record NC_041391.1, on the reverse strand, counting down.
TTGCAAGATGACCGTCACCTTGGATCTCACTACTATCATTGCTATGCTAGTTGCTTCGTTCTATCGCTATGCCGCGCTACCTATCATTTGCTCTTCAAGCCTCCCAAATTGCCATGTCAGCCTCTAACCTTTTTTCACCCTTCCTAACAAACCATTGTTTGGCTATGTTACCGCTTTTGCTCAGCCCCTCTTTTAGCGTTGCAAGTTGCAGGTGAAGTTGAAGATTGCTCCATGGTGGACAAGATTATGTTGGGATATCACAATATCTCTTATTTAATTAATGCATCTATATACTTGGTAAAGGGTGGAAGGCTCGGCCTTATGCCTGGTGTTTTGTTCCACTCTTGCCACCCTAGTTTCCGTCATACCGGTGTTATGTTCCCGGATTTTGCGTTCCTTACGTGGTTGGGTGATTTATGGGACCCCCTTGATAGTTTGCTTTGAATAGAACTTGTCCAACAAGGCCCAACCTTGGTTTTACCATTTGCTTCACCACCACCTATACCCTTCCCTTGGGTCGGCCAACCCAAGGGTCATCTTTATTTTAGCCCCCCCGGGCCAGTGCTTCTCTAAGTGCTGGTTCGAACCGAGCAACCTGCGGGGCCACCTCGGGGCAACTTGAGGGTTGGTTTTACTCATAGCTTGACTTATCCGGTGTTGCCCTGAGAACAAGATATGTGCAGCTCCTATCGGGATTGTCGGTGCATCGGGCGGCTTTGCTGGTCTTGTTTTACCATTGTCGAAATGTCTTGTAAACCGGGATTCCGAGACTGATCGGGTCTTCCTCGGAGAAGGAATATCCTTCGTTGATCGCGAGAGCTTATCATGGGCAAAGTTGGGACACCCCTGCAGGGTATAAACTTTCGAGAGCCGTGCCCGCGGTTATGTGGCAGATGGGAAATTGTTAATATCCGGTTGTAGATAAATTGACACCAGATCCGAATTAAAATGCATCAACCGCGTGTGTAGCCGTGATGGTCTCTTTTCGGCGGAGTCCGGGAAGTGAACACGGCTTTGGGTTATGTTTGACGTAAGTAGGAGTTCAGGATCACCTCTTGATCATTGCTAGTTTCAAGACTATTCCGTTTGTTCTCTTCTCGCTCTTATTTGCGTATGTTAGCCACCATATATGCTTAGTCGCTGCTGTAACCTCACCACTTTACCCCTTCCTTTCCCTTTAAGATTTGCTAGTCTTGATACCCATGGTAATGGGATTGCTGAGTCCTCGTGGCTCAAATATTACTACAACAACAGTTGCAGGTACAGGTTATGCGATGATCATGACGCGAGAGTGATGTTTGCTTGTTTTGGAGTTCTTCTTCTGCTTCTTCTTTGATCAGGGGATAGGTTCCAGGTCGGTAGCTTGGGCTATTAGGGTGGATGTCGTTTGAGTTTCTGTTTGTGTTTCATCCGTAGTCGGATGTTGACCTTATGTATGATGTATTCTTGCGGCATTTGTATGCCTTGTATGTATCCGCATCAATTATGTAATGTTGATGTAATGATATCCACCTTGCAAAAGCGTCTTCAAGATGCGCTTCTATCCTTGGTGGGACCTTCGAGTTCCTTTAGGATAGGTTCACATCTTGGGCGTGACAAGTTGGTATCAGAGCCTCGACCGACCATAGGAGCCCCCTTGATTGATCGTGTAGTTTGGCCGTTGTTGAGTCTAGAAGAAAACTGTTTTTGGAGTCTAGTTATATCGGAGAGTAGGAATTCTTTTTACTCCTCAGCCTCTTCGTCGCTCTGGGGAGGAATCTTGACGTAGGTGTTTTGAATTACTCCTCTTCCCTTTCAAATTTTCTTTAGGGTCACGCAGTTAGTTTTTTGATTGTTGGTTCTCAGCTCTTTTATCTGGTGCATTTCTTGTCAAGTTGACTCGAGCCTCCTCATCATTGTCAAGTTCAATCCTCAGTTGTTTTCTTTTCCCACCCGCCCACCCCTTTTCTTCTCGCAGCCGGAGTCCATAATCGAGTATCCATCCTACTCGTGCGAAGTCTTTGCTTTCTTTCCTCAATGATTTCAACCGGTGTTTTCTCTTCAAAATATTTGTCGGTTTCCCCTTCCAAGTTGCCTTTGTTTTCCCACCCTCCCACCCTCTTCTTCCCGGAGCCTGAGTCTCTTTCGAGCATCAATTTCAGTCGTGCGGAACCTCTTCAGTCTTTCGTAAATTATTTCAACAGGTGAATTCTCATCTCGTTTGACATTCTTCATCTCTTTTCTTCTCCGGTGGATTCAATTCAAGTTTTTCCGATGTTGATCACATTCTTTTCCTTGGATCAAGTGTTCTCCTTGCTCGTTTGCCTCTCGCCATTCAATCATTCCGGAGTTCGGAAGACATCTCAAGAGATTCATCTGTGTTTGAATTAATTCGAGGTTGTCACCTCATTCAAATATTTCAATCATTCCGGTGCATCATCTACCTGTTCAAATATTTCAATGGTGTTTTCTCTTTAGTGGGCCCTAACCTTTCCCAGGATCTTACCTGACTCCTCTAATTTCCCCGGAGTTTTTCTCAATTATTTTCAATTGTGACGTAAGAATGGATCCCATCAGTCACATGCCTTCTCCAAGATCTCTTTCAAATTCTTTTTATTGTTGGATCAACCCCTTCGCTTTTCATTCTCCCGGAGTATTTCAACAACTTTGGTGGTGTTTCTCGTCGTCATTTGAAGACCGAAGAAGAGTTTTTCCTCTAAATTTTGCCCGTTCTCTCGAAGATTCGTGGTTCTAGCTTCATGCTATCCTCTCGAATTATTCCATTTGTCAGATATTCTTTTCTTGCCCATCCGGACTATGTCAGAAGTTGTTTTCCCACTTATTTTCACCAGAGGCCATCATTCCAGAAGTATTTGTCGTCCTCACATTTCAGCTACCGTTATCCAATTATCCCGGTGCTTCGTTCAAGTGTTCTTTAATCATCTCATGATCTCTTTGTTCTTTTACATCTAAATCCCCTCAAGCATATTTGTTCTTCTAATTCTTCCCGGCAATTCTTTCTCTTTTCTTCGTTCATTGTCATTTCTTATGGTGATTCATTCTCCTTCGTCATTCATTTTTGAATTGTTATGGCGGTTCGTTCAAGATTCTTTTTCCTTGATTATCATTTTAATTCATTCGTTCTTTTCAATCCTATGGTGGTTCATGAAGACTTTCTCAAGTTTTGTGCTATACCCCCCTTAATTCTTTTTCAAGAAGAATAAGTAGTATGCAAAATCCATTGCTTGTCATCAATTTAATTTGATGAAGGCTAAGCATACAATAAATCTTATTCTTATTTCATCCAAGTGAGTAATCCCTTCCTTCGGAGTTTGTTCGTGAGAAATAAATTCTAGTTCCAAGTGTTTTCTTCTTTTCTTTTCCGGAGTTCTAATTTCCTCGGCCATTTCGTTGGAAACTCCATCTAAATCATTGCAATGCTCATCTTATTTTTTTTCATCCTTCATTCTATCTCATCATCCTTTTCGTTACCGGAGTTCTTCATGGAGGTTCTTTATGATGTAATTCATTCTTCAAGAGTTCATCAAGATTATTGTTGGAGGAGCGCGCAAATATCTTTTCCTCTTACGTCTCGAAGTGCAATTAATTCTCCGTATTTCTTTTGAAATGGAGTTTTGCATTTCTTCGTTCTTCTCAGCAACTCAGACATTGGCTGTGGTATAATTTCACCTCAAGTTTTGAGATGTTTTGATAAGTCCACAACAAACTTATTCTTTTCGGTGTTGATTTTCTCAACAACTCCGTTTAAACCTTCCTTCGAAAGATGGTTTCAATTGCATTCGTGGCACAAGTTGTCATTTTCTTCTTCGTTCTTTTCATTCAACTCTTTCAATTCTTTCCAGAGGTTTTGTGTCATGTCTTCATCAAGTATCATTCCATCCTCTCAAGCTCGTGTTCTATTCCTCCATGTTTCAGCCGGAGTGCTGCCTAAATCCTTTCAGTCTTATTCGTTTCTTATCTCGTTCTAACCGGAGTGCTTTCATAGTCTATCTGATTCCGTGAGCTTTTGATTCTCGTCATTCTCGTCTTCCTCTATTCTTCTCGATTACTCTCGATTCTTTGCTTCTTCTCTTGAGTCCTTATTTCACCTCATCCCTTTTTCCCTCCGTCTTGGTCCTGAGATCTCAGGACGAGACCTCTTGTTAGTGGAGGAGTGTTGTAACGCCCCGAATTCGATGCGCCAGGTGTCTGGCAGTTATTCGCCGTTGTTGCCATGTCATTTGCTTGTGTTTTGCATTTTGCCATGTCATCATGTGCATCTCATTTCGCATACGTGTTCGTCGCATGCATCCGAGCATTTTCCCCGTTGTCCGTTTTGCAATCCGACACTCCTATGTCCCCCGGTGCACCCTTTTGCCTCTTTTCATGTGCGGCTGTTAAACCTTCTTGGAATGGACCGAGGTTTGCCAAGCGGCCTTGGTACACCACCTGTAGACCGCCTGTCAAGTTTCGTGCCATTTGGAGACCGTTTGATACTCAAACGGTTAACCGGGTAACCGTAAAAGCCCTCTTTGTGTTGCAGCACAACACCCCTCCAAAGTGTCCCAAAACCCATCCAAACCCTCTCCATGCTCTCGTTCGTTCGATCACGATCGTGTGGGCGAAAACCGCTCCTCATTTGGACTCTCCTAGCTCCCTCTATCTATAAATAGGTGTCCCTCCCCGAATTTTTGCGCAGATGAACCCTAGCCCTCTCCCTCCTCGCGCCGCCGGACATGTCCGCCCGCAGCCGGAAGCGTCCACCGCCACCCAGCCACGTCGCCCGACCAATCCGGAGCCGCCACATCATCACCGCCGCCTCCCCAACCAATCCGGAGCCGCCACCTCACCACCCCCGCGCCCACATCGCCGCCGGGCCCGCGGAGCCCATCTCTGGCCCGCTCCGGGCCACGATGGGCCCGATCCGCTCGGTCAGTGCACCCTGCGCCCTCCGCCCGCTGCTCGTCGCCGGCGAGCCTCCGACCGGTGCTGCCCCAAGCACCCGCTCGCCGCCCGCGCTCTCCGCCTCCGGCGCCGCCGCGTCTCGGCTCCCGGCCGCGCCGCCGCCCGCCGCTGGGGCCCCGCCGTCCAGCTCCTCCTGCCTCGCTTGCCAGATCTACATGTACTGGCCAGATCTACATGTAGCTACAGTACTGGCCAGATCCAGATCCAAATATCTCGGTTGACTTTTATCCCCGAAACCCTAATTTTTTTGCATACTTTGTCGCATCATAACTATGCATCCGTAGCTCCGATTGGTGCGTGTAGCATATCAAAGTGTTCGCCTCGATGAGTACACCGTTTCATCTCATTGCGTCATTTTAATTTGAGCTCATCTTGATGCCCTAATCATCATTGCAAGAGTGCTATATGATGTTAATCTGCTGAAACTGTTACAAATTGATGATTTGTCTTTTTCGTTGCATTTGGTGTGTGCATCCTATGAGGTTGATGTCTACATGTGTTTTATGATACATCATGCCATCTTTACAGAGGTGCAATCAATGTATTTTTGTGAGTCTTGTACTGAGTGTATCAAGCTTGTTAAGGAGGGTACTTGCTGTTGCTGTTTTGCTAGTCTAAATCTGCTATATCCTGATGCTATGTTAACCTGCTGTTATAAGTCATTCTATGCATAATCTGGAGATGTTCACTAATGATGATTTGTTATACATATCATGCCCTATCCATCCATTCCCTTGGTTGTATTTATAGCCTGCTGTAGCTTGTTATTATCTTGCCCTCAAAACTGCTAAATAATGTTGTTGTCAGCCTGTTAACATTAAGTTCAATGTTGCCATGATTGTTGTTAGTTATCCATGCACCCTATGAACATGATCTTGCCATTCTTAGCTTCATAAACATGTATTCTTACTGTTGGTCACCTTGTCATGCCATGTATTGCTCTGTGGTGAGTGGTACATGCTCACCAACATGCCTACTTATTGTTGTTCCTGCCATGTATCAATCTGTCATATCACTTGCTATGTTTACATGGGTGCCATCATATTTTCTGTGCCCTTTTGGCTCATGGTCAATAAGGCACTTTTGTTCTATGCAATTAGTAGATTCATGCCATGCCATTGTTTGCCATGATAAGTTCCTGCAGCATGTTGTTTGATAGCTCTAAACATTGCAACCTGATGTTATTCCTGTTAAGTCTGAAACTGTTATTATTTGCAATCTTGCCATGTCCTTTTGAGCATGTTATGGTGTTTCCTGGAGATAGCTCAGTGTTCATGTTTTGTCATGCTTTACCTGTACATCATGCCCATGCCTTTTGTTCTTATGTTGGGATGCTGTAGCTTGTTGCTTTGATGCTTGCAAGATGACAGTCACCTTGGATCTCACTACTATCATTGCTATGCTAGTTGCTTCGTTCTATCGCTATGCCGCGCTACCTATCATTTGCTCTTCAAGCCTCCCAAATTGCCATGTCAGCCTCTAACCTTTTTTCAGCCTTCCTAGCAAACCGTTGTTTGGCTATGTTCTCGCTTTTGCTCAGCCCCTCTTATAGCGTTGCTAGTTGCAGGTGAAGTTGAAGATTGCTCCATGGTGGACAGGATTATGTTGGGATATCACAATATCTCTTATTTAATTAATGCATCTATATACTTGGTAAAGGGTGGAAGGTCGGCGTTATGCCTGGTTTTTTGTTCCACTCTTGCCGCCCTAGTTTCCGTCATACCGGTGTTATGTTCCCGGATTTTGCGTTCCTTACGCGGTTGGGTGATTTATGGGACCCCCTTGACAGTTCGCTTTGGATAAAACTTGTCCAGCAAGGCCCAACCTTGGTTTTACCATTTGCTTCACCACCACCTATACCCTTCCCATGGGTCGGCCAACCCAAGGGTCATCTTTATTTTAGCCCCCCCCGCGGGCCAGTGCTTCTCTAAGTGCTGGTCTGAACCGAGCAACCTGCGGGGCCACCTCGGGGCAACTTGAGGGTTGGTTTTACTCGTAGCTTGACTTATCCGGTGTTTCCCTGAGAACGAGATATGTGCAGCTCCTATCGGGATTATCGGCGCATCGGGCGGTTTGCTGGTCTTGTTTTACCATTGTCGAAATGTCTTGTAAACCGGGATTCCGAGACTGATCGGGTCTTCCTGGGAGAAGGAATATCCTTCGTTGATCGTGAGAGCTTATCATGGGCTAAGTTGGGACACCCCTGCAGGGTATAAACTTTCGAGAGACGTGCCCGCGGTTATGTGGAAGATGGGAATTTGTTAATGTCCGGTTGTAGATAACTTGACACCAGATCCCAATTAAAACACATCAACCGCGTGTGTAGCCATGATGGTCTCTTTTCGGCGGAGTCCGGGAAGTGAACACGGCTTTGGGTTATGTTTGATGTAAGTAGGAGTTCAGGATCACCTCTTGATCATTGCTAGTTTCACGATCGTTCTGTTTGTTCTCTTCTCGCTCTTATTTGCGTATGTTAGCCACCATATATGCTTAATCGCTGCTGCAACCTCACCACTTTACCCCTTTCTTTCCCTTTAAGCTTTGCTAGTCTTGATGCCCATGGTAATGGGATTGCTGAGTCCTCGTGGCTCATAGATTACTACAACAACAGTTGCAGGTATAGGTTATGCGATGATCATGATGCGAGAGCGATGTTTGCTTGTTTTGGAGTTCTTCTTCTGCTTCTTCTTCAATCAGGGGATTCGTTCCAGGTCAGCAGCCTGGGCTAGCAGGGTGGATGTCGTTTGAGTTTTTGTTTGTGTTTCATCCGTAGTCGGATGTTGATCTTATGTATGATGTATTCATGTATTCTTGCGTCATTTGTATGCCTTGTATGTATCCCCATCTATTATGTAATGTTGATGTAATGATATCCACCTTGCAAAAGTGTCTTCAAGATGCGCTTCTATCCTTGGTGGGACCTTCGAGTTCCTTTAGGATATGGTCGCATCTTGGGCGTGACACTCTTGAAACACACCCACGTAGGTGGGGGGCGTGCACGAAGAGAAGAGGTGTACGCATGGCGCACATACTCCCGTCTCTTTCCCAACTACACCCGCACGTGTACACGGTGGAGCTTATTTCTGTACGAAAAGGCAGCCCATGTGGTAATTTGACACGTGTACTGGTTGTCCACTTGATGGAGCATCGTCTACTACGGGTGAACAAACAAATTGCGATTTGACACGTTATGTTAAAAAAGAGGCAAACCATGTGGGTCCTACCTTAGAGGCAAGGCTCTATACACTGGAGTACTTTTGATGTGTCCCGTCAACTCGCGGAACAAGGAGAAGCTTACTTAGTATGCCATCTCCCCCGCCCACAGGCGCGGTGGCTCGCAGGATGAGGTGAAGCTTGCTTACTAGTACGCCTTACGCCTGCTCCCTCACCCACACGCGCGGTGGCTCGCAGGACGAGGAGAAAATTTAACTACTCCCTCCGTTTACTCCTCGTCCCTACCTTGTTTAGAGAGGTTATCATATTGTTTGGAATATATGTCCTTTAGTACTCCCTCCATTTACTTATACAAGGCCACTACAGAAAATACATTTTGCATCTATACAAGGCCACAAATAGTAATCGAGACAAAAGTTACTACTCCCTCCTTTCCAGTTTATGGCTCAATTTCAAAATCTCTCCAACCAAGGTAGATGGTCAGTGGTGGAATTAATTTCGTAGTTTGCACAAGTAATTAGTACACTCGTTTTTCTAAAGAAGTTATGTTTACTGAGGCATTAATTAGAACGAATGCATGCATGGCCACAAACTTTCCATGAACTTCTACATGCATTGGTGAGTTTTCTCTTGACACTGCTTGCATCGGGTGATTTAACGCACCTCGAAATCCAACATGTTAAGGTACTACTACTACTAGTAGAATTGAGACTTATAAAACGGAAAAACAATTTTTTTAGATGAGCCCTATAAACTGGAAAGGAGGGAGTAGTAACTCGAAAATGCTAAACGCACGGGCCGCATACGGGGCTGTTACGGGCTTTCCAATAATACTCTTCAGCGCCCCCCTGATTTTCTCCCGAGGTGTGGCCCCAGCCTACCTCTTAATCCTATCAAAAAGTGAAAAGTCAATATCACCCCGTAAACGTCCAGTAAACGTCCGTGAATGTAGCAAAGCCGAGTAGTAAGTAGTACTACTTCTATAGTGGGTACGTACTCCCTAAAATCAGATTTTCCCAAAACTAAGTCGCTCAACCTTTATTTGCTTGTTTCCCTTCCTACCTCCTTGCCTCGAACAGACTATGCCACACTCCCCTGCCTGTCGCACAAGAAAAGACCCGCCCTCGCCTTTTTTTAGTCTGGGTTTGTATCGATGGATCGTGCGAAGCAGCAAAAAACCAAGCCGTGTCTTGTACTCCTCCGTCGACACTCGCTTTCATGAATTCTATACTTCCTCTCGCCAACATGTGGGAGATATAGCAACTGGGTCGACGTGTCATGCACCAAATAACAGTGCAGAACAGCAGGGGGACGCACCCCAGTCGTACCGCCCCAGTAGTAGTAATGAGCACTGAGACATCAAATCACATTGCCTCACCTTCCCAGATGGACGAAGCAACCATTATTTCACACTTCGCTTCGCCATCATCTCCTTCAAGGAAACCATGTAGTATTGCTTATGCCATTGTTCTGCCTCCAGAGGAACACGCACATCGCCTTGGTACATCATGACACGTGGGACCGCATGACAGGCCAGGCTCCTCCGCCCATTACTCGGTAAAATCACCTCATTTTTACTACTTCCTCCGTATCGGTTTACAGGGCATGCACGTCATTCGAGGTTGAGAATTTAACAGGTTATATATGTGATGAACAGTATATGTTTAGAAACTACATCCGCTTAAGAATCCAATGATATACTTTTTGTGACATAGTAACTCATATTTAGTTAGTCAAATGGATGACCTAGGACTACGTGCACGCCCTATAAACCAAGACGTATAGGATAGTATAATACGTATCTTTTTAGATCAATATAGTCGGGATTCACCAAGGAGCAAAACCAAGTGGTAGGCTGCTCCTGTTGTGTTGGCGTAGCAACTCAAGAAGGATCAGTCCGCACACGAAATAGCGACACACTTAACAGGACCCCTTTGGCCGACATATGGCTCATCCACCGTCTTTTTCCATGTGTGATGCACCAATTTACAGTTTGGAGCATCGGTTGGACTTGGAGGCACCCCGGTCGTAGCGCCGCAGTTGTAGTAAATGAGTGATGAGGGGTCAAATCACAAAGCCCCACCTTTCCGGCATTAAGCTGGACGGACGAGGAAACCATCATTTCACTCTAGGGCGCAAGAGCATAAAGAAAAGAGAAAACCAATGATGTTGCAACTACTACCTAGGGCACCCTAGGGTAGGGGCCTCCACTACAAATCCTTTTTTTGAAAGCGCCTCCACTAAAATTCCGCTTCTCCCTCGTCCTCTTGAAGAAAACCAATGATGCGTGCGGCGGTAGGGTTTGTAGGAGTACTACGGCGTGCGGGGCCATGTCATAGTAAACATGAGAGGGATTGAGTTCGAGTCGACGCCTTAATATGTGTGGGCCGCTTGGTTTTACGGAACGAGGCAACATTTTGGGTTTGGGGCCCAGTGGAGATATACGTACAAAAGAATTTGGACGTAGGTTCGACCGAAAGGCAATGATGCATGGGCCCTGCATTTTGATATACCCGCGGCCGCGTGAAATTTGCTACTCTACTCAAAACTAGCAATGTACACATGCATTGAACACATGAGATTTGGAAACTGAATTATGAATAAATACACACTATAGCATGTAAAGCTTTGAGTCATATATTGATGTTGTAGATGTTCGTTTAGTTCTTATAGTTCATCTCATTCAAAATCAATTAGTTTTATAAAAATGTTAAGATTCATGGGGTTGTGCATTGCAAAGCATAAAGTAAAAAACAAATAATGGCAATTCATTTAGAAAAAAAATGTTTGGGCAATTATGATACTGAAGATTCTAGAACAAAGGAGAAGTAGTTGTGTTTTGTGGTTTGTGCATTATGCTTAAGTTCAACCATGGAGTCTTGTAAATTGTACATGTGGCAGAATCTGGTGGAATGTTGATGATATCCAACGGTCAGTAGTTCTCGGATTTACCATCTTTGCACTGTCGGATTAGCTTCATCCAGCGACCATCTTTCAAAGTTATTCACACACTATATAGGGGTATAGATAATGCATAAAATTTCCTGCAAAAACATCTATAACTAAAGAGAAAAAATGAATTGCAGTTAAAAGAATGACATTTCAAACAAAAATGTGAATGTGAACTACATATGTGTGCACGTGACCAGCACATACATCGTCAATACAAAATTTAATGCATGAAATAACTTATGAGTAACATGCACGAATTGATGATGTGGTGCTTGCATGCATAGAGTGCAAAAACAACGTGATTTATGACTTGCATGCATGACGTGTTCTTGTGCCATAGTTGCATGTCTTGGAAAAAAGCTACTAGTGGGTTGTACTAGCTATTTAGGAATAGAAGATGTATACATGGAAGTTGTAGGGAAAGACATGACATTAAGTATCTCAATTCCTATGAGTAGGGATTGGAAAAGAGATGTCATTTGGTTCACATCATAGGAACTTTTCTATTGAATCTAGAGATGACATGTATCACAATTCGTATGAGGAGGGATTATAAAAGAGATGTCATTTGGTTCACATCATAGGAACTTTTCTATTGAATATACACTAATGTTTATTTTCCTTTGAAATTATGGGAGTATAGGAATCCATTCATATGAGCCAAGTGGCTCTAAAGCTATAAAAATGATATCATGTTTATTTCCTTTGAAATGTGGAGTATATGAATCTATTCCTATGAACCAATTGGCTCTAAAGGAAAAAATCCTATAAAAATCATATCATATAGAGTTCCTATGATATTCCTCCACACCAAAGGATGGTTGAAATTGCTGCAGGTGATACGATGGTCTTTCTTTGTAGACTCCTCCCCCGTCTTTATAGATACCTCTCGAAGATGAATGAAATGATATATACTGGGTATTCTATATGAGCATTTTGGTACACGAAAACTCCGTAAAAGTTTGCGAGGTTCGAATTTTCAATAAAGCTATATGCACTGCATTTTGGAACAGAGGGAGGAGTATAGGGCAGTTGCTAACACTCACGTGGAAGATTTGTGCGTAGGAGGAGTGGTTGTTCTGTTAAATGACATGGCAAAACTGACACTGTTGGATGCCGATCTCGGTTCTTACGACGTTCGTCGGGAAAAGGCTTGTGGCGAATGTTTGTTGGATAATGATTTACAGACACATGCATTGCATTGATACGTGCCCCTCCCTCTCACGCACACACGCACCCTCACGAGTCATGACTCTCCCGAGTCCTCTTGCACCCACCGTCTATTTGCAGGTAGACATCACACACATATGTGCTCTTCACACCCTACCCTCAACCTCAAGATGCCCGGACCGCGGTGTTATCACATTCAATGGAAACAAGGAGCGCTCCCTCCGTACTGAGGAGCTCACCGTGACCCTTGCAGCAGAAGTACAGAGTAGTCTTTTTAGGCACAACCTCAATTCAGCAGTAAAGCTCCCGGACACCGTCAAGAGAGTCTGGACTACTCTGTAGCAGGACGGTCCAGTTCGTCCAGAGCTTGACTAGAAATTTGGCCTCCGTCCCAGTCTAAATCAAGCGATGACATTGTGCCGCGCGTACATAACTACACACTTAAAATAACATGGGCATGGACGGAGGAACAACTAGACCATGAACCATAATGCGGCTCAACCGCCCCTGGGTCCGCACACCTTCACTTTTTCTTTTTCATTTCAGGTTTTTCCCTTCTCGAGGATTTTCTGATAACCTGATCATTGGTCCTATCATGGGACGGATACACCAAGAAGGCAAGGAGCTTTGACGTATAAGGGAACCCTCATGTGGTCTCTGCTAACGATCGCTATACCTGTTTTACATACCCGCACGTAGCTCGCTCTTGGTCATGGCATGTCAAATAGTCTGTTTTGCTTATCGCATTACTTGTACAAGTACGCCTTGACGTATTAATCAAATTACAGTGGAAAAAATTTGCATCTCATTATTTGAAGCATCAGCTTGTTACTTGATTTTTTCCATGTCTTTGTATTTATTATCTATTCCACCCATACACTCTGGTACGCATTACTTCGGCAGGGGCTTCATCATGCCCCCAAATACGGCAATAAAGTCCGAACACTTTTACAGTACAGTTCGGCACCCCGAACTTATAGCATTATATGCATCGGCTCCAAATCATGTCTTTGGTCAATAGTTGGGTTGCCCGGCTCCTGTGCTTACTACCTTATGTTCCGCTATATCGGCTAGGGTAGTAAAGGGAGAACTACTGTGATTGTGTCCGAGTTCTTTCAGACGAGCACCTCAGTAGAGAAAGCTGAAAACTGGCTGTCATGATGAGGCGAGAGCTGGTCAGCTGTTCGAGAGTTTTCAAATCCTTAGAGATTTTTTCCGCTTTATGCGAGGAATCGGTTTTTATCCAATTAGGCGTGTATAGCGCCCCAAGTTCGGCCTTCCGAATACCACGGGCTGCGCCAAAAAATTTCATTGTCAAACTCCTATGGCTAAGTGAGGGTGATAAAGCCATATAGTCCGATTGCCTTGTTCGTTGTGCTAAACACCTCCTTTAAGGACCAAAATGTGGAGTAAGGAGTGTTCAGATTTATCCCGAACACCCCCGTACTATCTACGTGGGGGCAGAAGCCGACAACTGGCCAACTCTCAGATTTTCATAAACGGCCGCACAGGAGGTAACATTTTAAACTAACAGACATTATATTGCATAACTGATCTGTTTAATATTACATGACAGGATAACATGAGTGCGTTCATGGGAATATGACATCCGTAGCACATTGCTCCGCCACAAGGCGGGATCCCTCCAGGACACTATCAAAATACAACTCGGGTCAGCGGTGCTCCTTGCCCTCAGGCGCCCCCTCGGTCATCGGCTTCTTGGCATCCATCTTTGCCCAGTGGACCTTGGCGCGGGCAAAGGCCATCCACGCGCCTTCGATATAGACCGACCGCTTGATGGCTTCAAGCCGCGGGCAGGCACTCACAAGCCGCTTGACAAGTTCGGAGTAGCTGCTAGGCATGGGCTCGCCAGGCCATAGCCGGACTATTAAGTCCTTCATGGCTAGTTCGGCCGCCTTATGCAGCTCGACCAACTATTTCAGCTGGTCGCTAAAGGGCACTAGAAGTTCTGGTCCAAGGTATTGAAACCAAAACAGCTTCTCCATAGAGCTCCCTTCCTCGGCTCGATAAAATTTTGCAGCATCTGATATGCTGCACGGCAGATCCACAAACGCCCCTGGAGAGCACCAAATCCGGGTAATTAAAAGGAATGTTTCCTTCACATATCTACTTTGCATAATGAAAGCCTTACCCGCCATAATCTTCTTGGCCGCCTGGATCTCCTGGAGGGCGCCCTGGGCTTCGGCTCGGGCATCTTGTGCACTCTGGCGGTCCTTGGCAAGTTCAGACTCTTGAGTCTTGAAATCGCGCTCCAAGGACTCGTACTTCTTAACGGCGTCCTAGAGCTCTTGCCGGACCTTGCTAACCCGGGCCCCCAGCTTCTCGCACGTGGCGCATTCCTTGGCCGCTTTGTCCTCAGCCTCGGCCAACGCCTTCTTGAGGGTCGCTACCTCGGTCATGGCCCCTAATAAAGTTTATGACACTTTAGTCATCACGAACCATTCATCCATCCTAAATATACGCGCAGGTTAAATACATACCTTTTCTTTCCTCCAACATCTTCTTCATGAGGCCGAGCTCTTCCTTGGCCTGCTCTAGATTCTGCTTCAGTCTGGAGACCTCCTTAGTATGAGCGGCAGCAGCCAGTAGCTACGCCTGCTTATTCACATAGACATATTATGTTAGACTCCTGCAAAAATTATTTTGTTCCTCTGTTCGGTTTTTCCTTCCAAACAATGAACAGAGTATCAGGGGCTACTGTCTATACTGTGACAATATCTTTACAATTACATTACTTACCTTAGAGCCTGTTAGAAGGCTAGTGCAGGCTTTGGCCAACCCACTCTTTGCTGCCTGGACCTTCCCAATCACCGTACCCATTAGGGGTATAGTGTTCGTCAACAATGGAAGCGCTTCCAGCAACCTGTCCGGTGCCTCCGGTTGGACAGAGGTCACTGGCGGTATAGGCGCTTCCCTTCCCTTCAAATGGGGTTTCTTGCCTAATTCTGGAACTGTAGGGGTCTCCGGAATTATATTCGGATGAGGGCCGAATTGAATACGGCCCCCATCGTCATTATCCATGGGAGTCTGCTCTCCCGTGTGTCCGGCAGCCGAGGCTTCACCCTATGGCGCCTCGTGGACGACCGCCGGATTCTCTCCTGGACGGGGTTCCTTCGGGACGACGCCTTGGCACTGTAGATCCCGGGGAGAGGTTGCCGACGGAAGGGTCTCACTGTCCATCGCAGACGGATCCTGTGAATTCTCTGAGGATAAGGACCGCTCGGGACTAGACCGAGTCGGACTGCAAATGCATAAATCAGCACAGTAAAACAAAAAATAAAAAGGCCGGATACATGAACGTGTCCGGATACTTATAATTTGGCCAGGGGCTTGACCCTGGGCTCCCACCCCCCGCCGCTATAGGCGGTCGCCACGGAGTTGTCCGGAAGGGAAGTCTTCCCCTTCTTGGATGCCTCGGCCTCCCCATGTGTGGAGGCTGCTCTCTTCTTTCTCCCTCCTACAGGGGAGAATGGATTTCTTCTTCTTCCTCCTCCTCCTCGTCGTCTTCGGCAACGGAGGAGTGAGCCTCGGCGTCTTCGGATGTCGCGTCCGAAGTACCCTTGCGGCGGAGACCACCTCTGGTCCCCTTGGCCTTCTTTTGGGCCTTCTTCTCCGATACCTTGTAAGGCGCCGGAAACAACATCTTCATCAGGAGCAGAGTTTCTGGGCTTTCGCGCAGCGGAGCCGAACAGTCGATCTACTCCGCTATCTCTGTCCAATCCTGAAATAATCAATAGGGAGACTTAGATGCCTTCTTCTAATATGTGAGTAAAGGGTACACCTTGAAAGCGTGAAAGGACTTGCCGAATTTGCAGGGTGAGTTAGGTCATGCCCACGATCCTCGTCCATGTCCGGCGGCACCTCGTTGGCCTTGAAGAGCACCTTCAATATATCTTCGTGCGTAGTGCCGAAAAGCTCTAATAGGGTCTGGTGCTTGGCCGGGTCATACTCCCACAGATAGCAAGTCCGGCATTGGCACGGAAGAATCAGGCGGATGAGCATTACCTGGACCACGTTGATGAGCTTGACTTTCTTGATTATCCTACTCTGGACGCGCGTCTGCAGCGCTGTCAGCTCATCCGGAGAACCCCAGGTCAGGTCCTTCTCTTGCCAGGAGGTGAGCCGCATCGGAACGCCGGATCCGAATGCGGGGGCCGCGGCCCAGTTGGTGTCGCGCGGCTCGGTGATGTAGAACCAACCAAACTGCCATCCTTTGACAGTCTCCATAAAGGAGCCTTCGGTACAGGTGACATTGGGCATCTTGCCCACCATGGCGCCTCCGCACTCAGCTTGTTGGCCACTCACCACTTTGGGCTTCACATTGAAAGTCTTCAGCCATAGGCTGAAGTGGGGTGGGATGCGATGGAAGGCCTCGCACACGACAGTAAATGCCGAGATGTTCAGGATAGAGTTGGAGGCCAAATCATGGAAGTCCAGCCCGTAGTATAACATCAGTCTGCGGACAAATGGGTGGAGAGGGAATCCCAGCCCACGGACGAAGTGTGTGAGGAACACAACCCTCTCATAGGGCTCTGGGGTAGGGACGATCTGTCCCTTGGCCGGAAGTCAGTGAACGATTTCCTTGGCCCGGTACCCGGCGTCCCGGAGCTCCTTGATGTCCTTCTTCTTCATGGAGGAGGCCATCCAATTGCCTCCAGCTCCAGATCCGGACATGATTGGAGTGCTTTTTTGGGCGGAGAAGGCAAGAGCTTGGGCGCTGGAACTCGAGAATGGATGGGCAGAGGAAGGGGCATAGGGTGAACAAGGATGAATCCTTGTCCCTTTATAAAGGCAGTAAAAGTCATGTGCCTCCCTGCTCGCCTTAAAATCCGCCTATTCCTGAAGAGCCATGTAGATGACACGGTTGGGTTACCCATGCCCGTAATAATGAGAATCCTGTGATAAGGGGGCACGAACTCTGCTTGGACAAGACGTGCCAATGAAACCGCACCTCGAAATATGGAGGGGTAGGCTAGAAAACGGTTCGAATAATGACCCGGCAGTGGCGTGAGGTCACCCCCCAAAAAGTTGTCAGCAGATTAG
This sequence comes from Triticum dicoccoides, assembly GCF_002162155.2. Taxonomy (NCBI): domain Eukaryota; kingdom Viridiplantae; phylum Streptophyta; class Magnoliopsida; order Poales; family Poaceae; genus Triticum; species Triticum dicoccoides. The sequence continues at coordinate 410,271,698 of NC_041391.1, read as the reverse complement.
ACTCGTGAAATATTATACTCTCTACGGTTGTGTGTGGTACTTGTTTTGTAGAGATGGACACGTTTCTATGTTCGGAGGGCTATGTTGGAGTATTCGGAGAAGGAACCCGCCTTGCAATGCCGAAGACAATCTGCGCGCCGGACTCATCATCATTGAAGCCTGGTTCAGGGGTTACTGAGGGAGTCCTGGACTAATGGGTCCTCGGGCAGCCGGACTATATACTATGGCCGGACTGTCGGACTATGAAGATACAAGATAGAAGACTTCATCTCGTGTCCGGATGGGACTCTCCTTCGCGTGGAAGGCAAGCTTGGCAATTCGGATATGTAGATTCCTTTCTTTGTCACCGACTTTGTACAACCCTAGCCCCTCCCAGTGTTTATATAAACCGGAGGGTTTAGACTTCTAGGGTTTAGCGACAACAATCATAACCTCATTATACCAGAGGCTAATTTCAGAACAATTCTAAAAACTCACTTGCTCAGGCTCCTCCAGTACCAGAAGCTTTATTGGAGAAAACGCTGCACTATTAGGTGGATCAAATTTGGCGATGAAAACACTAAGTTTTTTCAAGCCATTGCAACAGAAAGATACAGACAGGATAACATTGCAAGCTTACGTGACGACAGTGGTGCTATAATTGAAGATCACACTAGTAAAGAGGCCCTCTTGTTCCTCACCTATAAAAATTGTCTGGGCTCCACTTCAACCTCTGAGATGAAATTCTCTCTGCCAGACCTCATCAAAAGATCTGATAATCTTGTTGCCCTGACCGAGCCGTTCACACAAAAAGAAATTAACCAAGTTGTTAATGACATGCCTCCGGATCGTGCACCTGGCCCTGATGGTTTCAGTGGTGCTTTTCTCAAAGCTTGTTGGCCTATCATCAAGCACGATTTTTATGACCTATGTGCTCAATTTTATGATGGCACCCTGGACATTGATAGCATCAATGATGGGCTCATCACGTTAATCCCTAAAGTCAACTCCCCGGAAACAGTAAATGATTACAGACTGATCACGCTTTTGAACTGCTGCGTCAAGTTGATTACAAAACTTCTAGCAGATCGGCTACAATCTTCTATTTTGGACTTAGTTCATCGCAATCAATATGGCTTCATTAAGGGGAGAACTATCCAGGATTGCCTTGCCTAGGCCTAGCAGTATATACACCAATGCCAAAGCTCGGGCAGACAGATCATTTTGCTCAAACTTGATTTTGCAAAGGCATTTGACACAATTGCTCATGACCTGATGATCCAGATTATGCGTCATATGGGCTTCAATGATAAATGGATTTCTTGGATCCAATGCTTATTCTCCTCTAGGCACTCTTCTGTCCTTCTCAACCGGGTGCCGGGCCAACAATTCCAATGTCGATGTGGAGTCCAACAGGGGGATCCCTTGTACCCCCTCATTTTTGTGCTTGCTGCGGATTTATTACAGGCTGCCATAAATGATGCATTCGGACAAGGTAAAATCGAGCTCCCCTTCCCTTGCATTGGACAAACTGACTACCCTGTTATTTAATACACCGATGACACTTTGATAGCCCTACCTGCATGCATCCGGAAGCTTCTTTGGTGAAGGAGATCCTATCGGATTACGCCACCTCTATTGGTTTGAAAATCAATTTTCACAAGTCCACATTGATTCTGATCAACCTCGACCCCTCCTCTGCGATTGTTCTTGCAAGAGTTTTTGGCTGTAATGTTGGCACGCTGCCTTTCACCTATCTTGGCCTGCCTCTGGGTACCACTCGGCCTACAGTCCAAGACCTCATGCCTCTGGTTTGCCAATTGGAAAGGCGTCTAACATCAACCATTGCTATGATGACTTAAAGTGGAAGATTATCCTGGTCGAATGCTTCAGTCACATCTCTTCTTATTTTTGCCATGTGTACACTCAAATTTCCGCCCAAGCTTCTTGAAATCCTAGACAAAATCAGAAGACGTTGTCTATGGACTAAGAAAACCGAGCACAGTGACAAATGCTCCTCTCTTGCGGCTTGGGACATGGTCTGTCGTCCCAAAGATAAAGGTGGGCTAGGAGTGATCAATCTCAAAATTCTACAACAAAATGGATGTTCCCTGGGTTCACCTGTTATGGGACAATCTCTACGTCAACAAAATACCACATGAAGTGGACCAGGCCGACTCTTTCTGGTGGCGCGATATTCTAAAACTGACACCAACCTTCAGGGGCATATCTCGTGTTCAGTTGGTAGACGGGAGGACCACCTTGCTTTGGAAAGATCTATGGGCGTGTGATGTGCTGCATGACTCCCACCCACGTGCCTTCTCTTTTGCGCTGCATGAAGATATCTCGGTTGCTGATTTCTCGGCATGAAACCTTTCAACTCCCTGTGTCTCCGACCGCGCTGGACGAAATCTGGGACATGCAGCTAACATTGACCGAGCTTTGCCCTTCCACGTCGAATACTGATGTTTGGCACTATATGTGGGGCACGGCCGAGTTTCGACCTAAGGACTACTATTCTTTCTTCTTTAGAGATGCTCAAGCCGATCCCATGTTCAAGCACCTATGGAAATCAAAATGTACAATGAAGTTGAAGGTGTTTGGATGGCTGCTTTTCTTGGATAGGCTCAACACACGCAATATGTTGAAACGGAGGCACTACAACATTGGTGACGATTTTGATTGCCTTCTTTGCGGGCTGCCAATTGAAGAAACGGTGGACCACATGATCTTCACTTGTGATTTTAGCAAGATTTGCTGGGCCAAACTAGGCATTCATTGGCCCCCTTTTGATAACCGTCTCACTGCCATCAGATTAAATAGGGACTCGTGGCCTACCCCATTCTTCATGGAAGTTTTTCTCAATGCTGCATGGAGCTTATGGAAGGAGAGGAATAACAAGCACTTCCGAGTAGTTGACCCTACTATTGGGTCCTGGTTGTCATGCTTCAAAAACGATATGGGTCAACTCCAACATAGAATCAAGGAGGCCCATAGAGGCTCATTTGTAAACCTTTTTAATACTCTAGGTTGATCCTTATTAACTCTTTTTCTCTCTTGATTCCTCCTGTGGAGAGCTGGTAGTTTGCCTCCTCCCTAAGCCATAGGGAGGGGGTGGTAGATGGTTGGTTGACTTTGGCGTTGTATATGTCTATGTAAACACCCCATTTATATAGATATATATAAAACAAAGTGGGAGTTCTCTCCCACTGTCAATTCCCTCAAAAAAACAATCATAATCTCACAGGCTAGACTTCTAGGGTTTAGCCATTACGATCTCGTGGTAGATCCACTCTTGTAATACTCGTATTCATCAAGATCAATCAAGCAAGAAGTAGGGTATTAACTGCATAGAGAGGGCCCGAACTTGGGTAAACATTGTGTCCCCCGCCTCCTGTTACCATTAGCCTTAGACGCACAGTTCGGGACCCCCTACTCAAGATCCACTAGTTTTGACACCGACACCCGTCGCCCGCTCTGGTGCCACCGGGGCTCCGCCTGATTCGCCTGGCACCCATGCCCATTAGCATGTCGCCCGCTAAGCCCCTAGGCCATTGACAACGGGGCCCCACGCCTCCTTTTCTTAAAAAAATAAGATAAATAGAAAAATATTATTTAATTAATTAGTAAGTCAATTAATTAACATTATTAGCTTGGTTAACTACCTAATTAACTGCTAATTAGCTAATGGGTCAATGACAGGGGGCCCACCCCTGTTGACCAGCCAAATGTTGACTGGTCAACTGGGTCCCCTTGGCCCACCTGTCAGACTGGTACACTTTTGTGTATGCAGAGCTGGGTAGACGCAGCAATTTGTTATTTATTTTCGAATTAAAATAATTTCAAGATATTCCTAAAACTACAGAAATTCATAGAAAATAATCCTTAACTCGATGAAAATGTTTAATACATGGAAGTTGCTCAGAACGACGAGACGAATCCAACTACGCGGTCCATTCATCTGTCACATATCCCTAGCATACCGAACCTACAACCTTCCCCCTTTGTTTCATCTGTCCGAAAATGCCAAACTTTGGGAAAACATTCCCGAATGTTTTCCCCCTTCACCTATATCGCGTTGTATTGTGTTAGATCACCCCTAGCTCTGCTTGTTGACTTGTCATGTATCTTTTTTGCTTTGTATTTACTGTTTCTCCCCCTCTTCACTCCGGTAGACCTCGAGATCACTGTTGATGCCTCTCTGATCGACTGCTTCGACGACGACCCTCCTTCTCGCCTGAGCAACCAGGCAAGCCCCCCCTTTGATCATCCCGATATCGCCCATTCCATTCTCTCATGCTTGCCTTAGATTTTGCTACTGTAATTGATTGCTCTTATTCTAATGCATAGCCTGCCTTTGTAACCTGCTTATTGCTACCTACCAGCTTATCCTAAACTACTTAGTATAGGTTCATTAGTGATCCATCAGTGACCCCCCACTTGTTCTTGTTGCCCCTGGTTCATCATCGATGAATCCATAAACGTGATCGATGACCAGAGCCCGACACCTCACATCACATCACGCCCCTTTTGTTGCTTGACCCTGCAGAGCTACTATCGAGTGCCGAGGGTGATCCCTCATAACACACTCCTGATGATAATTCTGTAGTGTAGCTATTCGATCATGGTCAACAAGGGTGGTTCCTCTTTCATCATTCCCGATACGGCTCTGTCGTGCAACACCTCAAGTGTGAACCTCGAGGGTGGTTCCTCTTACATTCACCTTGATGATTACATTCAGTGGAATCCACCCTGGGTGATTCCTCGGGTTTTCCCCTTGATGTTTGGACACACGGTTACCCGGGATTTACTTGAGACCATTGTTGAATTCGGGTCGGCCCTAAGGGGTGCCCACGAATTGATGTGAAAGTCGGGCAGGCCCGGAGAGCACCCACAAGTTTTCCACTTGGCACGGCCGGGCAGTCTGGGCCCTTGCCGTAAGTCCACGAGACAGGGCAACAGGGTCACATTATTGTGAGTCTCTGCTCGTCTCCGCGAGCCCCCAATGCATTAATGGTTTGGGTATTTGTTCTAAGTTGGCGTCTGGCCTTTACGCACTAACCACCATGCGAGAATAGTTATGGGCCTCGACATCGTGGTATCAGCCGAAGCTTTGTCAGACGTCCAGTTCAGCATTATGGCACGGTTGGATCATGCTGGCCATCCGAGGCGGTGCTGGTATCCACCCTGCACACAACAACCCAGAGTGCTGTAGGCGATGGGCCCAAGACCCCGGAGTGCTTAGGATGTAGACCGGCGGGGACCTCTCTACTGAGCCTAGGTAGGGCTGCGACGTGTTGATCTTCCGAGGCCGGGCATTGACCCTAGAAAGGTGTGTCCGGCCAGAGTGATCGAGCGTGGTGGGTAACATGGTGCACCCCTGCAGGGAAGTTATATATTCGAATACCGTGTCCATGGTAATGGACGTTCAGACTTATATCTTTATCTTATATAACTAGAAATGGATACTTGAGTTATGTGATGGATATGTGGCTCCGAGATTGCTTTCTCGTAGGGAGTCGAGGAAGAATCTCTGGGCGTTGTTTCTACGACATGTTTGTTAATTATAAACTATTATTCTTTACTCTTCTACATGCTGCAAGATGCTTGGAGCTGCTTGAAGATGCTAGTCTGTGATAGGCTAGGCCTTCCCCCTCTATTCTGGCATTCTGTAGTTCAGTCCACAGATACAAACCTTCCATTTGATACCAATGCATACTTAGTATAGATGATGCTTGTGAGTACTTTGGAGGAGTACTCACGGTTGCTTTGCTACCCCCTTTCCCCCTTCCTTCTTCATTCCGGTTGATGCAACCAGATGGTGGATCCTTGGAGCCAGATGCCACCGTCGATGGGTGCTACTACATGGAGACTGCCGACAACCAGGAGTAGTTAGGAGGTCCCAAGCAGGAGGCCTTGCCTCTTCGATCGTGTTGCTTTTCTGCTAGCCTTCTTAAGGCAGTTTGGTTTAACTTATGTCTATACTCAGATATTGTTGCTTCCGCTGACTCTTGTGGCAATAGGCACAAAGTATTCTCGGAATATCCGAAGGATTTGACGGTATCTTGTAATAACAAGAACAATTGGAAGTGAAGCTATGGACGACAAGTGTATGTAGTTAGCCATAAAGATTTATCGGTTGTAGGGATCGCAATCGCCAAGGGCACAAGGGTCTCGAGAAAGCATCAGAGAGTGTCTTCAGAATCTTCTGGTGCAGCAGGCGATCATCTGGCCTGAAGGGCTCTCCAGGAGGAAGTATTTTCGAGAACCTAAAGTTAGATTTTAGCAAAATCATTTAACCTGAATGGAAGAGAGTTCAGAGGCCTAGAGTAAAGGTTGAGGAATAAAAGATCCTACTACCACCCAATGGCGACGTGCGCCGTAAGCCGCACAGCCATGTTAGTAAAAGTTTTTTCAATGACTAGACTCGACTTTGGCCAAGGAGTTGGAAATGGGGATTCCTACAGGCAGTCGGCTCTGATACCAACTTGTGACGCCCCCGATTCAATCATACACTATTCATGCATGCAAATGTGTACGATCAAGATCAGGGACTCACGGGAAGATATCACAACACAACTTTAAAACATAAATAAGTCATAGAAGCATCATAATACAAGCCAGGGGCCTCGAGGGCTCGAATACAAGTGCTCGATCTTAGACGAGTCGGTGGAAGCAACAATATCTGAGTACAGACATAAGTTAAACAAGTTTGCCTTAAGAAGGCTAGCACAAACTGGGATACAGATCGAAAGAGGCGCAGGCCTCCTGCCTGGGATCCTCCTAAACTACTCCTGGTCATCGTCAGCAGCCTGCACGTAGTAGTAGGCACCTCCAGTGTAGTAGTCGTCGTCGACGGTGGCGTCTAGCTCCTGGGCTCCAACGTCTGGTTGCGGCATCCGAGAAGAAGAGGAAAATGGGGGAAAAGAGAGAGCAAAGCAACCGTGAGTACTCATCCAAAGTACTCGCAAGCAAGGAGCTACAGTACATATGCATGGGTATATGTGTAAGGAGGCCATATCAGTGGACTGAACTGCAGAATGCCAGAATAAGAGGGGGATAGCTAGTCCTATCGAAGACTACTCTTCTGGCAGCCTCTGTCTTGCAGCATGTAGAAGAGAGTAGATTGAAGTCCTCCAAGTAGCATCGCATAGCATAATCCTACCCGGCGATCCTCCCCTCGTCGCCCTGTGGAAAAGCGATCACCGGGTTGTCTGTGGAACTTGTCTGGGTGTGTTTTATTAAGTATCCGGTTCTAGTTGTCATAAGGTCAAGGTACAACTCCGGGTCGTCCTTTTACCGAGGGACACGGCTATTCGAATAGATAAACTTCCCTGCAGGGGTGCACCACATAACCCAACACGCTCGATCCCATTTGGCCGGACACACTTTCCTGGGTCATTCCCGGCCTCGGAAGATCAACACGTCGCAGCCCCACCTAGGCACAACAGAGAGGTCAGCGCACCGGTTTAAATCCTATGAGCGCAGGGGTCTGGGCCCATCGCCCATTGCACACCTGCACGTTGCGTACGCAGCCGGTGAGCAGACCTAGCAACCTCCATTACAAAGGAAGTCACGTCACGCAGTCCAACCCGGCGCGCGCCGCTCAGTCGCTAACGTCACGAAGGCTTCAGCTGATACCACGACGTTGAGTGCCCATATCTTTCCCACGTAGTTGGTTAGTGCGTATAGGTTAGTGGCCAGACTCAGATCAAATATCAAGATCTCGTTAAGCGTGTTATTATGAAGCAACCGCGAACGTCGACCAGGGCCAGGACCACCTCTCGCCTAGGTGGTCTCAACCTGCCCTGTCGCTCCGCCACAAAGATCCACACAAAGGGCCGTCGGGACAAAGGTCCTTTCACCCCCAATCCGTGAATCACTCGCGGGTACTCCTCGAGCCAACCCGACTTTAGTCACCATCTGTAGTATGTATATATGTATAGTATATACCCGTGATCACCTCCCCAGTGATCACGGCCCAATAGTATAGCAAGGCAGACTGACAAGAATGTAGGGCCAATGATGATAAACTAGCATCCTATACTAAGCATTTAGGATTGCGGGTATGGTATCAATGACTGTAGCAACAATGATAGGCTATGCAACAGAATAGGAGTAACCGAACAGTAACATGCTACACTACTCTAATGAAAGCAGTATAGAGAAGAATAGGCGATATCTGGTGATCAAGGGGGGGGGCTTGCCTGGTTGCTCTGGCAAGAAGGAGGGGTCGTCAACTCCGTAGTCGAACTGGGCAGCAGCAGCGTCGGTCTCGTAGTCTACCGGAGAGAAGAGGGGGAAGAAACAATGAATACCATGCAATCAGATGCATATCAATGCATGACATGACAAGTAATGATGCTAGGTGTGCCCAATCGCGGTAGTAGGTGATACCGACGAAGGGGGAAAACATCCGGGAAAGTATTCCCGGTGTTTCGCATTTTCGGACAGATGAACCGGAGGGGAAAAGTTGTGTGTTTGCTATGCTAGGGATGTGTGGCGGACGAACGGGCTGTGTATCCAGATTTGTCTCGTCGTTCTGAGCAACTTTCATGTACAAAGTTTTTCCATCCGAGCCACGGTTTATTTCATATTGATTTTAAAAGATTTAAATCACTTTTTAGCATTTATTTAATTATTTTAATTCAACATTATCCAGAACAGTGCATGACGTTAGCATGATGTCAGCAGTCAACAAAGGTGTTGACTGGTCAACTAACGTGTGGGTCCCACTGGTCATTGACTTAGTTAACTAAACATGATTAGTTAACTTAATTAAAGTGATTAGGTTAATTAGGGTTTAGGTTAAACTAATTATTGTTTATTTAAACTAGCAGGTTAATTAGTTTAATTAATTAGGACTAATTAACTTAATTAACTTAGTTAATTAATTAAATTTATTTTTAATTTTTAATTTTTAATTTTTTTAATTCTAGTTTTTTTAAACACGTTTTGTGGGCGGGGCCCATACGTCATAGGCCCTAGGGGGCCACAGTGGTTTTGGGCGCGGGTGCGGGCACGCGGGCGCTGGGGATACGGGGGTAACCCGGTTGGCCCCGGGCGCCGGCCGGTGCGGCCAAGGGGAGTCGGGCGCGATCACAGGGAACAGGGGCAGGCAGCGCGCCGACGTGGAGCTCCGGCGGCTGAGTCCGGGCGGAGTAGAGGGGGCCGCGGCGAGCAGATGCAGCGGGGCACGGCGAGTGATCCAGGGGCTCCGGCGATAGGCGCCTGAGGAGGCGCGCGCGTGGGGGCGAGCACCGGCGGCCAGCAGCACAACGCGTGGTGGTGCGCTAAGCGCGGCGGGCAGGACCACGACGCGGCAATGATGGCTACAAGGCAAGGCGGGCGCGATGGTCGGCGAGCAGCAGTTGAGGGGACCACGGTAAAATACGGGACAGAGGGAGAGATGGGGGAGGGCGAGGCCCTCACCGGCGATGTAGAGACCAGGTGGGCGGGGAGGCTCGAGGTGGCCTTTGGGAAGGAGGACGGGGACAACATGTGGCGCAGGGGAAGACGAGGAGGCAGTCTGGCGACAGCGTGGCGGTTCGTGGCGGCGTCGAGATCGGTGGACCGCGTCGGGGAGGAGGACGAAGAAGACGGCGGTGGTGGAGATGACGATGTCCGGGACGAGCGCGGTGACGGTGGTCCT
>NC_041391.1:410249129-410261771 GCF_002162155.2 Triticum dicoccoides | reverse complement strand
GAGCGCACAATCCAGATCGGATCGGGAGGGGGCGAGAGGGACGAGAGAGTGGGGTGGGGATCGTGCGGGGGAGGAGTGGGGTGACTCGAGGGTTAGGGTTTGGGGTACGAGGCCATATAGGCCAGGGGAGGTTAGGTGGGCCAGTTGGGATGGCCAGTTGGGCCGGAGCCCAGTGAAGGGGGGGTCCCTTTCCCTTTTTTTGTTTGTTTTGTTTTGTTTTACTTTTTCTTATTTTTCTTTTCTGTTTTCTTTTAGTTCCTAATTATTTTGGTTTTAATAAAATACCAAAGTGGCACCTAAATTGATGTTACAAATTATGTCACAACCACAAAAAAAATTCATCCCAAAATAATATAGTTTAGTATGAAACAAAATATAAAAGGCATTTAATTAATGGTTTTAGCTACTAATTTAATTAGTTTAGTGCATTTAAACAGATTATAAAGACTTGGTTTCTCCACCAATATATCTTATGAATTATTTATCACAATAAGAACATTTTAGTTTTAACTTTTGAAAACTTCAATGTTTGACTTGTTTTTGAATTTGGATTTTGAATCGGATTTGAACTAACGCGAGATTAGCAACAGTAATCGAGGTGACGTGGCATCATTAGCAAAGGTTACTGTAGCTTGATTATCCGGGCGTCACATAGCTGGTACCATATAGCTTGGGGGCTAATAAGGGATTAATCATCGAATCGGACATTTTACTGAATATATCTGTAACCCATTTATTGGTAGGTTAACTAGGGCCATATTTAATATATCTGAGGCTACATAGCAACATGCATTGTACTGAATTACTAAATATGCAATCCCAGACTACGTAGCAACAAGGAAGAGTGTTACCTTAATGTTCTGATGTGTCTAGATATACATGTAATAATATATTATACAATGGGATGGAGGGAGTGTTGTACTACATCATTTTGCAATTGTTGTTTAGCTTCTAATATTAACTTGGTGCTTTTACGTACATATGTCATTGCCAAGGATCCACACTTCGACCCTTTCTGCATATGGGGCAATGAGATATTCATGAACCAACATCAAGTGAGGAAACCGATAAATATTGTTATTAAAATGGGTCAAAAGATGTCAATCGAACTATTTGTTTACACTTTATGCAAGACAACAGTGAACTTCAGGATGGTAAGTAAGAACTATGTAGCCTTCTTTTTGCTGCCCGTAATGAGTTGTCTTAGATGACAATGTCTGAATCTTTTTCCTTTGTAGTGGATCCTAAAGCAGCTTACTCAAGATTACCTCTCAAACTACATGATTGGCGGTCGGCCATCACAAGGGGTTGCACTATAGTTGCATGTGCCTTCTGCATCGAGGATAGAACAATAGGGCCATTCCGCTTCACCTTGTTTATCAACCAGAATGTCTCTCGCCTCATTCTTTACAATCTTTAATAGTACAAGTATACAACCCTGGTTATTCATTATTTATTTGGTGCTTATGTAATTCTTGAACATATGTATCTGTGAATCGAATAATGCATTGGTTGTTTGACCCTGATGGATATGAATAAAGCTATACCCTACTTTCAAGTTCAAACTAGGTACAATTTTAAGTAGCAGCAATTAAATTAGGGTGAAATTACGCTCTGCACTTCATTATAACGCACACGGTCTATAAAGCACAGTGATGCGTCTCCAACATATCTATGATTTTTGATTGTTCCATGCTATTATATTATCATTCTTGGATGCTTTACCATCATTTTATAGCAAATTTATATCATTTGTTGGGACTAACCTATTGACATAGTGCCCAGTGCCAGTTGCTGTTTTTGCTTGTTTTTTACGTCGCATAATATCAGTACCAAACGGAGTCCAAACGCAAAATATCATTTTTTGGAGATTTTTTTGGACCAGAGGACACCTTGGGGGGCCAAGAAAAGCACCTAGAAGGAGTCCAGTGGGGACCACAATGCACCAGGGCACGCTAGGAAGCCCACGCGCGCCCTGGTGGGTTGTGGGGCCCATGAGGGTGTCCTACACTGCCTCTTCACCATATAAATTCCAGCTGCAGCAAGTTCCAGAACCACGAGATCCAATCTAACACCATCACAGAGGGGTTCATCATCCTCATTGGCGCCTCTCCGATGATGCGTGAGTAGTCCACCATACACCTACGGGTCCATATGCAGTAGCTAGATGGCTTCCTGTCTCTCTTTTGATTCTCAATACAATGGTCTCTTGGAGATCTATTTGATGTAATGTCTTTTTGCGGTGTGTTCGTTAGGATCCAATGAAGTTTGAGTTTATGATCAGATCTTTTATCCATGAATATTATTTGAGTCCTCTTTGATCTCTTATATGCATGATTATTTATTACCTCGTATTTATTCTTTGAATATTTGCTTTAGTTAGGACAACTAGATCGATTTTTCTTGCCATGGGAAGAGGTGCTTTGTGATGGGTTCGATCCTCCGGTGTTCTTTCCTAGTGACAAAAGGGGCAACAAGACACACATGTATCGTTGCTATTAAGGATAACAAGATGGGGGCTATCCCTACATGAATAGATCGCGTCTACATCATGTCATCGTTCTTATTGCGTTACACCGTTTCTCCATGAACTTAATACACTACATGCATGCTGGATAGCAGTCGATGTCTGGAGTAATAGTAGTAGATGTAGAATCATTTTGGTCTACTAATCTTGGACATGATGCCTATATATTGATCATTTCCTTGGATATCATCATAATTATTTGATCTTCTATCAATTTCCCAACAATAATTTGTTTACCCACCGCATGCTATTTCTTGAGAGAAGCCACTAGCGAAATCTACGGCCCCCGGGTCTATTCTTTATCATATTTGCTTTCCGATCTATTAATTGCCACTTTTATTTTCAGATCTATTATTCCAAAAAACCCAAAATACCTTTATGCACTTTTTTATTACTTACTTTATTTCTCATTTTATCGAGAGCTATTTATCCAATCCACCACTAATTTATCTATCTTTTTACCGTGGAGGGATTGACAACCCCTCTTACGCGTGGCTTGCAAGTATTTGTTCTTTGTGTGCAGGTACTGTTTACATAGTGTTGCTTGGTTCTCCAACTGGATTGATACCTTGGTGGCACAATTGATGGAAATACCTACCGTATCTATACTGCATCATCCCTTCCTCTTTAGAGAAATACCGACGCAGGTTCAAGCGACATCAGAAGGTATTTCTAGCACCGTTGTCGGGGAGACATCATCAACATCTATCAGTTTCCCAATCATAAATCTCATCTCCTTGCAATTTACATTATTTTCCATTTGCCTCTCGATTTCAGCTCCCCCACTTCACAAAAATTTCCCGTTTTACTTGCCTTCTTTTCCGTTTGCCTTTTTGTTCGTTTTCTATCTTTGCTTGTGTGACATGTGTCTTCTATTTGCTTGTATCTTCGCTTGCTAAAAATCTATTGATATGGATCCTCATCCACTTATCTTTTTAAAAGATCCAATGATGAACCAATTTCTAGTGAATTGAGTGCACTAGATTATCTTTATGAAGTTTTGCTTGACATTCGTGATTCTGGAAATTGTGATGAAGTGTTAAAGAAAGAAATTTATAAGTTTATTCACGATAGCTCCTTGAATGAAAAGAATGAGTGCAATGATATTGTTATAAATTCTATTAAAGTGAATTGTTTTAATATTATGCAAAACCGCAAGCTTTGGGATGATATTTTTGTTATGTTTACTACTTATTGCAATGGTCATGATTGGGGTCATAATTATTCTTGTGATCTTGAAAATTTATTTAAGCCTCATGATGAATATGTTTGCAATAATATTGAAAGTGGGTTGGGAAGAGTGTCAAATTTAGCTAAAAATAACGCCGCATATTTGGAGAGTGTTCAATTTTAAGATTTTTTTGATAAAAGTGGGATTGGAGAGGTTATGACTTTATTTGATGATAATCCCACTATTTTGGAAGAGTGACAACTTTGCATGCATGTGGATCATGAAGAGAAGATTTTATATGATAGATATATTGTTGAATTTGATTATTATCCTACATGTAATTATTATGAGAGAGCAAAATATGGTTGTAGAAATTTTCATATTACTAAATTACCTCTCGTTATGATGAGATTGTCAATGTTTTATTACTCTCCTTTGCATATGCTATATATTTCTTGTCGTGATAATATTTTTGCTTATAAAATTCCTATGCATAGGAACTATGTTAGAATTAAACGTGTTTGTCACATCTCCTATGATGCTCTCTTTGTTCTTCAATTCTTGTCTTTCATGTGAGCATCATTGAAATCTCAAACCTATCTTGATGGCTATAAAGCGATAGCGCTTATTGGGAGGCAACCCAATGAATAAAATATTTTTTTCTCTTTTTCTTTCTGTTTTTGTGTGTTTACACAATTATGCTACTGTTATGATTGTGTTCCTATGTTTTAATTAGTGTATGTGCCAAGTAAAGCCTTTAGTATCATGTTGGGTGATAGTTTTTGATCTTGTTGGAAAACAGAAACTTTTATGTCCAGTACAAAATTTTCTAAATTCACAGAAGCAACGAAAAATTCTGAAATTTTTACACAAGATTGATATACAAATTGCCTACATTGTCCTTATCTTTCAGAATTTTTTGAGTTACAGAAGTATGGTTAGAGTTCAGATTACCACAGACTGTTTTGTTTGACAAATTATGTTTTCGTTGCATTGTGTACTTGTTGTGATGAATCTATGGATTGTATTGGAGGGTATAAGCCATGGAAAACTTAGAGTACAGTAGGTATAATGCAATAATAAAATATGAATGGGTTTGCAATAGTACTTAGAGTGGTGATTTGCTTTATTATATAACGGATCTCAGGAAGGTTTTGCTAAGTTTTGTGTGATTGAAGTTTTCATGTTTTGGGTGAGATCATGATGGATGAAGGAATAAGGAGTGAAAAGAGCCTAAGCTTGGGGATCCCCTATGGCGCCCCAAGTTAATATTCAAGGAGAACCAAGCAACTAAGCTTGGAGATGCCCCGGAAGGCGTCCCCACTTTCTTCTAACAGCCATCGGTAGTTTTACTTGGAGCTATATTTTTATTCATCACGTATCATGAGTTTTGCTTGGAGCATTTTGTATTATATGAGTCTTTTCTTGTTTTGCTTTTTAGTTTGTCTCATATTTACTTGTTGTACACACCTATTTGAGAGAGCCAAAACTATGCTATGATTTGTTAGAATTTCTCTATGTGCTTCACTTAAATTTTTTGAGCTATCGAGTTGCTCTAGTGCTTCACTTACATCTTTTTTTAGCACGATGTGCTTTATTATTTTTTGAAGAAATACTCCCATGATTCATTTAGATTTATTTGAGAGTTAGTAAAAAAAGATGAAGAAATTCTCTCATGCTTCACTTAAATTATTTTTGAGTGATGAATTTTTTTATGCTCATGTTCTTCACTTAAATTTGTTTGAGCTTGTCAAACGCAATTGCAACATATGAAATTAGTCCCAAAGTGATAGATATTCAAGAGGGATATAATAAAAACTATCATGAAAATCATTGGATAAAATAAACTTGATTCTTTGTAATACTTTTGAGATATGATGATACTAATATGTGAGTCATGTTGGTGAGTAATGATGCTTTAGTAAGAATATCGGTGTTAAGGTTTGTGATTCCCTATGCAAGCACAAAAGTGAATAGTTGTGCAATGAAATTACATCGTACTTGTGGTACATTATTTGGTGTTAGTTATGCTTAATGCTCGTTTATGTGAATTTTTGTTTCTTGGTTGGTTGCTTCTCAATCTCTTTGCTAGCCTTCACTTGTACTAAGTAGAAATACTAATTGTGCATCCAAAATCCTTAAACCCAGTTATATGCGATATTTCCGTGCCGTACCAAGTCAATTTGTATGTTCCATCGCTAATTTTCAAAATGAATTTCCTTTTTGTGTGCCCGTACCGCTCATGAAGCGGAAGGGGGTGGCCAATATTTTCCATGCTAGATGTGTTATTATCAAGATGATTGTTTATTCACTTGTCATTGCATAAGAGTACGGTGGTAATAGGGATGCCTATTGATAACCCACAAGTATAGGGGATCGCAACAGTTTTCGAGGGTATACTCTACCCAAATTTATTAATTGGACCCAAGAGGATCCAAAGAATATTCTCAAGTATTAGCAGTTGAGTTGTCAATTCAACCACACCTGGAAAACTTAATATTTGTAGCAAAGTAATAACAGTGGCAAAAGTAACAGTAGCAGTTTTGTCGTAATTGTAACAGTGGCAACGGTAAAGTAACTAAGCAAAGATAAATACGTGAAAAGCTCATAGGCATTGGATCAGTGATGGATAATTATGTCGGATGCGATTCCTCATGCAATAGTTATAACAGAGGGTGACACAGAACTAGCTCCAGTTCATCAATGTAATGTAGGCATGTATTCCGAATATAGTCATACGTGCTTATGGAAAAGAACTTGCATGACATCTTTGTCCTACCCTCCCGTGGCAGCGGGTTAGTATTGGAAACTAAGGGATATTAAGGCCTGCTTTTAATAGAGTACCGGACCAAAGCATTAACACTTGGTGAATACATGAACTCCTCAAACTATGGTCGTCACCGGGAGTGGTCCCAATTATTGTCACTTCGGGGTTGCCGGATCATACAACATAGTAGTTGACTATTGACTTGCAAGATAGATCAAGAACTCACATATATTCATGAAAACATAATAGGTTCAGATCTGAAATCATGGCACTCGGGCCCTAGTGACAAGCATTAAGCATAGCAAAGTCATAGAAACATCAATCTTTAGAACATAATCGATACTAGGGATCAAACCTTAACAAAACTAACTCGATAACTTGGTAAATCTCATCCAACCCATCACCGTCCAACAAGCCGACGGAATTACTCACGCACGGCGGTGTGCATCATGAAATTGGTGATGGAGGATGGTTGATGATGACGGCAGCGACGGATTCCCCTCTCCGGAGGCCCGAAAGGACTCCAAATCAGCCCTCCCGAGAGAGATTAGGGCTTGGCGGCGGCTCTGTACCGTAAAACGCGATGAATCCTTCTCTCTTATTTTTTTTCTCCCTGAACTTGAATATATGGAGTTGGAGTTGAGGTCGGTGGAGCCTCAGGGGGGGCATGAGATAGGGGGCGTGCCCAGGGGGCGTAGGCGCGCCCCCACCCTCATGGACAGGGTGTGGGCCCCCTGATCTTGATTCTTCCGCCAGTATTTTTTATTAATTTCGAAAATATTCTCCGTGAAGCTTCAGGTCATTCCGAGAACTTTTATTTCTGCACAAAAATAACACCATGGCAATTCTGCTGAAAACAACATTAGTCTGGGTTAGTTCCATTCAAATCATGCAAGTTAGAGTCCAAAACGAGGGCAAAAGTGTTTGGAAAAGTAGATACGATGGAGACGTATCAACTCCCCCAAGCTTAAACCTTTGCTTGTCCTCAAGCAATTCAGTTGAAAAATTGAAAGTGATAAAGAAAAACTTTTACAAACTCTGTTTGCTCTTGTTGTTGCAAATTGAAAAGCCAACATTCATGTTTTCAGCAAAGATTATGAACTAACCACATTCACAATAACATCTAGGTCTCATATTTACTCATATCAATGGCATAATCAACTAGCGAGCAATAATAATAAATCTCGGATGACAAAAATTCTCAAAACAATCATAATATGTCATAACAAGATGGTATCTTGCTAGCCCTTTCTGAGACCGCAAAACATAAATGCAGAGCACCTCTAAAGATCAAGGACTGACTGGACTTGGTAATTCATGGTAAAAGAGATCCAGTCATAGTTATACTCAATATAAACTAATAGTAATGGATGCAAATGGCAGCGGTGCTCTCCAACTGGTGCTTTTTAATAAGAGGATGATGACTCAACATAAAAGTAAATAGATAGGCCCTTCACAGAGGGAAGCAGGGATTTGTAGAGGTGCCAGAGCTCGAATTTTGAAACAGAGATAAAGAGTATTTTGGGTGGCATACTTTCATTGTCAACATAACAACTAAGAGATCTCGATATCTTCCATGCTACACACATTATAGGCGGTTCCCAAATAGAATGGTAAAGTTTATACTCCCACACCACCAACAAGCATAAATCCATGGCTTGCCCGAAACAACGGGTGCCTCCAACTAACAACAATCCTGGGGGAGTTTTGTTGGCAATTATTTTGATTTGAGCATGGGACTGGGCATCCTGGTTACTGGCCATTTTCTCGCGAGTGAGGAGCGGAGTCCACTCCTCATGAGAATAACCCACCTAGCATGGAAGATATAGACAGTCCTAGTTGATACATGAGTTGTTCGACCATACAAAACAGAATTTCATTTGAAGGTTTAGAGTTTGGCACATACAAATTTACTTGGAACGACAGGTAAATACTGCATATAGGAAGGTATGGTGGACTCATATGGAATAACTTTCGGGTTTATGGAAGTGGATGCACAAGCAGTATTCCCGCTTAGTACAAGTGAAGGCTAGAAAAAGACTGGGAAGCGACCAACTAGAGAGCGACAACAGTCATGAACATGCATTAAAATTAATCAACACTGAGTGCAAGCATGAGTAGGATATAAATCACTATGAACATAAATGCCATGGAGGCTATGTTGATTTTGTTTGTACTACATGCATGAACATGTGCCAAATCAAGCCACTCGAATCGTTCAAAGGAGGATACCACCCTATCATACCATATCACAACCATTTTAATAGCATGTTCGCACACAAGGTAAACCATTATAAACTCCTAGCTAATTAAGCATGGCATGAGCAACTATAATCTCTAATTTTCATTGCGAACATGTTTCATTGATAATAGGCTGAATCAGGAATGATGAACTAATCATATTTACAAAAACAAGATAGGTCGAGTTCATACGAGCTTCTCTCATCTCAATCAGTCCATCATATATCGTCATTATTGCCTTTCACTTGCACGACCGAACGGTGTGGATAATAATAGTAGTGTACGTGCATTGGACTAAGCTGGAATCTGCAAGCATTTAATACAAGGGAGAAGACAAGGTAATATGGGCTCTTGATTAAATCAACAATAATGCATATGAGAGCCACTCAACATTTTCATCATGGTCTTCTCCTCTCGACCCCCAAAGAAAAGAAAAGAAACAAAACTGTTTACACGGGAAAACTCCCAACAAGAAAAAGAAGAATGAGAAATATGTTTGAGTTTTCTTTTAATTACTACTACTACAGGCATGGAAAGTAAACTAGCAAAAAGCTATAACTAATTTTTTTGGTTCTTCTAACACATAAGAAGAAAGCTTAGAAAAGAGAATAAACTAGCATGGATAGTAAAATGAAAAAGTATGAGCACCGACAACTACAATGAGTGTGTGAACATGAATGTAGTGTCGGTGAGAAATACGTACTCCCCCAAGCTTAGGCTTTTGGCCTAAGTTGGTCTATGCCCATGGATCAAAGCTACTCTCTCTGGTGTACTGAGGAGGGTCCTCAGGGTGCCACTGGTTAGCAATCTCCTCCGGATCCCATTGATAAACAGGCTGTCGATAAGGGTCAAGTTGTGGCTCGAGCTCATCCTCTAGAGCAGGTGTCGCGCTCAAGTATGCATGAATGTCCTCTGGCAAAATGAGGTACTTGCCTGAAAATATGTTAAACAAAGAGGGAACTCGCAAGGTAATAATCTCACAATATTTTTTATCAAATATCAAATTATACTTAAGCTGTTTCTTCTTATTTTTAACAATAAAATCATGTCCTATGATACTCTTATAATCTAGAAAAACAGAGGGCAACAACTTTTCTTCTTTCTCATAATGCCTAATAGGTATATTAAAGTGTACGGCAAGGCGCAAAGCAAAGATACCACCGAAGATGTGGCCCTTTGTACGGTTCAGACTTAATCGCTTAGCAATGACAACACCTAAACTGAAAGTTGTATCACGAAACAAAGCATGGCGCAAAATAACAATATCAGGTGCACTAAGATTTCCACTGTTCCCGCGACCAAATAAACATCCACTAGAAAATATTGCAAAGTAACGTAAAACAGTAAAATGTATGCTAGTAATTCTTGCACCTCAAACTTTCCTCGTTTCCCCTACAACAATCATATCAATAAACCCCTCAAAAATCATTACGGTGTGGTTCCTCTATGCTGCCCTCAAAGGGTAACTTGCAGACCCGACAAAAATCATATAATGACATCTCCTTAACCTCATCATATAAATGAAACTCCACCGAAGGTGGTGATTTCCTAGCATGAAAGTAAAAAAATTTCACGAAAATATTAGTGAGTAGGAGATACTGTTCGCGCTGGTCGTGGAGGAAGTCAGTGAAGCCTGCATTCTCCGCCAAATGATAAAAATCATCATGAATCCCGGCTGCCTTCAAGAACTCATCACAAGGCCATTCACACGGCCGAACCTCGGCAGTGCGAGGGAGATTATATTTGGGCTTCTTATTTTCCTCACTTTCCTTATCCTTCGAGCTTCGGCTCGAAGAGCCCTTCAACAATCTCTTCATCATTTTCTTTCTCTGAAATTCCTGAAATTTTTTATTGACTCAAAACAAAAGTGAATCAAACTCAACAAAATTGATAGCAACTACTCCCACAAGTGCCTAGAGGCTATATCATGCATCAGAACTACTTTTGACCATATAAATTTGACATGCAAGCTCAAACAGGGTCACCTTAGTAGCAGAAATTTGCAATAAATAAAGCACTAAAACTAATTGGACCATTGGAGGAGTCACATACCGAAGAACAATCCCCCAAAACAGTTTTGTGAATGAAGCTATGAGCAAGGAGATCGAAAAATTGCAGCAAAACGAGCTAGAACACGAGTTTGAGCTGTGTGGTGATTTTTTTCTGGAGGAAAACGAAGTGTGTGGGTGCAGGAATAAGTGGAGGGGGCCATGTGGGGCCCACGAGGCAGGGGGCGCCCAGGGGCGGAGGCGTGCCCTGGACCCTCGTTGTGACGTCCCCGGTTTGACCATACACTAATCATGCACGCAAATGTGTACGATCAGATCAGGGACTCACGGGAAGATATCACAACACAACTCTACAAATAAAATAAGTCATACAAGCATCATAATACAAGCCAGGGGCCTCGAGGGCTCGAATACAAGTGCTCGATTATAGACGAGTCAGCGGAAGCAACAATATCTGAGTACAGACATAAGTTAAACAAGATTGCCTTAAGAAGGCTAGCACAAACTGAGATACAGATCGAAAGAGGCGCAGGCCTCCTGCCTGGGATCCTCCTAAACTACTCCAGGTCGTCGTCAGCGGGCTGCACGTAGTAGTAGGCACCTCCGGTGTAGTAGGGGTCGTCGTCGACGGTGGCGTCTGGCTCCAGGGCTCCAGCATCTGGTTGCGACAACCAGAAAGAAAGGAAAAGGGGAAAAAAGGGGAAGAAAGCAACCGTGAGTACTCATCCAAAGTACTCGCAAGCAAGGAACTACACTACATATGCATGGGTATATGTGTAAGGAGGCCATATCAGTGGACTGAACTGCAGAATGCCAGAATAAGAGGGGGATAGCTAATCCTGTCGAAGACTACGCTTCTGGCAGCCTCCGTCTTGCATCAAGTAAAAGAGTGTAGATTGAAGTCCTCCAAGTAGCATCTCCAAATAGCATCTCATAGCATAATCCTACCCGGCGATCCCCTCCTCATTTCCCTGAGGTAGAGCGACCACCGGTTGTATCTGGCACTTGGAAGGGTGTGTTTTATTAAGTATCCGGTTCTAGTTGTCATAAGGTCAAGGTACAACTCCAAGTCGTCCTGTTACCGAAGATCACGGCTATTCGAATAGATTAACTTCCCTGCAGGGGTGCACCACATAGCCCAACACGCTCGATCCCATTTGGCCGGACACACTTTCCGGGGTCATGCCCGGCCTCGGAAGATCAACACGTCGCAGCCCCACCTAGGCAAAACAGAGAGGCCAGCACGCCGGTCTAAACCTAAGCGCACAGGGGTCTGGGCCCATCGCCCATAGCACACCTGCACGTTGCGTACGCGGCCGAAAGCAGACCTAGCCTAATGGCGTTCCAGTCCAATTCGGCGCGCGCCGCTCCGTCGCTGACGTCTGAAGTGCTTCGGCTGATACCACGACGTCGGGATACCCATAACTACTCCCACGTAGATGGTTAGTGCGTATAGGCTCGTAGCCAGACTCAGATCAAATACCAAGATCTCGTTAAGCGTGTTAAGTATCCGCGAACGCCGAACAGGGCCAGCCCCACCTGTCTCCTAGGTGGTCTCAACCTGCCCTGTCGCTCCGCCACAAAAGATCCACACAGAGGGCCGTCGGGACAAAGGTCCTTTCAGCCCCCAATCCGTGAATCACTCGCGGGTACTCTTCGAGCTGACCCGACTTTAGTCACCATCTGTATAGTATGTATGTATGTATAGTATATACCCGTGATCACCTCCCGAGTGATCACGGCCCAATAGTATAGCAAGGCAGACTGACAAGAATGTAGGGCCAATGATGATAAACTAGCATCCTATACTAAGCATTTAGGATTGCAGGTAAGGTATCAACAGATGTAGCGACAATGTCAGGCTATGCATCAGAATAGGATTAACGAAAGCAGTAACATGCTACACTACTCTAATGCAAGCAGTATA
>NC_041391.1:410239948-410246847 GCF_002162155.2 Triticum dicoccoides | reverse complement strand
AACTTTTTATCTTTGCTCTTGTTTTGATTTTTGTTTTAGAACGGGTTCGGATCTAACGCGAGTTTATCCACAGTAACCGAGGTGACGTGGCAACATTAGTGGGGATTACTGTAGCTTAATTACCCGGGCGTCACAATTCTCCTCCACTACAAGAAATCTCGTCCCGAGATTTAAGAGGGGAGCAAGGGGGAAAGTTCTGGTTACAATATTCTAACGGATCTTCTCGAAGAAGTTAATTCCTTTCGTTGATGTCTTCAATCCTTTATTCCGATGCATCATGATAAACTTGTCACCATTTATTCGGGAACTCCATCGTACTTACGAATAGGTAAGGGGTAGCTCTACAATGATAGGATGTTATAAGGGAAAATCATCTGGGGGTATCCCAAGAATGAACTTATGAGTATCTCTCGAGTTGAACAAATGACACACATCGAGAGCAAAGTAAGACAGTGCGATAAGAAGTCTCAAGCGGATAGGCAATCGTTCATTGCCTGAAGCAGGGTGCGAAAGGGTTCAGAGCAACGGGAATAAGTATTGCGTCCGATACCGGAATAGATCAGCAGGCAAGTGGCCCGTGAATTACATACAAAGTCAAGCGTGAGGATTATCTTTGGAAACGTGGTGTACAGGAGAGTCAAGTTTCGATCCTGTGGAACTGTGGGTTATGGGCCCACCATGTGGTTAAAAGTAGAAAGGTTGGTGACGTCTTGCACGATCATGTAAGCTAGGCATGTCAGAGGAGAGTCTGAGGGTCATGTCGGCAACAACATAGGTACCAAGGGCGAGGGACGAAGAGAACCAATTTCCTGCTCGTTGAACGAGGCGGACCAATAGGCAAGGTTCTCGTCCATCGGTGGTTACCGGAATGTCATCAACAATAGTAATAGGGTCTTACTTACAGAGTGGTATAACGAGGTGCTTACCTAAGCAGGGGATTATCACTGCTTAGATTATATATATCCCAAGAAGGGTCAAACAGACCCATGGAAAGGAAAATGTGATCATTAGGTTAAACAGGACAATGGAAAGGAAAAATGTGTTTAAACACATATTTCAGGGGTATATCCCTCCCAAGGACAAGCAGAGCAAGATATCCGTGTCAGGATATAATGTAGAAAACTCTTTAGGTAGGGGAGAGAATTTTCATGACATTGCCCATACAACGGTGTTTGGGCAATTGAGCAAGAATCATTTAGCATTGGGCTTCGAATGTTCTTGTTGAAAATCAGAGTATCACAGACATGCTTCGAGATAGCATTGACATGGCCTTCAGGTGAATATCAGACTTTGGAATCACGAAGGATCCATCAGGAATAACTTGTAGAATCAGTATTACAATTTCCTCATGGACGAACGGATAACCTTGCTGAAAAGGAATCTATAATGATAGGTCCTCCAGCCGGGGGGGGGGGTGCTAGGCATGACATCATGCTACCGGGTCATCAAAGGGTCAACATCATAACTCTTGGAAAGTTGTCCCAACCATCATATCTGACCGAGATTCAGATCCGATTGGTGTCAGGATACCTCAGACTTAGGATACCTGAGAAGAAAAGGCGCAACGCAAATTGACGAGATGACATTGTAAGATTCTCGGGGAAATGAACTATGAAGTGATTTCCGTTATCAAGAGTCCATCATTATCCCAAGGAGAGGACAAGGAGGTGTCTGGTGAGCTCAACGACAATTCATCGAGATTACCAAAAGATGGATTTCCACAATTAAGTGAACAAGGATATAACATTTGGCATATCAAATGATATAAGGAAGTATGCTCGAGGAAAACATACACAATTAAACATTGGTTGAAAGGTGCGCCCGAAATATGGGTTGGGTTGCACGACCAAAGTCAGAATGGTGATTCAATAATCAATAGCCTAAGAATGAACCTTCGACCATTAACTTCAACAAAATAGGGTTGCTAGAAGGAAAGAATCCAAACAACACCGTCCACTTGTTGGAATTATCACGGGGACCAAGAAAAATGGTGATGGTGAGAAGTATTTCTATGTCAAGAATTCTCAAGAGGTGGAACAAATCTCAGAACATTCTTGACATAAAGTATGGTAATACTCCAAGGTAAATAAGAACAATTGCTGGATAGCAAGGAACTCAAGGTATAACACCAAACATGAACAAGCTTGTGTTGGTGGGAAGGCAATAAAGTGGTCGATGATGATACAATTCATCGAGGGCAAGGATGGTATTTCTCATCATGAATTCAATTGATACCCTGGATGAGCTCAGAATGGTGATGATCACGACACCTTTGTCGCGAGAGTTCATGAAGATGTAATCGATCGGCGACGACATCAAGTCAAAGTAATGATGAAGCGAAAGGTTATTGGAACCAAGGGTACGACACAAACTCGAAACCAAGCTTGTTGTTCAAGGCGAAATGATATGACGATGAGGATCGACGTAAGGTTAGTCCATCGTCGAAAAGTGTGCTCCGAGAGGAAGGACCGGGTAGCACAGTTAAAATAATCACGACAATGATATAGCCAAACAGGCTAGGAATGGCGTGGTCGGGTACAAACTCGTACTTATAGAAGCTTACTGAAGAGTTGTTGAACCGTAGTGCGGTCTCGGTTCTTTTATCGGTGTCTTTGAGTGTTTAATAACTCAGAGCCCGTGAAAAATTGGAATCAGTGGGAAGGTAGTACTTGATGAAGAGCTCATAAGAAGTTATGCAGTTCCATGATAATCTCGAGATACCAGGGGTAATACTCGATGACTTATCAAAGTAGAGGTTGGACGGGGGTTATTGCTCTACAGAAGACAAGTGCTAAAACTTGCACGAGAAATGGTATTTAAAAGAGAACATGGTCGGAACCACGATTGCAAAAGGCCAGATCCTAGATATAAGATGAACTTATACCGAAGGAATAATTCATTTAAGAGAAGCTTTAATGATAAGATATACATCGTGTCCATGGGCATGAACACAAAGTTCAAGGTCGACTCCCACTTCTTCAATGTATAACCTTCCATTCACTTCTCTCTTTGATAAAGGCATTAGTGTTGAAAGTTTTACCTGGTGAAATACCAGATGAGTATGACTAGTGAAAACTTCCGAGTTCACACATATAAAGGAAGGCATAGGTTCAACCCGTCAGGGTATCATGGAAACATATACCACAAGCTTCAGTAGTAAATGCCACCAGCTCGAAAGCAGAGCATGGTTGGCCAAGCAGAGGATACAACTTAACAAAGGTATTATGTATCAGGGGAAGAACTCACAAAGTGATCAAGTGTGAAGGTCATTGTCGGATAACAATCCAACAAAGGACCTGATGGTCCACAAAGGATCCGATATGAGTATCGATACTCAACCAGAAGAGGAAGGAATGCAGATGCAACAGGTTATGGAAGCATCTGAATAATTCACAGCTTAAATGCAAAGGAATTATGATTTCCAAAATGAAGGATCAGAAGCAATGCTCTGATTAGGGGTGGATAAGTTGAATAGCCTTAGGGTACAATCAACAACAATTGGATTGGTCGAGAACCAATTCCAGTTAAAAGAATGGCATCTCAGCCAGAAAGGTAATTTATAAGGATCAATGATGATTGCGGATACTCGCAAACATATTGAGTCAACAGACTCAAAATGATAATGACAAGGAATGTCAATATGACTACGAGACTTATGGGATTAACCATAATGCAAGCAAGCAAGAATTTCAAGAGCCAAAGGCTCCAGAGGATTTTCGGAAGATCGAATTGTATTTTGAAGACTTTTGTGACACATATGAACAACTGGGGTTGAGCGGATACTCGACAAGTGCGAGGATTTATTTGAAGGGGTATTCAAGTGGCAAGGAACTACTAGGCAGTAGGCACAAAGTATTCTCGGAACAATAGAGAAAACTTCGGGGTATCTTGTAATAACAAGATCAATGGGGGATGATCGTATGAATGGCAAGTGTAAGTAGTTATCCATACGGATTTATCGGTGGTCAGGAATAGCAAAAGTGATGGGCACAAAGTCTCGAGAGAACATCAGAGAGTATCTCCGAATTCTTCTGGTTAACAGACGATCATCTGAAGTGAGGGGCTCTCCGGGAGAAAATACTCGCGAAAACCTAAAGTTAGTTTTGTTTTTAGCAAAATCGTTTAACCCGAATAGAAGAGAGTTCAGAATCCCAGAGTAAAGATCGAGGAGTAAAAGATCCTAATACCACCCGATGGCGACGTGTGCCCGTAAGACACACAGCCATGTTAGTAAAAGTTTTGCAATGTCTAGACTCAACTTCGGCCAAGGAGTTGGAAAGGGGGATTCCTACAGGCAGTTGGCTCTGATACCAACTTGTGACGTCCCCGGTTTGACCGTACACTAATCATGCACGCAAATGTGTACGATCAGATCAGGGACTCACGGGAAGATATCACAACACAACTCTACAAATAAAATAAGTCATACAAGCATCATAATACAAGCCAGGGGCCTCGAGGGCTCGAATACAAGTGCTCGATTATAGACGAGTCAGCGGAAGCAACAATATCTGAGTACAGACATAAGTTAAACAAGATTGCCTTAAGAAGGCTAGCACAAACTGGGATACAGATCGAAAGAGGCGCAGGCCTCCTGCCTGGGATCCTCCTAAACTACTCCAGGTCGTCGTCAGCGGGCTGCACGTAGTAGTAGGCACCTCCGGTGTAGTAGGGGTCGTCGTCGACGGTGGCGTCTGGCTCCAGGGCTCCAGCATCTGGTTGCGACAACCAGAAAGAAAGGAAAAGGGGAAAAAAGGGGAAGAAAGCAACCGTGAGTACTCATCCAAAGTACTCGCAAGCAAGGAACTACACTACATATGCATGGGTATATGTGTAAGGAGGCCATATCAGTGGACTGAACTGCAGAATGCCAGAATAAGAGGGGGATAGCTAATCCTGTCGAAGACTACGCTTCTGGCAGCCTCCGTCTTGCATCAAGTAAAAGAGTGTAGATTGAAGTCCTCCAAGTAGCATCTCCAAATAGCATCTCATAGCATAATCCTACCCGGCGATCCCCTCCTCATTTCCCTGAGGTAGAGCGACCACCGGTTGTATCTGGCACTTGGAAGGGTGTGTTTTATTAAGTATCCGGTTCTAGTTGTCATAAGGTCAAGGTACAACTCCAAGTCGTCCTGTTACCGAAGATCACGGCTATTCGAATAGATTAACTTCCCTGCAGGGGTGCACCACATAGCCCAACACGCTCGATCCCATTTGGCTGGACACACTTTCCGGGGTCATGCCCGGCCTCGGAAGATCAACACGTCGCAGCCCCACCTAGGCAAAACAGAGAGGCCAGCACGCCGGTCTAAACCTAAGCGCACAGGGGTCTGGGCCCATCGCCCATAGCACACCTGCATGTTGCGTACGCGGCCGAAAGCAGACCTAGCCTAATGGCGTTCCAGTCCAATTCGGCGCGCGCCGCTCCGTCGCTGACGTCTGAAGTGCTTCGGCTGATACCACGACGTCGGGATACCCATAACTACTCCCACGTAGATGGTTAGTGCGTATAGGCTCGTAGCCAGACTCGGATCAAATACCAAGATCTCGTTAAGCGTGTTAAGTATCCGCGAACGCCGAACAGGGCCAGGCCCACCTGTCTCCTAGGTGGTCTCAACATGCCCTGTCGCTCCGCCACAAAAGATCCACACAGAGGGCCGTCGGGACAAAGGTCCTTTCAGCCCCCAATCCGTGAATCACTCGCGGGTACTCTTCGAGCTGACCCGACTTTAGTCACCATCTGTATAGTATGTATGTATGTATAGTATATACCCGTGATCACCTCCCGAGTGATCACGGCCCAATAGTATAGCAAGGCAGACTGACAAGAATGTAGGGCCAATGATGATAAACTAGCATCCTATACTAAGCATTTAGGATTGCAGGTAAGGTATCAACAGATGTAGCGACAATGTCAGGCTATGCATCAGAATAGGATTAACGAAAGCAGTAACATGCTACACTACTCTAATGCAAGCAGTATAGAGAAGAGTAGGCGATATCTGGTGATCAAGGGGGGGGCTTGCCTGGTTGCTCTGGCAAGAGAGAGGGGTCGTCAACTCCGTAGTCGAACTGGGCAGCAGCAGCGTCGGTCTCGTAGTCTACCGGAGAGAAGAGGGGGAAGAAACAATGAATACCAAGTAAACAGATGCATAGCGATGCATGACATGTCAAGAAGCGATGCTAGGCGTGCCCTAACGTGGTATAAGGTGGTACTGGTCAAGGGGGAATCATCCGGGAAAGTATTCCCGGTGTTTCGTGTTTTCGGGCAGAGGAGCCGGAGGGGGAAAGTTGCGGGTTCGATAGGTTAGGGGGGTGTGGTGGACGAACGGACTGCGTATCCGGGTTCGCCACGTCGTTCTAAGCAACTTTCATGTTGAAAATATTTTAATCCGAGTTACGGATTAAAAGATATGATTTTTAAAAGATTTTAATTAATTTTGGAATTTAATTAGTTATTTAATTAATTCGAAAAAAATGTATTTATGACGTCAGCATGATGTCATGCTGACGTCAGCAGTCAACAGGGGTTGACTGAGTCAACCCTGACATGTGGGTCCCGCATGTCATTCTCTAATATCTAATTAACCTAATCAGAGTTAATTAACATTAGTTAATTAGGTTAATTAGTGATTAGTGCTAATTAATCAGAATTAATTAGATTAATTAATTGATTAATTAATTAATTAATTAGTTAATTAGTTAATTAGTTTTATTTAATTTTTCATTTTCCTTTTATTTTTAAACCGTTCTGTGGGGGTGGGGCCCCCATGTCATCGGCCCAGAGGGCCAAACGGGCATGCGGGCGTGGTGGGTTTGCGGGGCGGTGCCCGTTTCGGGCGCAACCCCGAAGGACGCGGCGCGGGCGCCCGCGCCCGAAGCCAACGGGGGTCGGGGCG
>NC_041391.1:410174379-410239081 GCF_002162155.2 Triticum dicoccoides | reverse complement strand
CGGCCGCGGGGGGGTGGGGGGGTTATGTGGCCGGGGCGGCTGGGCCGATGGGCCGGCCCAAGGGGGGGGAGAAGTTGGGCCAGGCCAGGGGCCAGGTGGGGTGGGGGAACTGGCTGGGCCAGGGGGTTTTCCCCTCCCTCTCCCTTTTTTTTTTCTTCTTTCTTTTCTTTTATTAATTTTCTTTTCTGTTTTTAGATTATTTAAAATGCCAAAGCATTTTACAAAAATTAGTGCACCCCACCATAATTATGTTAGCTATTTTAGACAACCCCCGAAAATTTTTAGTTTTGGTTTTGAAACTTTTTATCTTTGCTCTTGTTTTGATTTTTGTTTTAGAACGGGTTCGGATCTAACGCGAGTTTATCCACAGTAACCGAGGTGACGTGGCAACATTAGTGGGGATTACTGTAGCTTAATTACCCGGGCGTCACACTCGTGGCCAGGTGGTGTGGCCCCCTGATTCTTTCTGAGTGCCAAATATTCTTAAATATTCTACAAAAAATCATATTTCAATTTCGGGACATTTGGAGAACTTTTATTTTCGGGGTATTTTTTGTTGCAAGGATAAATCAGAAAACAGATAGGAAAATAATATTTTTGCTTTATTTAATCTAAATAACAGAAAGTAAAAGGAGGGTATAGAGAGTTGTGCTTTCTAACTTCATCCATCTCATGCTCATCAAAAGGAATCCACGAACAAGGTTGATCAAGTCTTGCTAACCAACTCATTCCGAATCGCATGAGACCGGAGAATCTTTGAATAGCACTAAGTTACCTCAACGGGGATATGCATGTCCCCAACAATAAGAATATCATATTTCTTCTTGACAGTACGAAGAGGAAATTCAAAACCTCCAATAGTAATCATTGAAATTTTTCCAATACAATTGATATTGTGGACTTGAGGTTGTTTCCTCGGAAAGTGTACTGTAGGTTCATTACCATTAACATGAAAAGTGACATTTCCTTTGTTGCAATCAATAACAACCCCTGCAGTATTCAGAAAGGGTCTACCAAGGATAATTGACATACTATCGTCCTCGGGAATATCAAGAATAACAAAGTCCATTAAAATAGTAACATTTGCAACCACAACATGCACATCCTCACAAATACCGACAGGTATAGCAATTGATTTATCGGCCATTTGCAAAGATATTTCAGTAGGTGTCAACTTATTCAAATCAAGTCTACGATATAAAGAAAGAGGCATAACACTAACACCGGCTCCAAGATCACACAAAGCAGTTTTGACATAGTTTCCTTTAATCGAGCATGGTATAGTTGGTACTCCAGGATCTCCTAGTTTCTTTGGTATTCCACCCTTAAAAGTATAATTAGCAAGCATGGTGGAAATTTCAGCTTCCGATATCTTTCTTTTATTTGTAACAATATCTTTCATGTACTTAGCATAAGGATTCATTTTAAGCATATCAGTCAAATGCATACGCAAAAAGATAGGTCTAATCATTTCAGCAAAGCGCTCAAAATCCTCATCATCCTTTTTCTTGGATGGTTTAGGAGGAAAAGGCATGGGCTTCCAAACTCATGGTTCTCTTTCTTTAACGTGCTTCCTAGCAAGGAAGTCTCTCTTATCATAACGTTGATTCTTTGATTGTGGGTTATCAAGGTCAACAACAGGTTCAACCTCTACATCATTATTATTGCTAGGTTGAGCATCAACATGAACATCATCATTAACATCATCACTGGGTTCATGTTCATTACCAGATTGTGTTTCAGCATGAGAAATAGAAATATCATTGGGATTCTCAGGTATGTCGACAACAGGTTCACTAGAAGCATGCAAAGTCCTATCATTTTTCTTCTTCTTCTTTTTACAAGGACTAGGTGCATCAACATTATTTCTCTGAGAATCTTGCTCAATTCTCTTAGGGTGGCCCTCAGGATACAAAGGTTCCTGAGTCATTCTACCACCTCTAGTCCCAACTCTAATAGCATTATCATTTTTCTTATTATTTAATTCATTGAGCAAATCATTTTGTGCTTTAAGCACTTGTTCTGCTTGAGTGGTAACCATGGAAGCATGTTACTAATAAGTTTAAGTTCACCTTTAACTCTAGACATATAATCACTCAAGTGTTCAATCATACAAGTATCGTTTCAATTGTCTACCAACATCAGCATTGAAGTTTTCTTGTTTAACAATAAAATTATCAAACTCGTCCAATCATTGACTAGCAGACTTATAACGAGGAATATCACCTTCATCAAATCTATAGAGATAATTTACCTTTACTACCTATGTCGTGTTATCAAGACCATGTATTTATTCAATAGGCGGTATATTCTTAACATCTTCAGCTTTAATACCCTTTTCTTTCATAGATTTCTTTGCCTCCTACATATCTTCAGGACTGAGAAATAGAATACCCCTTTTCTTTGGAGTTGGCTTAGGAGTTGGTTCAGGAAGTGTCCAATTATTTTCATTAGTCAACATATTATTCAATAACAGTTCAGCTTGATTAATAGTTCTTTCCCTAAAACCACAACCAGCACAACTATCCAGGTGGTCTCTGGAAGCATCGGTTAGTCCATTATAAAAGATATCAAGTATTTCATTTTTCTTGAGAGGATGATCAGGCAAGGCATTAAGTAATTGGAGAAGCCTCCCCCAATCTTGTGGGAGACTCTCTTCTTCAATTTGCACAAAATTATATATTTCCCTTAAAGCAGCTTGTTTCTTATGAGCGGGGAAATATTTAGTAGAAAAGTAATAAATCATATCCTAGGGACTATGCACACAACCAGGATCAAGAGAATTAAACCATATTTTAGCATCACCCTTTAATGAGAATGGAAATAACTTAAGGATATAGTAGTAACGGATTTTTTTCCTCATGAGTGAATAGGGTGGCTATATCATTCAATTTAGTATGATGTGCCACAACAGTTTAAAATTCATAGCCATAAAAAGGATCAGATTCAACCAAAGTAATTATCTCAGGATTGACAGAGAAACATAATCCTTATCAGAAATATAGATAGGTAAAGTAGAAAAAGCAGGGTCATATTTCATTCTAGCATTCATAGATTTTTCTTTCAGCTTAGCTAATAATTTATTAAGATCATATCTATCATTGCAAGCAAGAAAATCTCTAGTAGTTTCTTCATCCATAACATAACCCTCATGCACAACAGGCAATTCATATCTAGGGGAGAATCTTCATCATCACTTTCATCACTATTATCAGTTTCAATAATTTCATTCTCTCTAGCCCTAGCAAGTTGTTCATCAAGAAATTCACCTAATGGCATAGTATTATCAAGCATAGAAGTAGTTTCATCATAAGCATCACGCATAGCAGAACTGGCATCATCAATAACATGCGACATATAAGAATTAACAGCAAGAGTAGGTGCCGCAAGTTTATTCAAAACAGAAGGTGAATCAAGTGGAGAGCTAGATGGCAGTTCCTTACCTCCCCTCGTAGTTGAGGGATAAATCTTGGTTTTCTCGTCTTTCATGTTCCTCATAGTGACCCGGCAACGGCGCCAGAAAATAGTCTTGATAACCCACAAGTATAGGGGATCGCAACAGATTTCGAGGGTAGAGTATTCAACCCAAATTTATCGAGTCGACACAAGGGGAGCCAAAGAATATTCTCAAGTATTAGTAGTTGAGTTGTCAATTCAACCACACCTGGAAAACTTAATATCTACAGCAAAGTATTTAGTAGCAAAGTAATATGGAAAAGAACTAGCTCCAGTTCATCAATGTAATGTAGGCATGTATTTCGAATATAGTCATACGTGCTTATGGAAAAGAACTTGCATGACATCTTTTGTCCTACCCTCCCGTGGCAGCGGGGTCCTATTGGAAACTAAGGGATATTAAGGCCTCCTTTTAATAGAGTACCGGATCAAAGCATTAAAACTTGGTGAATACATGATCTCCTCAAACTACGGTCATCACCGGGAGTGGTCCCGATTATTGTCACTTTGGGGTTGCCGGATCATAACACATAGTAGGTGACTATTGACTTGCAAGATAGGATCAAGAACTCACATATATTCATGAAAACATAATAGGTTCAGATCTGAAATCATGGCACTCGGGCCCTAGTGACAAGCATTAAGCATAGCAAAGTCATAGCAACGTCAATCTTTAGAACATAATGGATACTAGGGATCAAACCCTGACAAAAATAACTCGATTACATGGTAAATCTCATCCAACCCATCACCGTCCAGCAAGCCTACGATGGAATTACTCACGCACGGCGGTGAGCATCATGAAATTGGTGACGGAGGATGGTTGATGATGACGACGGCGACGGATTCCCATCTCCAGAGCCCCGAACGGACTAAAGATCAGCCCTCCCGAGAGAGATTAGGACTTGGCGGCGGCTCCGTATCGTAAAACGCGATGAATCCTTCTGTCTTATTTTTTCTCCCCGAACGTGAATATATGGAGTTGGAGTTGAGGTCGGTGGAGCCTCAGGGGGCCCATGAGATAGGGGGAGCGCCCGGGGGGCAGGCGCGCCCCCACCCTCGTGGACAGGGTGTGGGCCCCCTGGTCTTGATTCTTTTGCCATTTTTTTATTAATTCTGAAAATATTCTCTGTGAAGTTTCAGGTCATTCCGAGAACTTTTATTTCTGCACAAAAATAACACCATGGCAATTCTGCTGA
Source organism: Triticum dicoccoides (assembly GCF_002162155.2). Taxonomy (NCBI): domain Eukaryota; kingdom Viridiplantae; phylum Streptophyta; class Magnoliopsida; order Poales; family Poaceae; genus Triticum; species Triticum dicoccoides. The sequence continues at coordinate 410,234,426 of NC_041391.1, read as the reverse complement.
AAACAACGTCTGTCCGGGTTAGTTCCATTCAAATCATGCAAGTTAGAGTCCAAAACAAGGGCAAAAGTGTTTGGAAAAGTAGATACGATGGAGACGTATCACCTAGTCCCAAAATGAAAAAGAAATTTACTTTATGTTGTCAAAGAATAAATTCCCTAGAAAGTTTTTGTATGGATGGTACCCGTGGATACGACTAGCCGTGGAGTGTTTGGGAACCACCTATGATATATCTACCATGAAAAGTGTTGGGATTTACTCGGTCGTTTTCGTTGACGGGAAAAGTATGCCTCTCAAAATTTGTGTCTCTCAATTTAAGCTTTGAGCTCTAGCACCTCTATAAATCTCTACTTCCCTCTGCGAAGGGCCTATCTATTTACTTTATGCAATTTATATTTTTATTTTAGTCTTTATCTTCTCTTATAAATCACCAACTAGGGAGCACTATGATCATACTTGAGCATTGGATGTAGCTATATGCAAGTGTGTTTCGTGAATGGATCAATGATCATGGTGGACTAGGGATAACTTTATTTAGTGTTGATATTTTGAAAGACATGGTTGCTCGTTGATATGCTTGAGTATTGAAATCTCCATGTCAAAACAAGACTATTACTTTGGACCATATAAAAGTCCAAATGTCCATGCTATAAAAGGAAAGAATATGTGATGAACATGTTAGGCAACATTCCACGTCAAAAATTCTATTTTTGTCATTTACCTACTTGAGGATGAGCAGGAATTAAGCTTGGGGATGCTGATACATCTCCAACGTATATATAATTTTTGATTGTTCCATGCTATTATATTATTATTCATGTATGTCTTACCATCATTTTATAGTAGCTTTATAACATTTTTTGGGACTAACCTATTGACATAGTGCCCAGTGCCAATTGCTGTCTTTTGCTTGTTTTTTACTTCTTAGAATATCATTACCAAACGGAGTGCAAATGCAGCAAACTTTTTGGAGATTTTTTTGGACCAGAAGACACCTTGGGGGCCAAGAAAGCACCTGCAAGGAGTCCCGTGGGGACCACAATACATCAGGGTGCACCAGGAGACCCAGGCACACCCTGATGGGTTGTGGGGCCCATGGGGTCTCCTGCATCGCCTCTTCACCCTATAAATTCGCAAAGATTCCAGAAACCCTAGGGGAGTCAATGAAAAACAATTCCAACCGCCGCAAGTTCCAGAACCACGAGATCCAATCTAATACCACCACAAAGGGGTTCATCATCCTCATTGGTGCCTCTCTGATGATGCGTGACTAGTCCACCATAGACCTACGGGTCTGTAGGTAGTAGCTAGATGGCTTCCTCTCTTTCTTTTGATTCTCAATACAATGGTCTCTTGGAGATCTATTTGATGTAATGACTTTTTGTGGTGTGTTTGTTGGGATCCAATGAAGTTTGAATTTATGATCAGATCTTTTATCCATTAATATTATTTGAGTCTTCTTTGATCTCTTATATGCATGATTATTTGTAGCCTCGTATTTCTTCTTCGAATCTTTGGTTTAGTTAGGCCAACTAGATCAATTTTTTGCCATGGGAAGAGGTGCTTTGTGATGGGTTCGATATTGCAGTGTTCTTTCCGAGTGACAGAAGGGGCGGCAAGACACAAATGTATCATTGCTATTAACGATAACAAGATGGGGGCTATTCCTACATGAATAGATCTCGTCTACATCATGTCATCGTTCTTATTGCATTAATCTGTTTCTCCATGAACTTAAGACACTAGATGCATGCTAGATAGAGGTTGATGTGTGGAGTAATAGTAGTAGATGCAAAATCATTTCGGTCCAGTAATCTTGGATGTGATGCCTATATATTGATCAATTCCTTGGATATTGTCATAATTATTTGATCTTTTATCATTTTCTCAACAATAATTTGTTTACCCATCGTGTGCTATTTCTTGAGAGAAGCCACTAGTGAAATCTACGGCCCCCAGGTCTATTCTTTATCATATTGCTTTCCGAGCTATTATTTGCTAGTTTTATTTTCAGATCTATTATTCCAAAAACCCAAAAATACCTTGCTGCACTTTTTATTACTTATTTTATTTCACGTTTTATCGAGAGCTATTTATCCAATCTACCACAAACTTATCTATCTTTTTACCATGGAGGTATTGACAACCCCTCTTACGCGTCGAGTTGCAAGTATTTGTTCTTTGTGTGCAGGTACCATTTACATAGTATTGCTTGGTTCTCCTGCTGGATTGATACCTTGGTTTCACGACTGAGGGAAATACCTACCGTAGTTGTACTGCATCATCCCTTCCTCTTTGGGGAAATACCAATGCAGTTTCAATTGACATCGCACAGCGTGTGTGATATACATCATCATCCGACACGGTTCAGGAGACGAAACGCGTGTAACCATGCACACAGTTGCCATTTGCAAAGTGTGTGTGATGTCAGACAATATCACAAACGGTGCAGGAAAACTAAATGTGTGTAATTGTCAACCTATCATACACGGTTTACAATCATGATCTGTTTGTGATGTGCCAGGCATGTAAACGTAGAGCCAGTTTGGTACGTGCCCGAAAAATACTGTGCCTCTAATGTGCCTGGACTGCGCCTGGTTTTAGGTGAACCCATAGAAGTCCGACTGCGATGGTAATACCAACACACATGAGTAGCAAGGATGGAGCGTTTGGCACATTCGAGATATTAGAAACAGTTTTATAGGGAGAACCATATGCATCATGGCTCCCTATCCCCAACGGTTTCTGGGTCGTGTGGGAAGGACCCCCCTATCATCCACACTCACTAGGTGACGGTTTAAAATGTCGTCACGGAAAGGGGTTAAAAACGTTTGTATAGCACCTCTATGTACCAGTGAATGAACGAAGGAAGATACTTGAGGGAATTTAGATACATGAAAGATGCACCAAAGAATTTGGAGATGAATGAAGAAACAACAGTTTCGGAAAACTAGTGAACAAGAGCTGAAAGTTGAGAACAAATAAATATTCTGATATAATGGCCTTCGAAAATGCAAACGAAAATAGCTCCTAAAATGCTTTAGATAGGTATGAAAAGAATTTTTCGCGATTGAAACACTTTAAGAGGATAGCAACACGCTTTAACCATGAATCTTCGAGAGAACGGATAAGATTTGGAGAAAAACACTTCTTCGATCTTCAACTGTTGAGAATGATGACAAGTACCACCACTAAAATTATTTGTGACACTCCGAAATGAAAAGAGAGAAAGGGATGAGCCAAAGATGAAAAATAATTTTAAATTCGATCTTGGAGGAGGCATCTGACTGATGAAAATTCATTCTTACGTCAAACTTTGAAAAGAATTTGAGAATAACTCTAGAAAAATTTAGAAGAGTTAGGTAAGATCCTCGGAAAAGACATGTGGGTTATGGGCCCACTCAATAGAAACACAGTTGAAAAGAATTCTTAGAAATAGATTATGCACGAGAATATTTGAATGGCTTGAACGAGGTAAAGACCACGAAATATAACCAACGGATCTTGAATGGAGACACAAATCTTCTAGATATCTTTAACACTACGAAATCAATGGATAGCGAGAGGGGAACGATTACGAGATGTGCTACCTCTTGAGCACTGCGTTGGTTTTCCCTTGAAGAGGAAAGGGTGATGCACCAAAGTAGCATAAGTATTTCCCTCAGTTTTTGAGAACCAAGGTATCAATCCAGTAGGAGTCTCCTCTCAAAATCCCTCGTACCTACACAAACAAACAAGAACCTCGCAACCAACACGATAAAGGGGTTGTCAATCCCTTCATGGTAACTTGCGAAAGTGAGATTTGATAGAGATAATAAGATAAGATAAATATTTTTGGTATTTTTATGATATAGATTGGAAAGTAAAGATTGCAAAATAAAGATAGATGGGAAACTTATATGATAAAAGATAAACCCGGGGGCCATAGGTTTCACTAGTGACTTCTCTGAAGATAGCATAAGTATTACGGTGGGTGAACAAATTACTGTCGAGCAATTAATAGAAAAGTGCATAGTTATGAGATTATCTAGGCATGATCATGTATATAGGCATCACGTCCGCGACAAGTAGACCGACTCCTGCCTGCATCTACTACTATTACTCCACACAACGACCGCTATCCAGCATGCATCTAGAGTATTAGGTTCATAAAAATAGAGTAACGCATTAGGAAAGATGACATGATGTAGAGGGATAAACTCAAGCAATATGATATAAACCCCATCTTTTTATCCTCGATGGCAACAATACAATAGGTGCCTTGCTGCCCCTGCTATCACTGGGAAAGGACACCACAAGATTGAACCCAAAGCTAAGCACTTCTCCCATTGCAAGAAAGATCAATCTGGTAGGCCAAACCAAACTGATAATTCGAAGAGACTTGTAAAGATAAGCAATCACACATAAAATATTTCAGAGGAGATTCAAATATTTCTCATAGATAAACTTGATTATAAACCCACAATTCATCAGATCTCGACAAACACATCGCAAAAAGAGTTACATCGAATAGATCTCCAAGAAGATCGAGGAGAACTTTGTATTAAGAATCAAAGAGATAAAAGAAGCCATCTAGCTAATAACTATGGACCCGAAGGTCTGTGGTAAACTACTCACAGCTCATCGGAGAGGCCTTGGCGATGATGTAAAAGGCCTCAGTGGTTGATGCTCCAAGATGGGATCTCGCGGATACAGAAGGTTGCGGCGGTGGAAATAAGGTTTCATGGTGCTCATGGATGTTTTCAGGGTATGAAGGTATATATAGGCGAAGGATGTCAGTCATGGGAGCCACGAGGGGCCCACGAGGGTGGGGGCGCGCCCACCCCCCTAGGGCGCGCCCTCCTGCCTCGTGGCCGCCTCGGCTGCTTCTTGACGTCCACTCCAAGTCTCCTGGATTGCGTTTGTTCCAAAAAGATTGCTCCCAAAGGTTTCATTCTGTTTGGACTCCGTTTGATATTCCTTTTCTTCGAAACACTGAAATAGGCAAAAAAAACCAACTCGGACTGGGCCTCCGGTTAGTAGGTTAGTCCCAAAAATGATATAGAAGTGTAAAGTAAAGCCCATAAACATCCAAAACGGGTAATATAATAGCATGGAACAATAAAAAATTATATATACGTTGGAGATGTATCAAGCATCCCCAAGCTTAATTCCTACTCGTCCTCGAGTAGGTAAATGATAAAAATAGAATTTTTTATGTGGAATGCTACCTAGCATATTTCTCAATGTAATTTTCTTTATTGTGGCATGAATGTTCAGATCCAAATGATTCAAGACAAAAGTTCATGTTGACATAAGAAATAGTAATACTGCAAGCATACTAACAAAGCAATCATGTCTTCTCAAAATAACATGGGTAAAGAAAGTTTATCCCTACAAAATCATATAGTTAGGCTATGTTTCATTTTCATCACACAAAAATACTCCCATCATGCACAACCCCAGTTTCAGCCAAGCAATTGGTTCATACTTTTTAACGCGATCAGCTTTTTTCAACTCTCACGCAATACATGAGCGTGAGCCATGGATATAGCACTATGGGTGGAATAGAATATGATGATGGAGGTTGTGTGGAGAAGACAAAAGAGGAGAAAGTCTCACATTGACGAGGCTAATCAACGGGCTATGGAGATGCCCATCAATTGATGTCAACATGAGGAGTAGGGATTGCCATGCAACGGATGCACTAGAGCTATAAATGTATGAAAGCTCAACAAAAGAAACTAAGTGGGTGTGCATCCAACTTGATTGCTCACGAAGACCTAGGGCATTTTGAAGAAGCCCATCATTGGAATATACAAGCCAAGTTCTATAATGAAAAATTCCCACTAGTATATGAAAGTGACAACATAGGAGACTCTCTATATGAAGAACATGGTGCTACTTTGAAGCACAAGTTTGGAAAAAGATAGTAACATTGTCCCCTTTTTTATTTTCTTTTTTTATTTGGCCTTTTTTGGGGACAATGCTCTAATAATGATGATCATCACACTTCTATTTATTTACAACTCGATACTAGAAGAAAATATGACTCTATATGAATGCCTCCAGCGGTGAACCGGGATATGCAATGGATCAAGAGTGACATGTATGAAAAATTATGCATGGTGGCTTTTCCACTTATACGATGTCAACTACATGATCATGCACAAGCAATATGACAATGATGGAACGTGTCATAATAAACGGAACGGCGGAAAGTAGCATGGCAATATATCTCGGAATGGCTATGGAAATGCCATAATATGTAGGTATGGTGGATATTTTGAGGAAGATATAAGGAGGTTTATGTGTGATAGAGCGTATCGTATCACGGGGGTTGGATGCACCGGCGAAGTTTGCACCAACTCCCAAGGTGAGAAAGGGCAATGCACGGTATCGAAGAGGCTAGCAATGATGGAAGGGTAAGAGTACCTATAATCCATGGACTCACATTAGTCATAAAGAAATCATATACTTATTGCAGAAGTTTTATTAGCCCTTGAAGCAAAGTACTACTACACATGCTCGTAGGGGAAGGGTTGGTGGAAAAGAGCACCTCATGAAACATAAGGAAGTCAATCAAAAGAGCACCTCATGAAACAAATTTGTTACACAACTTTTACCACACGTGCATGCTACGGGACTTGCCAACTTCAACACAAGTATTTCTCAATTTCATAATTACCCAACTAGCACGACTCTAATATCACCACCTCTATATCTCAAAACAATTATCAAGCATCAACTTGATCATAGCATCCAATTCACTTTCTATGATAGTTTTTATTATACCCAACTTGGATGCCCATCATTCTAGGACCAATTTTATAACCATCGCAAATACCATGCTGTTCTAAAAGACTCTCAAAATAATATAAGTGAAGATGAGAGATCAACAATTTCTACAAAATAAAGCCACCGCCGTGCTCTAAAAAGATATAAGTGAAGTACTAGAGCAAAATTTATCTAGCTCAAAAGATATAAGTGAAGCACATAGAGTATTCTAATAAATTCCAAATCATGTGTGTCTCTCCCAAAAGGTGTGTACAGCAAGGATGATTGTGGTAAACTAAAAAGCAAAGACTCATATCATACAAGACCTCCAAGCAAAACACATATCATGTGGAGAATAAAAATATAGCTCCAAGCAAAGTTACCGATAGACGAAGACGAAAGAGGGGATGCCTTCTGGGGCATCCCCAAGCTTAGGATTTTGGTTTTCCTTGAATTATCTTGGGGTTCCATGGTCATCCCCAAGCTTAGGCTCTTGTCACTCCTTAGTCCATAGGCCATCAAATCTTTACCCAAAACATGAAAACTTCACAACACAAAACTCAACAAGAAATCTCATAAGCTCCGTTAATGCAAGAAAGAAAAACCACCACTTAAGGTATTGTAATGAACTCATCCTTTATTTATATTGGTGTTAAACCTAATGTATTCCAACTTCACTATGGTTCATACCCCCCGATACTAGCCATAGATTCATCAAAGTAAGCAAACAACACACGAAAAACAGAATCTGTCAAAAACAGAACAGTCTGAAGTAATCTGTAACTTTAGAATATTTCTGGAACTCTAAAAATCCTACCAAAATAGGAAGTACTGGGAAATTTTTCTATTGATCTACTGCAAAAATAATCAACTGGAAATCACGTTTCTGTGATTTATTAAAATTATTCTCGTGCGTGCAAAAGTTTCTGTTTTTCAGCAGAATCAAATTAACTATCGCCGTAGGTTATCCCATAAGTTCTACTTGGCACAAACACTAATTAAAACATAAAACCACATCTAAACAGAAGCTAGATGAATTATTTATTACTAAACATAAGCAAAAAAGCAAGGAACAAAAATAAAATTGGGTTGCCTCCCAACAAGCGCTATCGTTTAACACCCCTAGCTAGGCATAAAAGCGAGAATAGATCTAAGTATTGCCATCTTTGGTATTGGGAAAGAAAAGAGAGAATTTTCTTTCTATAGCATTCATCCTTATATTTTGGGAAAGCACATTGCCATTAATGGAGGAATAAAGATAAGCACATTACAGAAATTTGCATCTAAGCTAGCCTTCATATCTTTGATAATTTCGTTTTGATAAAAGCATAAGAGAGTGGTAGATTCAACCTTATCATTCATGGGGTGCCCAAATATAGTTTTCATTTTTTCATAGGTATCAATAGCATCCCCTTCAAGAAAACCCCCTTCAAAAATAGAATCTAGAACTTGCTTGAAAGAAGCGGGTAAGCCAACATAAAAGCTTTTTAAGTATGTCTCAATTTGATATTGTGGCACATAGCTAGCTCGAATCCTTAATAGCCTATCCCAAACATCTTTTAAAGTCTCATCAAGTAAATAACGAAAAATTCCGGAGTCATCTTCATCGAAATTACTCAAGCTTTCATTGATAACCCCAATAGGTCTTTCCATAGCATCATTATTTATGAGCTTAGAGAGGATAGAGGGACTATCCAAGGTATTAAAACCTTGGAAAGAACCCTTAGTTCTTTTCGGTTCGGCCATGGCAAAGGGAAGGCAAACAGTAAAGAGAGGGTGAATAAAACGGAAAGGGTGAAGTGGGGGAGAGGAAAATGAGAGGCAAATGACAAATAGTGTAATGTGAGGGAGATGAGTTTGTGATGGGTACTTGGTATGTCTTGACCTAAGCGAAGCCCTCCCCAGCAACGGTGCCAGAAATCCTTCTTGCTACCTCTTGAGCACTAGCTCTTGAACCAGTCCTCGAGTTTTCCCGTGCTTGCCGCAAGTCTGCCCATTTTGGACCAACACCATCGACACTAGCCACCTGTATTATGTTGAATTAAGAATCCGTAGGTAGCACCAACTCCCTATGTGTTAATTTAATTAATCATGATTATTATGTTAGCAAATTTTAAAACCAAAGTTGGTCCTTGCTGTAAGAGTTTTTATCCTAAGAAAATGATGAGGGGGTCCTCATAAAACCCCTCACATGTTAGGATTACTTATCATGTAACATAACAATGATACGATGGAAACTAGGGCGGCAAGAGTGGAACAAAACACCAAGCAAAAGGTCAAGCCTTTCACCCTTTACCAATTATATAGATGCACTAAATAAATAAGAAATATTGTGATATCCACGTCACAACATGGAACAACCTGCTCTGCACCTGCAACTAGCAACGCTATAAAAGGGGCTGAGCAAAGCGGTAACATAGCGAAACAATGGTTTGTTGGGATGGTGGAGGTTAGAGGCTATATCATGGCAATTTGTGAGGCTTGACAAACAAGTGGTAGGTAGCGAGACATAGTGATAGCTTCAAGATAACTAGCAAGAAAATATAGAAGTGATATCCAAGGTAATGGTCATCTTGCCTGAAACCCCGTTAGGAAGAAGACCGAATCCATGAAGAAGATGAGCGAGCATAATCGAACGGCTCCTCACAATCTCGTCATTACCGGGAACTATTGAGAATAAGCATAACCGAAAAGAAGCAAACAACACGGTAAGCAATCATCACATAAACATGGCATGATGCACAATCAAGTATGATGCTTGTATGGTTTAATGAGTCATGGCATGGCAAAGTGCAATAAACAACACTATAAATTAAGTGAAGCTCAATATGCAACGAGTTATGTATTGAAGAAACTCCACATTCCATTATTTAGTCAACTCTTGTTTATGTGCCCAACCATATTAAATGTTGTTAAACATGGCAAGAGGTGAAGCATGAATAAACTATCTAGCTAGGCAACTTAAATGAGGCCGGAAACAACACATAGCAAGTCCGGAAAATCTCCATTTGTTATTTTCGAATTTTCTACTCTTCTGCCATAAACACAATTTTAAAGTTGTTAGGCATGCAAAGTAAGTGCACCTTGTTATCCTAGAAATTTTTCTACCCAATTTACATATATAATTTATTTCATTCGGGGCTATAGTTAATTAGTTATGAAACAAACCATTTTAGCATGTAATTTATGTGAACTAATGCAAGCAACAATTTTTAACATTTCAATCACAGAAGAGAGTTGCATATAATTAAGCTTCACTATATTCTGATCATTTTACATATATAAAGTTTGGACACTGATAACACCCACACGTGTGGTGGGAGCAACATCCTCCCACACACCTTATAACACACAGACTGTGCCACGTCACCGCATGCATGCATGTGAGAATTTTTTTTTGATTTCTGGTTTTATCTCTTAAATGAAAAATCTGATTGAAGATCCGTTTCACCATTAAATCCATCATGACAAGATCTTCGAAACTAGATATCGTATCAATATGTTTCAACGACTTTTTTTGGGGGTTAAAAGTTGACATGTCTATTGCACATGAATTGTCATGGTGTTTACTCTGAAGTTACCATGATATGTTTCAACTATCTTCTTCTACATTTAAAATTAAATTTTGACATATTATAAAACGGAGAATTAAGAAACTAGACTTTCCATGAACCATAAACTAAAATTGCCATGATACACACATTTAAATTACCATGGTTCATACAAAAAATAATTTTAATGGTAAAATTAGTCGAATTGCCATGGTCAAAATACTAAACTTTCCATGCTCTATCAACTAAAATTGCCACATGGCAACTTTAGTGTAAACACTATGGCAACTACAGTGTAAACATCATGGCAACTTTTGGGCAAAAAAAATTTCATCAAAACATATCAACATGGGATCTAGTTTTTAAGATCACGTTCAGACGGATTTAATGATGAAAATGGATTTTTAATTGTAACTTTTAATTAGGGGATAAAAAAATTAAGCCAAAAACCAAAAAGATTCCCGCTGATGTCATATGTTTTGACGTGGCAAAATGAATGGTAATGGAGGCTTTTGAGCTATGTTGCTTCGCGCCACACGTGTTGGCGTTAACATTTGCATAAATTTTATACATGTGATGCACAGTTATTTAGATATGGGCAATGCAACTAAATGACATTTTTCTATTATTATGCAATGTCCTGGAATATTGTTAAAATTGCAGCAGGAAAAAATCATAGTCGGGCCAAAACTAGGCACGATGGGCTGTAACAGGAATGAGCACAAGATAGCAAGATAGCAAAACATGCCCAGGGCGAGGGTTTGTGGTGGTGCTCACATTGGGCCTTCGGCCGGTCGGGGTAGATGGGCTGCCGAGCTAAAGTCGAGGTAGGCTGGCAAGGAGGTGGAATGGCATGGTCGATGGAGATGGGGCCCACGCGAGTTGGCCAGCGGTCAAGGCGACCCGAGCAGGCGCTAGCTTTCGTCTCTCTGCTTGAGCGCTCACATGAGTAGGAGACCTATGACGGCAGGACTTGCGGGGCTCCAGAGATGGGCGGCGAGCATCGTCGGCACCAGGAATCGACAAATCCGGTCAACGTAGTGCCGGATCTGGTCAACACGGTGCCGGATTCGGGCGGGGTTGGAGGGGCTCCGGTGAGGGTGGCATTGGGTATCCATGGCGCGGCGGGGTTGGAGCTCCACGACCATGTGCAGAAAATAAAGAGAGGTTAGAGAGGAATGGAAAACTGGAGAAGAGGAGAATGAGATGGGCAGTGACGGGGTCTCATCGGCGAGGTCGTCAGTCGGCGGCAGCATGCTGGGGGCGCGGGAGGAGAAGAAGAACGGGGACGGGCTCCTCTCCCGATCTGGACGAGGGGGCATCAAGGGGCGACGCTCGTGCTCGGGTGCGGTGATGGATGGGCTTCGCGGGCCTCCCACGGGCTCAGGCGGGCCCGTAGCATGAAGAGGGAGACAGGGGCGACGTGGCTGCATGCGTTTGGACAAAGATGGCGGCTCAGGTGGCGACGGGTCGGGCTGCTGCTCGCGCGGAGGAGTGCGGCGGCGTGGATACCGAGGGAGGCGGCGGCTGGAGCTACGGGGAGGGGTAGGGGCCAAGGCTTTTGCCCGATTTGGAAGGAGGGAGGTGTGTAAATAGGGCAGGCTGGGTTGTTCGGGGTGTTGAGGGGGTTTTGGGACCCTCTGAGGGGGTAGCTAGGTTTAGTGGGCTATGTAGGAAGCCATGGGCTGAGATTAGAGGGAAATGGTGCGGCTCGACACAAGTTTTAAATACCGAAAAGGTTCGAGTGCCGCTATAGTAAACGGTTGGGCTAACAAGCAACCTTCGAATGCGACGAAATTTGGCAGATGGTCTACCCATAATATAACAAGACTACACATCAACTTTCAAACCATTCCGGGAACGTTTTATTCCCACTTAGAAAATAATTATAAAATGATGTCGCGAGCGCGTGCAAGTGCGGTTGATCTCGGAACAGTCAACAAAGAGAATGAGGAGGGTCGGTAACTTTGAACGGATGCAAGTTTTCTGAAACATGCGGATGCAATGCGCATGATGCGATGGTGAATGCAACAAACAAATGAAACACATGGCAACAACGAAAATCAATGGAATGCATCTAAAACGTCGGTTTCGGGCTATCACATCCCTGCCTTCTCAAACTTTTATCATCCAATATGTTTTCACTAGGTTTTGGTTCTTCGACGGTAACTAATGCTAATTCCTCTGAAGTCCTAGCTGTAAACGTAGGAGTACCATCTTTTTTTTCAGGAAGCAATCAAAGTACTTAATAGTTCCTTTCTGGAACTCAATCAACTTATATGCATGTTTTGGTCTCAGCATCATATGGATAATTTCCAGATAAAATCCTACTAATTAGCACCCAAACCAATAAATTAAGAAAACAGCTAAGTAAACAAAAATGCTAAAAGGGGCATTGAATAAGGTACATGGATCATGGCAAGAAAATTAGAAATCGAAAGCTTTTGGTGCTGCTTACGAGTCACGAACAGAAATCTGAGTTTCTTTTCTAATCCCAATCGGTACAGGAAATCAGGAAATCAGAGTATGAGAAAGATATAAGTATGTGCATGGATTAACTTCAAGGAACGAACAATCTACCAAAGGTATAAGAAGAGGGGATTTCCATTGAGGAGGAGGCTGATGGAATCTGGAAAATCGAATTACCTCCTCCATTAATCCCGCTCAGCATCAAAGAATCGCAACTAGATCCAGCGGCGGGCCGTAGACCTTGGCTCTGGCATAACTCATTCATTGCCACTTGCGAAAGAAAAGGAGTAGAAGCCGAGAAGACCGCACGCGTGTGGAAATCGGAGAATTAATGGATTTGTTCATTTCATTTTCGATTCAGAATCACTTGGTCTGTTACGGACATGGGATAATGATCTGTTGAACGGGCAGATGGGCTAAGCATCACACACTGATAACCCACAAGTAGAGGGGACTGCAACAGTTTTCGAGGGTAGAGTATTCAACCCAAATTTATAGATTCGACACAAGGGGAGCCAAATAATATTTGTAAGTATTAGCAGTTGAGTTGTCAATTCAACCACACCTGGAGATTAAATATCTACAGCAAAGTGATCCGTAGCAGAGTAATATGATAATTTGATAGTGGTAGTAACGATAGCAGTGGTAGCGGTAACAACAATAACAGTTTTGTAGCAGTTGTAACAATAGCAATAGCAATAGTAACTTAGCAGGAACAATATGTGGAAACTCGTAGGCATTGGATCGGTGATTACATTGGATAATATTCATCATATAATAGTCATAACCTAGGGTGACACCAAACTAGCTCCAGTTCATAAATATGATGTAGGCATGTATTCCCTAAATAGTCATACATGCCTATGGAAAAGAAATTGCATGACATATTTTTTCCTACCCTCCGGTGGCAGCGGGGTCCATAAGAAAACTAAGTGATATTAAGGCCTCCTTTTAATAGTGAACCGGAACAAAGCATTAACACATAATGAATGAACTCCTCAAACTACGGTCATCACCGAAAAGTATCCCAATTATTGTCACCTTGGGGTTTATGGATCATAACAAATAATAGGTGAATATGACTTGCAAGATCGGATCACGAACATAGATATAATGGTGATAACATAAATAGTTCAGATCTAAAATCATGGCACTCCGGCCCTAGTGACAAGCATTAGGCATAGCAAAGTCATAACAACATCAATCTCAGAACATAGTGGATACTAGGGATCAAGCACTAACAAAACTAACTCGATTACATGATGAATCTCATCCAACTCCTCACCGACCAGCGAGCCTACGAAGGAATTACTCACTCCCGGTAGTAAGCATCATGAAATTGGTGATGGAGGATGGTTGATGATGACGAAGACCGAAGATTACCCTCTTCGGAGCCCCGAACGGGCTCCAAATCTAGCCTCCCCATGAAGAATAGAAGGTGGCGGCAGCTCCGTATCATAAAACGCGATGAAACTTCCTCTCCTATTTTTTATAGAAAAATAGGATTTTATAGCGTCTCGATTAGGGTCAGTTGAGGCTCGAGTGCCCCATGACCCACCAGGGCGCGCGAGAGGGCGGTGGCATGCCATGATGTCTTGTTTGTAGCTAGGCCCCCCTCCAGTAGGTCTTGGTTCCAGTATGTTTTATTTATTCCAAAATAATTCTCCAAAAAGTTTCATCCAAATTTGAGAACTTTTATTTCTGCACAAAAACAACACCATGGTAGTTCTGGTGAAAATAGCGTCAGTCCGGGTTAGTTTCATTCAATTCATGCAAATTAGAGTCCAAAACAAGAGCAAAAGCGTTAGGAAAAGTAGATACGATGGAGACGTATCAACTTTCCCAAGCTTAACCCATTGCTTGTCCTCAAGCAATTCAGTTGACAAACTGAAAGTGATAAAAAAAACTTTTATGAACTCTTTTGTTCTTGTTTACATATATATGCTTAAATAGCACCTAGGTTTTCAGCAAAGATCATGACTAACCATGCAAGCAATAACTCTTAGAAATTATATTAACTCATATCAATGGCGTAAACAACTAGCGAGAAATAATAACATATCTCAAATGCCAACACTTTGTCAAAACAATCATGATGTAATATAACAATAGTGGTATCTCGCTAGACCTTTCTGAGACCGCAAAACATAAATGCAGAGCACCCAAAGGTTCAAGCAGTGACTAAACATTGTAATTCATGGTAGAAGAGATCCAGTCATGATGCATTCAACATTAACTATACACAATGCATGAGGATGACAATAGTGCTCTCAAGACTGACACTTGTTTGAGAAGGTGATGACTCAACATAAAAGTAAATAGATAGTCCCTCACAGAGGGAAGCAGGGATTTGCAGAGGTGCCAGAGCTCAAAACTTAAATCAGAGATAAATGTATTTTTTTTTGACTATATACTGCAAGGAAACAGCCTCACAGTCTTTTATTAAACCACAGAACCAAAGTATTACAAAGTCACAAAGTTAAGACAAAGGAGGAGAGAGTAATACTTACAAAAGAAGTGGTTAGGGTAATGCAGCTATCCAAGAGGTTAATCTATTCCTATATTTACATTTTATTCAATGAGCTAAAAGAGAGATGTCATGCAAAAAAATTCTGCTCCATGATCTGAAAGATGGTGATTCATTTCTGAAAATCTTCCCATTCCTTTGCGTCCAAATATTCCAAGTGGTAGTGAAGACTACCTCTGAGAAAAAAGAATGGCCAAAAACCCTCCTAGCATCAGAAGCCATCTCATAAGTGGTCTGGTTAGGTTTAGGACTCCATGAAATACCTAGGTAGTTCCAGACACGCTGGCTAAAATTGCAAGCAAAGAAGTGATGCGCTATGTCCTCATGAGAGGCCAAGTGACACAAAACACAAGTGTCATCCTGGATAATCCAATGCCTCCGCTGCATCATGTCTCTAGTGTTCAGGTGATCCATCAAAAGGAGCCAACCAAAAACCTTAAACTTCAGAGTACAAGAACATTTCCAGATCCACCTGAATATGAGATCAACCACTATGTCCGAAAAGAATGACAAGTAATAAATCTTGGACAGATAGTAACCAGACTTTGAAGGCCATTTCCAGATATCCTTCTCCCTGTCGTGAAGGTTGACCAAAGGAAGCAACGCCTGAGGTTGATTAAATTCCTCAAAGGCCTCAGCAGACAGTGGCAGGTGGAGATTATCAGTTAGGTCCGATAGCTCCATCATATCCTTGACTATGAGAGAGTCATCAATCACAAAAGAGTGAAGCCTCAGAAACTGATGTTGCATGATAACCGTATTGTTGCCAAGTTGCCAAGGGTCTAGCCAGAAGATGTGGAACTGCCAACTTGCAAAACTTATCATATAACTTGAATAAATCCCTCCACCAGAAAGAGCTGCAGCTTTGAGTGACTTGGGGAGGCACAGCGGCATAATAAGTGTCCCAAATAAGAGATACCCATGGCACATCTATCTTATTAAAGAACTTGAAAAGATGCTTGATCAGCAAGGCATCATTCTGAATGCTCAAGTCTAGAACGCCCAAACCTCCAAAAGATTTAGGACGACATACCAATTCCCAAGACGCCAATGATTGCTGGGGCGTATCCGTGTTCCCTCTCCACAAGCATTGCCGCATGATGCGCTCAATCTGCTTCAAGATGCCCTGTTGTAGCGAAAGAGTGCACAAGAAATATATTGGCATAGAACTAAGAATAGATTGTAAGAGTTGAAGCCGGCTCCCTTGGTTCAACAGGCAAGAAGATGCAGATAATCGTCGCTCGATACGATCCACCAAGGGCAATAGATCATAAATTGTTGGCCGGGAAATACCAATTGGTAAGCCCAGATAAGTGAATGGCATGGAACCAACATCACACCCAAGCAAGCAAGCAACACGCTTGCCCTCGTCATCACTCATATTGATGGGTATCAAAGAGGACTTACTAAAATTTACCCTCAGACCCGTTGATTTAGCAAAGACTTCAAGAATTTCTTTGAAAGCAATGAGCTGGCTGTCAATAGCTGGAAGAACAATGAGGGTATCGTCCGCATACTGCACGATCGGATAGTCCATCGAGGAGGTTGGGATTGGCAAGGTGAGAATATTCCTTGAGCACATTTCATTTACAACCGATTGGAGTAAGTCCACCGCGATCACAAAGAGAAAAGGAGATAGAGGATCTCCTTGACGAACACCCGAACGGCAGACAAAATGATTACCAGGCACTCCGTTCAAGAGAATCGAAGAGGAGCCCGTGGACAAAATGCTCTCAATCCAACTTGTCCAACGATCATCAAATCCCTTACATTTCAGAATCCTAAGAATCAGTTCATGCTCAATGGTGTCGAAAGCCTTTGTGAAGTCAAGTTTAAGAAGAATGATAGGCCTCTTGGAAGCTTTGCATTGGTGTATGTACTCAAAACACCATGCCAGACAGTCCTGAATGGATCGACACCGAAGAAAACCATATTGGTTGTGGTGAATACATTTCAAGATCACACCCTGAAGATGATTTGCCAAAAGCTTGGTTAAAAACTTCAAACATGTATTAGTCAGTGATATGGGCCGGAAATCACCAACATATTCAGGGCTCAGCTTCTTTAGAATGAGGGTGATAAGAGATGTGTTGAGACACTCCAAGTTACATTTCCCTTCATAGAATTCTTACACAAGCTTCATAAAGTCCTCCTTCAAAATAGACCAACATTTCTTTAAGAAAAGTCCAGTAAATCCGTCTGGTCCCGGAGCACGGTCAGTAGGCATATTATTAATTACCGCATCAACCTCAGAGTCCGTGAACGGTAAACACAACTCTTCTAGACCATCAATCCGGGTAATTAATGTGTCTAGATCAAATCCCATTTGAATGCCTTTGGTTTGGCCCATTCGCTGATTGAAATCATCCCAGAACATCCTTGCCAACTGTTGGTGATCTTTGACCACATCACCCTCCACAGACTTGATCGAGGACATAGTGTTCCTTCGATATCTTTCTGTAGCCATGGCATGGAAAAATTTCGAATTCTCCTCACCAACTTTGATGTTTCTGATCGTGCAATGCTGCTTCTAGTAGATAAATTGCCAATGTAAGATATCCTCAAGGTGCAATTTAACAATTCTACGAAAATTGAACTCTGGCCAACTCAAAGGCCTAAATTTCTCAAGATTATCCAGAAAAATAATCACTTTATTATAATCAGCAATTAGAGCTTTGACTGTGGACAGGTTTAAATGCCATTTCTTGAGAGCATATCGGAGGGCCTTAAACTTAGCTGAAATTGTTAATGCAATTGACGATTTAGCCAGTGGCATATTCCAAACCTTAGAAACACAATCAGCAAAACCAGGCAAATCAACCCAATAATTCTCAAAGCGGAAAACCTTTGCCTTGGGAATACATGTGGCAATCGAGACCACACACGGAACATGGTCGGAGGCAGTGCGTGCAAGAGGAAAAACCATCGTGTTGGGGTGGTCTGATGTCCAAGAAACCGACGTGAAAAACCAATAAATGTAATTTTGGGACGTACACCCTTCCTGTCAATGTTACGACCAAGAGTTCTCAATATCTTCCATGCTAAACACATTAGCAGTGGTTCCCAAGCGATAAAAGTGAAGTTTACTCCCCCTCCACCAACAAACACAAGCCATGGTTAACCGAATCCACGGGTGCCTTCCATACCAACAATAGTCATAGGGGAGTTTTGTTTAATTATTTGCACTTTTTGATTTCGGGATTGGGCGTCCCTATTACCAGCCCCTCTCATGCAAGGACGAGTGAATAAACACCCATCATGATAATAACCCGCTTAGGATGGAAGATACTAACCACACCCTGTTGCTCCATGAGTGGTCTAGGCATACAAAACAGATGTTCATTTGAATTTTTAGAGGTGGCACATGCAAATTTACTTGGAAAGGTAGGGTAATACCGCATATAGGTAGATATAGTGGACTCATCTGGAATAACTTTGGTTTAAGGATTTTGATGCACAAGCAGTATTCTCGCTTAGTACAGGCGAAAGCTACCAAATAGGTTGAGAAGTAGCCAGCTAGAGAGCAAAAATGGTCATGAACGTGCATTATGAATAATCAACATTGAATACTAGCATGAGTAGGATATAAGCACCATGAACATAAATATCGTGGAGGCTATGTTGGATTTGATTCAACTACATGCGTGAACATGTGTGAAGTCAAGCCACTTGAAACATTCAAAGGAGGATACCATATCGTCATACTACATCATAACCATTTTGATGCATGTTGACTCTCAAGATAAATCATTACGCACTCCTAGATACTTAAGCATGGCATGAGCAACTATAATCTCTAATTGTCACTGCACATATGTTTAATCATAATATGTTGAATCATGGATACTGAGATAAACATATTTACAAAAACAAAAACAAGTTGAGTTCATACCCGCTTTTCCTTGCCATAGTCACTTCAACAAATATTATCATTATTGCCTTTCACTTGCACGACCGAATGATATGAAAATAATAATTGTGCAAGAGTGCCATGGGCTAAGATGGAATCTAGAACATTTTATTCAGAGGAGAAAACAAAATAATGTGGGCTCTTTATTAGATCAACAATCACGCAAACAAGAGCCACTCAATATTTTCATCGTGGTCTTCCCCTTCGTACGACTCAAACAAAAGAAAAGAATTTGAGAGAAATGCACTGAAATATTTTTGGAGTTTTAAGTTTTTCTTGAAGAAAGCAAATTAAAGGAAGAAAAACAAGAACGAGAAAAACTATTTACACGAGAAAGCTCCCAACAAGCAAAAGAAGAAGTGGGAAATCTTTTTGGGTTTTCTTTTAATGCTACAACTAAATTAAACTAGAAAGAAAAAGCGAAAAAACAAGCAATAATTATGTTTCTTCTCAAAGTTTTTCAAACACACAAGAAGAAAACGCGAGAATAAATCTAGCATGGATAATACAATGAAAGAGTGTGGACACCGACAACTAGAATGAAATGTCTAAACATTTATGTAATGTCGGTGGAAATATGTACTCCCCCAAGCTTAGGCTTTCGGCCTAGCTTGGTAATCACCATCCGCGGCCTGGGTAATAGTCAAAGTGATAACTCACGGATGCTCTTGGTGCAGCCCCCTCAGCCTGGCGAGTAGCCTCAACCGCCGCATACTCGTGGGCCTCTCTCTCAAGAACCTAATATCTTCCTTTACTGTGATAATCAAAGAGAGCAGTTGCCGGCAAAATAACATGCACAATGGGATTTTTATTGAACATCAAGTTGTAATTATAGTTATTAGATGTGGCCTTAATGAACTTATGGTGCTTCATGGCCTCAAAGTCTAAGTACTAAGTAGGTAAAAGGGATCATTGGGCCAAGGTGACACACCAGCTCTTTAGCTAAACGGGAGGCATAAATCCCACCATAAAAGTGACCACTATCAGCGTTGCATTGCAACCTCCCTGCAACAGTCGCTCCAAGATTATAACATTTTTTTCCTGTCAGAGTAGTGTGTATGAGGCTCAACTCAGGGGCACATAGTGTGCTGCAATCTTGCTTGCCAACGATGCATTTGCCATTAAAGAGTGCAAATTAATGAATTGATGGAAAATGAATACTTTTTATTCTACCTTGTGTCACCCCTCTATCCTCATAGTAACAGAGACTAGTAAAAAATTAATCCTACTCATATTTTGGGGGTTCGTCTAGCGAACCCCAATATGGAATTTTACAGGCAACACAGAACACTTCTAGAGGCATGGTAAAAGCATTATTATAAAGGCTAAATGAAACTCTAAATTCACGAGGATGACATTTAAATTTCTTACTGAACGTCTCTATGAGGTTGTGGTGTTGGATGCACTCATGTACGACAAAGGGAGCGAGCTCGGTGTTATGAATATACTTCTCAAATTCTTCCTTGATAACTGCACCTACCATTAACTCGTTGCACGGCCATAGGCCGGATTTGGTATCGGCGTCCCGCGTCAAGCTTGCACTTGCCTCAACATAAGACTATTGTGTCGAGCTACCACTCGATGATGCCTCCGAGTACCTCCTCCTCGAAGAACTCCTAAAGAGGTGCAATGTATTCGTGAACAATTTTCTGAAATTTTTGGGTCACAAAATTTTGTTAACAGAACATCACAAGATTGATAACAACTACTCATATGGATGCCTAGAGGCCAAATCAAGCATTCAAACTAATTGGAACTCAAAGAATTAATCATGCAAGTTCATTTACAGTAGCACCAAGAGTAGGTAAATACTCAAAAATTAAACCACTATAACAAAAACTAATTAGAGCAATGGAGGAGTCACATACCAAAAAGCAATCCCCCAAACAGTTTTAGAAATGGAGACTCGAGCAAAGAGATTGAAATCTGTGGGTTTGAGAGCAAGAACACAAGAGATAGCAAGAGAGAGAGAGAGAGAGAGAGAAAGAGTGATATTTTCTGGAGGTAGGAGATGACATGGGCTAAAGAGATAAGTGAGGGGGCCACATGAGGCCCACTAACCACCAGGGGCGCCTGGGGTAGCCGGGGCGCCCTGGTGTCTTGTGGACACCAAGAGCACCCCCTCGCGTAGTTATTTGTTCTAGAAATTCTTAAATATTCGGAGAAAAAAATCATGTTAAAATTTCAACTCATTCTGAGAACTTCTATTTTTGACCACTTTTTTATTGCACGGAAAATTCAGAAAACAGAATAAACATGTCATTTTATTTTATTTAACTAAGAAAAACATAAAACAAAAAGTAGGGACATAAGGTTGTGTCTACTAAATTCATCGACCACATGCCTCCCGAAAATAATCCATTAATAAGGTTGATCAAGTCTTATTAACAACCACTTCCGACTAGCATGAACCCGAAGAATCTTCGTAAAACACTAAGTTACGTGAACGGGGATATGCATGTCCCCAACAATAAATGCTTCATATATCTTTTTGGTAGTAGGTAAAGGGAGTTGAAAACTTCCAATAGTAATTGACGGAGACTTTTTGATAATATTAATACCAGTCACTTGAAATTGTTTCTTCAGAAATGCACCGTATGCTCATTTCCATTGATATGAAAAGCAACTTTGATTTTATTGCAATCAATAACAACCCTTGCAGTATTCAAAAAGGATCGACCTAGGATAATTGACATGTTGTCGTCTCCGGGCATCTAAAGTATAACAAAGTCTGTTAAGATAGTAACATTTGCAACAACAACGGGTACATCCTCACAAATACCGATAGGTATGTGCTACCTCTTGAGCACTGCATTGGATTTCCCCGAAGAGGAGAGGATGATGCAGCAAAGTAGCGCAAGTATTTCCCTCAGTTTTTGAGAACCAAGGTATCAATCTAGTAGGAGACCACGCACAAGTCCCTCGTACCTACACAAAATGATAGCTCCTTGCAACCAACGCGATTAGGGTTTGTCAATCCCTTCATGGTCACTTATGAGAGTGAGATCTGATAGAGATGATAATTAATATTTTTTGGTATTTTTGGTATATAGATGCAAAGTGAAAAGTAAAAGGCAAAGTAAAAACAAAGCAAGTAATAAAGTAATGGAGATTGATATGATGAGAATAGACCCGGGGGCCATAGGTTTCACTAGTGACTTCTCTCAAGAGCATAGATATTCTACGGTGGGTGAACAAATTACTGTTGAGCAATTGATAGAATTGAGCATAATTATGAGTATATCTAGGTATGATCATGTATATAGGCATCACGTCCAAGACAAGTAGACCGAAATGATTCTGCATCTACTACTATTACTCCACTCATCGACTGCTATCCAGCATGCATCTAGAGTATTAAGTTAAAAACAGAGTAACGCCTTAAGGAAGATGACATGATGTAGAGGGATAAATTCATGCAATATGATAAAAACCCCATCTTGTCATCCTCAATGGCAACAATACAATATGTGCCTTGCTGCCCCTTCTGTCACTGGGAAATGACACCACAAGATTGAACCCGAAGCTAAGCAGTTCTCCCATTGCAAGAACTACCAATCTAGTTGGCCAAACCAAACGGATAATTCGAAGAGACTTGCAAAGATAACTCAATCATACATAAAAGAATTCAGAGAAGATTCAAATATTATTCATAGATAAGCTGGATCATAAACCCACAATTCATCGGTCTCAACAAACACACCGCAAAAAGAAGATTACATCAAATAGATCTCCACGAGAGAGGGGGAGAACATTGTATTGAGATCCAAAAAGAGAGAATAAGCCATCTAGCTACTAGCTATGGACCCGAAGGTCTGAAGTAAACTACTCACACTTCATCGGAGGGGCTATGGTGTTGATGTAGAAGCCCTCCCTGGTGGATGCCCCCTCCAGCGGAGCTCCAGAACAGGCCCCAAGATGGGATCTCGTGGATACAGAAGGTTGCGGCAGTGGAATTAGGTTTTTGGCTCCTGTTCTGATCGTTTGGGGGTACATAAGTATATATAGGAGGAAGGAATACGTCGATGGAGCAACATGGGAGCCACGAGGCAGGGGGCGCGCCCTAGGGTGGGGGGCGCCCCCCCACTCTCGTGACCACCTCTGTTACTTCTTCGAGTAGGGTCCAACTCTCCTGGATCACGTTTGGTGAGAAAATCACGTTCCCGAAGGTTTCATTCCGTTTGGACTCTGTTTGATATTCCATTTCTTTGAAACACTGAAATAGGCAAAAAAACAGCAATTCTGGGCTGGGCCTTCGGTTAATAGGTTAGTCCCAAAAATAATATAAAAGTGGAAAATATAGCCCAATATAGTCCAAAACAGTAGATAAAGTAGCATGGAGCAATCAAAAATTATAGATACATTGGAGACGTATCAGGCATCCCCAAGCTTAATTCCTGCTCGTCCTCGAGTAGGTAAATGATAAAAAAGAATTTTTTGATGCGGAGTGATACTTTGGCATAATTTCAATGTAAATCTTCTTAATTGTGGCATGAATATTCAGATCCGAAAGATTCAAGACAAAAGTTCATATTGACAGAAAAATAATAATACTTCAAGCATACTAATCAAAGCAATCATGTCTTCTCAAAATAGCATGGCAAAAGAAAGTTCATCCCTACAAAATCATATTGTTAGGCTATGCTTCATTTTCGTCACACAAAGATGTTCCCAACTTCTATACCCCCGATGACAAGCCAAGCAATTGTTTCATACTTAAATAATCTCAAACTTTTTCAACCTTCACACAATACATGAGCTTGAGCCATGGATATAGCACTATGGGTGGAATAGAATATGATGATGGGGATTGTGTGGAGAAGACAAAAAAGGAGAAAGTCTCACATTGACGAGGATAATCAACGGGCTATGGAGATGCCCATCAATTGATGTCAACATGAGGAGTAGGGATTGCCATGCAACGGATGCACTAGAGCTATGTATGCTCAACAAAAGAAAATTAGTGGGTGTGCATCCAACTCGCTTGCTCATGAAGACCTAGGGCATTTGAGGAAGCCCATCGTAGGAATATACAAGCCAAGTTCTATAATGAAAAATTCCACTAGTATAAAATGACAACTTATGAGACTCACTACATGAAGAACAAGGTGCTACTTTGAAGCACAATATATGAGACTCACTACATGAAGAACAAGGTGCTACTTTGAAGCACAAGTGTGGAAAAAGAGATAGTAGCATTGCCCCTTTCTTTTTTTCCTTTTTTTTCTTTTTTTTTCTTTCCCCTTTTTTTCTTTGGCCTTTTTTTTCTTTTTGGCCTTTCTTTTTTTTCTTTTTTTTGGACAATGCTCTAATAATGATGATCATCACACTTCTATTGATTACAACATAAGGATTACAACTCGAAACTAGAACAAGATATGACTCTATATGAATGCCTCCGCCGGGGTACTGGGATGGTGCAATGAATCAAGAGTGACATGTATGAAAAAATAATGCATGGTGGCTTTGCCACAAATACGATGTCAACTACATGATCATGCAATGGCGATATGACAAAAGTAATGTATGTCATGAATATGATGATGGAAGTTGCATGGCAATATATCTCGGAATGGCTATGGAAATGCCATGATAGGTAGGTATGGTGGCTGTTTTGAGGAAGATATAAGTAGGTTTATGTGTGATAGAGCGTATTGTATCACGGGGTTTGGATGCATCGGCGAAGTTTTCACCAACTCTGAAGGTGAGAAAGGGCAATGCACGGTACCGATGAGGCTAGCAATGGCGGAAAGGTAGAAGTGCGTATAATCCATGGACTCAACATTAGTCAAAAGAACTCATATACTTATTGAGAAAATTTAGAAGTCATCAAAAATCAAGTACTACGTGCATGCTCCTAGGGGGATAGATTGGTAGGAAAAGACCATCGCTCGTCCCCGACCGCCACTCATAACGGTGCATAAGCCAGGTACACTTCATGTTTCAAATTTGTTACACAACTTTAACCATACGTGCATGCTACGGGACTTGCAAACCTCAACACAAGCATTTCTCAAATTCACAACTACTCAACTAGCACGACTTTGACATTATCACCTCCATATCTCAAAACAATTATCAAGCATCAAACTTATCTTAGTATTCAACGCACTCAAAAGAAAGTTTCACATATCTTGAATACCAAGTATATTAATATTAAGCAAATTACCATGCTATTAACGACTCTCAAAATAATCTAAGTGAAGCATGAGAGATCAATAGTTTCTTTAAAACAAATCCACCACCGTGCTCTAAAAGATCTAAGTGAAGCACTAGAGCGAAAATTATCACGCTCAAAAGATATAAGTGAAGCACTATGAGCAAAACTATCAAGCTCAAAAGATATAAGTGAAGCACATAGAGTATTCTAGCAAATTCCAATTCATGTATGGCACTCTCAAAAGGTGTGTACAGCAAGGATGATTGTTGTAAACTAACAAGCAAAGACGCAAATAATACAAGACGCTCCAAGCAAAACACATATCATGTGGTGAATAAAAATATAGCTCCAAGTAAATTATCGATGGAAGTAGACGAAAGAGGGGATGCCTTCCGGGGCATCCCCAAGCTTTGACTTTTTGGTGTCCTTGGATTATATAGGGGTTGCCATGGGCATCCCCAAGCTTAGGCTCTTGCCACTCCTTGTTCCATAATCCATCAAAAGAATTCACCCAAAACTTTAAAACTTCACAACACAAAACTCAATAGAAATCTCGTGAGCTCCGTTAGAGAAAGAAAACAAAAGACTACTTAAAGGTACTGTAATGAACTCATTCTTTATTTATATTGGTGTTAAACCTACTGTATTCCAAGTTCTCTATGGATTATAAACTATTTTACTAGCCATAGATTCATCAAAATAAGCAAACAACACACGCAAAACAGAATCTGTCAAAAACAGAGCAGTCTGTAGTAATCTGTAACTAACGCAAACTTATAGAACACTAAAAATCCTAACAAAATAGGAAGTCCTGGAAAAATTTGTTTATTGAACAGCAGCAAAAAGAATCAACGCAAAATCAAATTTCTGTGATTTAACAAAATTATATTCGTGCGCGCAAAGTTTCTGTTTTTCAGCAGAATCAAATCAACTTATCATCGTAGGTTATCCTATAGGTTCTACTTGGCACAAACACTAATTAAAACATAAAACCACATCCAAACAGAGGCTAGATGGATTATTTTTTCCTAAACAGAAGCAAAAAAAAACAAAAAAAATTAGGTTGCCTCCCAACAAGTGCTATCGTTTAACGCCCCTAGCTAGGCATAAAAGCAAGGATAGATCTAGGTATTACCATCTTTGGTAGGCAATCCATAAGTGGCTCTCACGATAGGTTCATATGGTAATTTTATTTTCTTTCTAGGGAAGTGTTCCATGCCCTTCTTTAAGGGAAATTGGAATCTAATATTCCCTTCCTTCATATCAATAATTGGACCAATCGTTCTAAGGAAAGGTCTACCAAGAATAATAGGACATGAAGGATTGCAATCTATATCAACAAAGATAAAATCTACCGGCACATAATTCCTATTTGCATCAATAATAACATCATTAATTCTTCCCATAGGCTTTTTAATAGTGGAATCTTCAAGATGCAAGTTTAGAGAGCAATCATCAAAGTCACGGAAATTTAGCAAATCACACAAAGTTTTGGCAATAGTAGAGACACTAGCACCCAAATCACACAAAGCATGAAACTCATAATCTTTAATTTGAATTTTAATAGTAGGTTCCCACTCATCATAGAGTTTTCTAGGGATAGAAACTTTCAACTCAAGTTTTTCTTCAAAAGATGGCATCAAGCCATCAACAATGTGTTCGGTAAAGGCCTTATTTTGACTATAAGCATGAGGAGAATCTAGCACGGATTGCAACAAGGAAATACAATCAATTAAAGAGAAATTTTCATAATTAAATTCCTTGAGATCCAAAATAGTGGGTTTAGCAACATCTAGGTTTTTATTTCTTTCAATCCCACATTTATCAATTTCATCATCAAGATCTAGAAAATCCGAATTCTTAGAATACCTTCTAGGTAAAGGAAGATCATATTCAGTTTCATCAAGATTCATATTGCAAAACTAAGATTTAATGGGGGACACATCAATAGCTTTTAGATCTTCATCTTGATTTTCATAGGAATTGGAAGAACACGCTTTAATAAAGGCATCTTTGGAAGCACGCATCCTAGCGGTTCTTTCTTTGCACTCATCAATGGAAATTCTCATGGCTTTGAGAGACTCATTGATATCATGCTTAGGAGGAATAGATCTAAGCTTTAAAGAATCAATTTCAAGAGAAATTCTATCAACATTCATAGCCAAATCATCAACTTTAAGCAATTTCTCTTCTAGCAAAGCATTAAAATTATTTTGTGAATTCATAAACTCTTTAACACTACTCTCAAATTCAGAGGGCATCTTATTAAAATTTCCATAAGAGTTGTTGTAGGAATTTCCACAATTATTAGAAGGATTACTAGGATAAGGCCTAGGATTAAAATTCCCTCTACACGCGTTGTTTCCAAAACTATTCCTACCAACAAAATTCACATCCATATATTCATTATTATTCTCAATCAAAGTAGACAAGGGCATATCATTGGGATCAAGAGAAGTATTTTTACTAGCAAACATCTTCATAAGTTCATCCATCTTTTCACTCAAAACATTGATTTCTTCTATAGCATGCACTTTTTACTAGAAGATCTTTCGGTGTGCCATTGAGAATAATTAGCCATAATATTATCAAGCAATTTTGTAGCATCTCCTAACGTAATTTACATAAACGTGCCTCCCGCGGCCGAATCTAAAAGATTTCTAGAAGCAAAATTCAATCCGGCATAAAATTTTTGTATGATCATCCATAAACTCAAACCATGAGTAGGGCAATTGCGAAGCATCAATTTCGTTCTTTCCCAAGATTGGGCAACATGCTCATGATCAAGTTGTTTAAAATTCATAATATCTTTCCTAAGAGTGATGATCTTAGCGGGAGGAAAATACTTAGAGATAAAAGCATCTTTGCACTTGTTCCAAGAATCAATACTATTTTTAGGCAAAGACGAAAACCAAACTTTAGCACGATCTCTAAGTGAAAACGGAAATAACTTCAATTTGACAATATTGTTATCCGTATCTTTCTTCTTTTGCATATCACACAAATCAACAAAATTATTTAGATGAGTAGCGACATCTTCACTAGGAAGGCCGGCGAATTGATCTTTCATAACAAGATTCAGCAAAGCGGTATTGATTTCACAAGACTCGTCATTATTAAGAGGAGCAATCGGAGTACTAAGGAAATAATTATTATTGGTATTCGAGAAGTCACACAATTTGGTATTATCTTGCGCCATGGCAACAAGTAATCCAACACACAAGCAAACAGAAAGGCAACGGGAAAAGGCAAACGGGAAAAAGAGGATGAGATTGGGAAAGAGAGGGCGAATAAAACGGCAAGGGTGAAGTGGGGGAGAGGAAAATGAGAGGCAAATGGCAAATAATGTAATGCGAGAGATAGGGATTGTGATGGGTACAAGGTATGGTTGACTTGCTCTTGCGTGAGCCTCCCCGGCAACGGCACCAGAAATTCTTGTTGCTACCTCTTGAGCACTGCGTTGGATTTCCCCGAAGAGGAGAGGATGATGCAGCAAAGTAGCGTAAGTATTTCCCTCAGTTTTGGAGAACCAAGGTATCAATCTAGTAGGAGACCACGCACAAGTCCCTCGTACCTACATAAAATGATAGCTCCTCACAACCAACGCGATTAGGTGTTGTCAATCCCTTCACAGTCACTTACGAGAGTGAGATCTGATAGAGATGATAAATAATATTTTTTGGTATTTTTGGTATATAGATGCAAAGTGAAAAGTAAAAGGCAAAGTAAAAACAAAGCAAGTAATAAAGTAATGGAGATTGATAAGATGAGAATAGACCCGAGGGCCATAGGTTTCACTAGTGGCTTCTCTCAAGAGCATAGAGATTCTATGGTGGGTGAACAAATTACTGTTGAGCAATTGATAGAATTGAGCATAATTATGAGTATATCTAGCTATGATCATGTATATAGACATCACATCCAAGACAAGTAGACCGAAATGATTCTGCATCTACTACTATTACTCCACTCATCGACCGCTATCCAACATGCATCTAGAGTATTAAGTTAAAAACAGAGTAACGCCTTAAGCAAGATGACATGCCGTAGAGGGATAAATTCATTCAATATGATAAAAACCCCATCTTGTTATCCTCAATGGCAACAATACAATACGTGCCTTGCTGCCCCTTCTGTCACTGGGAAAGGACACCGCAAGATTGAACCCAAAGCTAAGCACTTCTCCCATTGCAAGAACTACCAATCTAGTTGGCCAAACCAAACGGATAATTCGAAGAGACTTGCAAAAATAACTCAATCATACATAAAAGAATTCAGAGAAGATTCAAATATTATTCATAGATAAGCTGGATCATAAACCCACAATTCATCAGTCTCAACAAACACACCACAAAAACAAGATTACATCGAATAGATCTCCATGAGAGAGGGGGAGAACATTGTATTGAGATCCAAAAAGAGAGAAGAAGCCATCTAGCTACTAGCAATGGACCCGAAGGTCTGAAGTAAACTACTCACACTTCATCGGAGGGGCTATGGTGTTGATGTAGAAGCCCTCCATGGTGGATGTCCCCTCCGGCGGAGCTCCGGAACAGGCCCCAAGATGGGATCTCGTGGATACAGAAGGTTGCGGCGGTGGAATTAGGTTTTTGGCTCCTGTTCTGATCGTTTGGGGGTACGTAGGTATATATAGGAGGAAGGAGTACGTTGGTGGAGCAACAGGGGGCCACAAGGCAGGGGGCGCGCTCTAGGGGGGCGCCCCCACCCTCGTGACCGCCTCTGTTACTTCTTGGAGTAGGGTCCAAGTCTCCTGGATCACGTTCGGTGAGAAAATCACGTTCCCGAAGGTTTCATTCCGTTTGGACTCCGTTTGATATTCCGTTTCTTCGAAACACTAAAATAGGCAAAAAACAACAATTCTAGGCTGGGCCTCCGGTTAATAGGTTAGTCCCAAAAATAATATAAAAGTGGAAAATAAAGCCCAATATAGTCCAAAACAGTAGATAAAGTAGCATGGAGCAATCAAAAATTATAGATACGTTGGAGACGTATCAGTATGGCAGTTGATTTGTCAGCCATTTGCAATGATATCTCAGTAGGTGTGAGTTTATTCAAAACAAGTATTTTATATAAAGATAAAGGAATAACACTAACACTAGCTCCTAAATCACATAAAGCAGTTTTCACATAATATCTTTTAGTAGAGCATGGTATAGTTGATATTCCTGGATCTCCAAGTTTTTTAGGTACTCCATCCTTAAAAGAGTAATTAGCAAGCATGGCTGAGGTTTCAGCTTTAAGTATTTTCCTTTTATTAGTAACAAATTCTTTCATGTATTAGGCCATCTTTAAAATACTAGTCAATCGAGTATGCAAAAAGACTGGCCTAAGCATTTCAGCAAAGCGTTCAAATTCTTCATCATCCTTTTTCTTAGATGGTTTTGGTGGAAAGGGCATGGGTTTCTAAACCCACGGTTCTCTTTCTTTACCATGTTTTCTAGCAACAAAGTCTCTTTTATCATATCATTTATTTTTAGGTTGTGGGTTATGAAGTTTAATAACAGGTTCTATGTCAACATCATTATCCTGTTTTTTATCACTGCCTGGTCGAGTATCTTCATGAACATCATCATTATCATTTTCATTATCACTAGGTGAATGTTCATTACCATACTGAGTTTCAGCATCTGAGATAGAGACATGATTATCTTCAGGAGGTTTTTCTATTTCAGGTTCACTAGAGGTATGCAAAGTCCTATCATTTTTATTTTTCTTCTTCCTTTTAAAAGGACTAGGTGAATCAGTATTAATTCTTTGACAATATTTTTCAGTTATTTTAGGGTGTCCCTCAGGATAAAGTGGTTCCTGAGTCATTTTACCTCCTCTAGTTGCTACTCTAACAACATAATCATTTATATTATTGTTCATTTCACTAAGCAATTTTCTTTGAAATTTAGCAACTTGTTCTAACTGAGTTTGGACCATAGAGACATGTTTTCCTACACCTCTAACATCATTAGTGATGCTAAATAACAAGTCACTCAAGCGAGCAATCATATCAGAATTCTGTTTCAACTATTTCATAAGATTTGCATTGAAGTGATCTTGATTTCTAATGTAGTTGTCGAATTCATACAAGCATTGAGTAGGATGTTTATCATGAGGGATGTCACCTTCATCAAACTTAAAAAGAGAATTTACCTCTACAACCTGTGGTGGTGGTGTGTCAAGTCCATGTATTTCTTCAATGGGTGGTAAATTCTTAACACCCTCAGCATTAATACCTTTTTCCATCATACATTTCATTGCTTCTTGCATATCTTCAGGACTGAGAAATCATATACCCCTCTTATTTGAAGTGGGTTTAGGCGGTGGTTCAGGAAGTTTCCAATCATCATAATTCCTTAGCTCGTTCAATAGTTTGTTCCCTGAAAACATAACCATCACAACTATCTAGGAAGTACCTAGAAGTAACGGTTAGTCCATTATAGAAGATGTCAAATATTTCATTTTTCTTGAGAGGATGATTAGGAAAAGCATTATGTAATTTGAGAAGCCTCCCCCAAGCTTGTGGGGTACTCGCATCTTCAATTTGCACAAAGTTAATTATTTACTGTAAGGCAACTTGTTTCTTATGAGTAGGATTTTTTTTCCAGAGAAGTAATAAATCATATCCTGGGGACTATTCACACAACCAGGAGCAAGAGTATTGTACCATATCTTAGCATCACCCTTTAATGAGAATGCAAATAACTTGAGAATATAGTAGTAGCGAATTTTCTCATCATGAGAAAAAAGGGTGGCTATATCATTTAACTTAGTAAGATGTGCCACAACAATTTCAGTTTCAGAGCCATGGAAATGATCAGATTCAACCAAAGTAATTAACTCTGGGTCAACAGAGAAGTCATAATCCTTATCAGTAACAAATATAGGAGAAGTAGCAAACTTAGGATCACATTTCATTCTAGCATCCAAAGATTTTTCTTTCAACTTGACTAGTAGTTTCTTTAGATCATCTCTATCCTTACAAGAAAGAAAGTCTCTAGCTATCTCTCCATCCATAACATAACCCTTAGGTCTCTTAGGCAATTCAAATCTAGGATATCTAGGTCTAATAGGTGTTTCAAAAAATTTAGTTTCAAAGACTTCATCAGTTTCAATGATTTCATCAGTTTCAATAATTTCATCAGTTTCGATAATTTCCTTTTCTTTAGCCCTAGCAAGTTGTTTATCAACAAATTCACCTAGTGGCACATTATCATCAAGAAAGGTACTAGCATCATTCATAACAGAAGTAGCATCATTAATAACTTGCAACATATCAGGATTAATAGCATGTGGTGGTGGTGCAAGTTTACTCAAAACAGAAGGCGAATCAAGTACAGAGCAAGATGGCAGTTCCTTACCTCCCCTCGTCTTAGAGGAAAAAATCTTGGTTCTTGTATCTTTCAAATTCTTCATAGTGACAAATATATATAAATCCCAAGTGACTCAACAAATATAGTTGTGCTCCCCTGCAACGGTGTCCGAAAAAGGTCTTGATAACCCACAAGTATAGGGGATCACAACAATTTTAGAGGGTAGAGTATTCAACCCAAATTTATAGATTCGACATAAGGGGAGACAAAGAATAATTGTAAGTATTAGCAGTTGAGTTCTCAATTCAACCACACTTGGAGATTAAATATGCAACCAAGTGATCAGTAGCACAATAATATGATAGTTTGATAGTAGTAACGATAGCAGCGGTAGCGGTAACAAAAGTAATAGTTTTGTAGCAGTTGTGACAGTAGCAATAGCAATAGTAACTTAGCAAGAACAATATGTGGAAAACTCGTACGCATTGGATTGGCGATTACGTTGGATAATATTCATCATATAACAATCATATCCTAGGGCGACACAGAACTAGCTCCAGTTCATAAATATAATGTAGGCATGTATTCCGTAAATTGTCATACGTGCTTACGGAAAAGAACCTGCATGACATCTTTTGTCCTACCCTCCCGTGGCAGCGGGGTCCATAAGGAAACTAAGGGATATTAAGGCCTCCTTTTAATAGAGAACCGGAACAAAGCATCAATACATAGTGAATACATGAACTCACCAAACTACATTCATCACCAGAAAGTATCCCAATTGTTGTCACCTTGGGGTTTACGGATCACAACACGTAATTGGTGAATATGACTTGCACCATCGAATCACGAACATAGATATAAAGGCGATAACATAAACAGTTCAGATCTAAAATCATGGCACTCGGGCCCTAGTGACAAGCATTAGGCATAGCAAAGTCCTAACAACATCAATCTCAGGACATAGTGGATACTAGGCATCAAGCCCTAACAAAACTAACTCGATTACATGATGAATATCCAAATCCTCACCGACCAGTGAACCTACGAAGGAATTACTCACTCCTGGCGGTGAGCATCATGAAACTGGTGATGTAGGATGGTTGATGATGACCAAGACCAAATATTCCCCTCTTCGGAGCCCCGAAGGGGCTCCAGATTTGGCCTCCCAGTGAAGAGCATGAGGTGGTGGCGGCTCCGTATCATAAAACGTGATGAAACTTCCTCTCCTATTTTTTTTGGAAAAATAGGATTTTTATAGCGTCAGGTTTAAGGTCAGCGGTGGCTCGAGGGCCCCACCACCCACCAGGGCGTGCTAGAGGGGGGTGGCGTGCCCTGGTATCTTGTGGGCAGCCAGGGCCCCCCTTCTAGTGGGTCTTGCTTCCAGTATTTTTTATTTATTCCAAAATAATTCTCCAAAAGGTTTCGTCCAAATCGGAGTACTTTTATTTCTGCACAAAAACAACACCATGGTAGTTCTGCTGAAAACAGTGTCAGTCCGGGTTACTTTCATTCAAATCATGCAAATTAGAGTCCAAAACAAGAGCAAAAATGTTAGGGAAGGTAGATATGATGGAGATGTATTGAAAGGATAGAGAAGAAGTGTATAGAGGGGGGTGATTAGACCCTCAACAAACAAAGTTGATAGTTTTTAAGTTTTTCAATTTGAGGTGGTAGATTAACACAATTTCAAGCATACACATTATGATTCAAGCAAGCATGCAAATAGTATATGAGCAGCGGAAAGTAAAGCATGCAACTTGCAAGAAAGTAAATGGATGGGATTGGAGTGTGCAAACGCAATTGGAGACACAGAGATTTTTGGCGTGGTTC
Source organism: Triticum dicoccoides (assembly GCF_002162155.2). Lineage (NCBI taxonomy): Eukaryota > Viridiplantae > Streptophyta > Magnoliopsida > Poales > Poaceae > Triticum > Triticum dicoccoides. The sequence goes on along the minus strand of NC_041391.1, from coordinate 410,199,901 downwards.
CGATAGGTGGTGCTATCGTACATCCATGTTGATGGAGACTTCAACCCACGGAGGGTAACGGTTGCGCGAGTCCATGGAGGGCTCCACCCACGAAGGGTCCATGAAGAAGCAACCTAGTCTGTCCATCATGGCCATTGCCCACAAAGGACTTGCCTCACTAGGGTAGATCTTCACGAAGTAGGCGATCTCGTTGCCCTTACAAACTCCTTGGTTCAACTCCACCATCTTGATGGAGGCTCCCAAGTGACACCTAACCAATCTAGGAGACCCCACTCTCCAAAAGGTAATAGATGGTGTGTTGTTGATGAACTCCTTGCTCTTGTGCTTCAAATGATAGTTTCCCCAACACTCAACTCTCTCTCATAGATTTGGCTATGGTGAAAAGAAGATTTGAGTGGAAAGCAACATGGGGAAGGCTAGAGATCATGAATCGTATGGTAGGATTGGAATATCTTGGCCACAACACATGAGTAGGTGGTTCTCTCTCAGAAAATGAGTAGTTGAAGTGTAGGTATGTTCTGATGGCTCTCTCCATGAATGAAGAGTGGGTGGAGGGTTATATATAGCCTCCACACAAAATCTAGTCGTTACACACAGATTACCAAACTCGATGGGACCGAATCAACAAACTCGGTCGGACCGATTTAGTTAAAAATGTGAATGTTAGCATTTTCGGTGGGACCGATATAATCATCTCAGTGGGACCGATGTGCCGGGGTTAGGGTAAAACCTCAACTCGGTTTGACCGATTACTCAAACTCGGTGAGACCGATTTTGGTAATAAGTAAACAGAAGATTGGTTAAGCATACTCGGTGGGACTGACCGAACAAACCCGGTTAGACCAAAACTGTGGCAATAGATCACAGAGAGTTTGCAAGCCCATCTCGGTGAGACTGAGATCCCATCAGTGAGACTGAAGTAACTAGGGTTTGGCAGTTGCTGAATATGATGAAACTCGGTGGTGCCAGATAGACAAAGTCGGTGGGGCCGAGTTTGACATTTAGGTTTAGGACATATGTGAATGTGAGAAAGTGGCTGAGGGTTTTGGAGCATATCACTAAGCACTTTGAGCAAGCAAGCCATTAAGCAACACCTCATCCCCTTTCAATAGTATTGGCTTTCCTATGGACTCAATGTGATCTTGGACCACTAAAATGAAAATGTAGAGTCTTGAGCTGTTGCCAATATTTGTCCTTAGCATCTTGAAGGGTTCCACATCCTCTTGTCCATGTCCATGCCACTCAAATGTTGAACTTATCTGAAATGCACTAGGTAAAGGTATTAGTCCAACAAGAGATATGTTGTCATGAATTACCAAAATCACCAAGGGAGCATTTGTGCTTTCAATCCCCCCTTTTTGGTAATTGATGACAACATACATCAAAGATTTTAGATAAAGATATAAGGAAATAGCAAGTAAAGCTTTGGAAGGACATGCAACATGCATTGGCTCCCCCTACATGCATGCAATCATGTGATAATAGATCATAAGAGTATGAGAATGCATAAACATGTCAGAGAAGGCAATGAGTTACATGTGTCTTGGCTATTTGCATCAAAGCAAATGATATAGATACCGGAATTATACTTTCATGTTCATGAGTATCTCTTGCAAACAATATGTACCATAGCAAGAGATCTTCTTGCACATGAGTGTGATGCATATACTTACCTTGTGGTCTTGAGCTAGATTGAAGAAGATGAACCTGGGTAAACAAGGTTAGATAACACAAGAACATCTACTAGACAGAGCAAGAACTAAAGAGCACAAGAATACCAAGACTGGGATGACATGTAGAGTGTGAGTACTAGGTACTCTATTTGGATATTGACATGTCCCCAAGAATAAAGATATGCAAATAATTCTGAAGATTTTCTTCCCTTAGATGTCTTTCTCCCCTTGAATCTGACATGGGATAATGGGAGTACATAGGGTAGAAGAAAATCTGAGTAAACAAGAAAATATACTAACCAGAGCAAGATAAGGTCATAACATATACTATCATGTCTTTCCCCTCTTGAAGACATGAGACAACTTTCCTCTTAAAAATAAGAGAATCACGAGAAGCTTTTATGAGCATATTCTCTCTTATGTGATAAGCTTTGATGTGCTCTCTCTCCCCCTTTGACATCAATTTCCAAGAAGGGACTTCTGGAGCATGAGTCAAGTAGGTTTGGTCCTGGAGTCACATTACAAAGCCACATGTAATATTGATGCTGGTAGAGGACAAGTTACAAAGAGTGGAGCTGGGACAAATATGCAGAATGCAAGTGACATAGATTTTCTCTCAGGACTGAAATCGGTAGCACCGAGTGGTTGCTATTGGTGGCACCGAGTTGATTCTGTTCGGCCAAAGAAACCAATCCGGTGAGACCGAGTTCAACCCAGAGTGTAAATTCTTGTCACCTCAGCTCACTCGGCAAATAATATCTCACAAGGATATGCAAGGAATTAACTGAATGATTTGCAATGAATTGGATGCAGGGAAATGCAGAAGTTAACAAACAAAAGAAAAGAAAAGAAATCTAGATGAATTTTTTTTGAAAGGGGAACTAGCATGCATCAGACAAATGCAAGGGCACAAAGAAACAACAAAGAACTTCATCTAGAATTGGTCAGCGACGAAGTCACCTATGTTAGAGTATATTGACTTAGGAGTCAAGTGAAAACACTTGATCATAGGTCATACTCATCGTTTAAGCTCAAAATGGGGTTGCCATTTTTCATTTAAGCATTTTGATGTATTCTCATCATTTTGAGTTGCTTTGACCCATGTCTTGGGGTTAAGCTTCTCTAAGATGGAATGGCATACCTTGGGTGGTGGTGATGAACTTGGTCATGTAGTTAAACTTGTGTAGGGTGCTCAAGTTGATGTAGATCATCAAGAGTTGGGAGCATCATTTGTAGTTGAAGTTCATCTTCCTACATGGGTTAGTCTTGCAAGGAAGAGCACTTGTGTATCCAAAGTGACAATCATGAAATTTGATATCAATTGAAATTTGACATAGGAATTTGTCAAAGGATATATTGAATGGATTCGTGCTTCCTTGTCTTCATCCACCATTGTAGAGACTTGGAGATGTAGAGATTGCTCAAAGTGTGATTGAGTTGCAATCTCATAGAATTGGGCTTATCCAAGTACCTGCAAGGGTTAGATAGCATGCAAGAGTACAAGAGTATCCAACACATATGATCATCATCATAAGAGAATGGTCAAGGATTAGACAAAATAAGGCTCATGCCTTGCATGCATCCACTTGGAGTTTCTACTCCAAATTTGAGGCATCAATGATGTTCAATTCTCCTCTCAACCTGCAAAACACTTTCTCATCAAGTGGTTTTGTGAATATATCCTCCAATTCCTTGTCGGTACGAACATGCTTAAGTTTGATATCTCCCTTAGCAACATTATCTCGAATGAAATGATGACGAACTTCAATATGCTTAGTTCGAGAATGTTGCACGGGATTATGAGCAATCTTAATAGCACTCTCATTGTCGCAAAGCAATGGAACATGTTTCACATATATCCCATAATCTTTAAGAGTTTGGGTCATCCAAAGTAATTGAGCACAACATGAACTAGAGGCAATGTATTCCGCTTCGGCGTTGGATAAGGATACTGAGTTTTGTTTCTTGGAGGACCAAGATACAAGAGAACTACCAAGAAATTAACAAGTACCCGAAGTGGACTTTCTATCAACCTTGTCACTGGCATACTCCAAGTCGGAGTAGCCAACAAGATCAAAACAAGACCTCTTAGGATACCAAATGCCAAAATTTGGTATATGCATTAAGTATCTCCCTATCCTTTTCATAGCCTTAAGATGACACTCTTTGGGGGCTGCTTGATATCGTGCACACATGCACACACTTAGCATGATATCGGGACGGTATGTACATAGATATAATAATGAATCAATCATAGAGTGGTAAACCTTTTGGTCAACCAGTTCACCATCCTTTGTCAAGTCAAGATGTCCACTAGTAGGCATGGGGGTATTCATACATTTGCATTCTGGCATGTTGAACTTCCTGAATAAGTCCTTGGTATACTTTGTTTGAGAGATAAAGTTTCCCTTCTTAGTTTGCTTGATTTCCAAACCAAGAAAGAGCTGGAGTTCACTCATCATACACATCTCAAACTTCTCCGACATAAGCTTCCCAAACTTCTCACTAAAATGAGGGTTGGTTGATGCAAATATGATATCACCAACATAAATTTGGCACACAAATAGTTCTCCATTAACCCAAAGAGTGTAGAATCAATTTTACCAATTTCAAACCCTTTATCAAGAAGAAACTTAGTCAAGCATTTATACCAAGCTCTAGGAGCTTGCTTAAGACCATAAAGAGCTTTGTCAAGTTTGTAAACATGATTGGGTTTCTTAAGATAAACAAAGCTGGGAGGTTGTTTAACATAAACTTCCTCCTCAATTTCACCATTAAGAAAAGCACTTTTGATGTCCATTTTATATAAGGCAATGTCATGATGATTGGCATAGGCAAGTAAGATGCGAATGGACTCTAGTCTAGCAACGGGGGAATAAGTCTCACCATAGTCCATACCTTCGACTTGAGTGTAGCCTTGAGCAATGAGACGAGCCTTGTTGCGTACGACTTGTCCATCTTCATCTTGCTTGTTCAGAAATACCCATTTGGTTCGTGCTTCTCATCGGGCTTCTCAACCAACGTCCATACTTGGTTCCTCTCAAAGTTGTGTATCTCTTCGTGCATGGCATTTATCCAATCTGGATCTTCCAATGCTCCTTCAACCTTCATAGGTTCAACGCTAGAAATGGATGAGTAATGTTCACAAAAGTTAGCCAAGCTAGTTTTAGAGCGAGTAATTCTCCCAGTTTGAATATCATCAAAGATTTGTTTGATGGGATGATCTCTTGAGACTCTTGCTCGAACTCGTGATAGCTTTTGTTTGGGTCGGGGTGGAACATCCACTTCATTGTCTTGTTCTTCTTCTTGTCTTTATTCGTTGTTGTTGGCGTGATCGTTCTCCCGTGGAGGTGGAGAAGGAGGTCGTCGAGGTTCATCTTGTTATACATCCTCGTTCTCGTCGTCTTGACGTGTCCCACTCATGGATACCTCCAAATCAACTCGTGGTTCACCTTGGCGTGAGGTTGAGGCTTTCACTTGGACAGATGAGGTGCTCTCCTTCACCTCCGTTGGGCGAATCTTGCCTATAGACAAGTCTTGGATTGGTTCCGAAGGATCTTTGTCACCTACATCAATTGGCAATTGCTCTACTTGTGAGCCGTTAGATTCATCAAACTTCACATCCACCATCTCTTCAACCTTTTGGGTGAAATTGTTGTAGACACGGTAAGTGTGAGAGTTTGAGCCATAACCGAGTAGGAAACCTTCATGAAACTTAGGAGCAAATTTTGAACGACGATGCTTGTCAAGAATGTAACACTTTGAGCCGAATACCCGAGAGTATCCAACTTGGGGTTTGTTAGCGGTGAGGAGCTCGTATTCCATCTTGCCAAGTAGCTTGTGAAGATATATACGATTTGTTGCATGACAAGCTGTCTCAACCGCTTCTTCCCAAAAGTGTTTTGGCATCTTGTACTCATCAAACATCGTTCTCGCCATTTCGATGAGCGTCTGATTCTTCCTCTCAACAACCCCATTTTGTTGAGGTGTGTACGGAGCCTAGAACTCATGTGAGATCCCTTCTTCATCAAGAAAGGCGTTCTTGAGCTCCGTTCCATTGTCGTTGTGAACCATCTTGATATTTACTTCAAATTCGTTTTGGGCCTTCCTAGCGAAGTTATTGAAGATCTTTTGAACCTGCAATTTATCATCGAGAAAGAACACCCACATAAATCTTGAAAAATCATCAACGATGACTAGTCCAAACGAGTTACCACCGAGACTCTTGTAGGCGTTGGGACCGAAGAGATCCATGTGAAGTAGCTCGAGCGGTATTCTCATGGTCATGATGTTCTTCATGGGGTGGCTTCCTCCATCTTGTTTTCCTGCTTGGCAAGCACTGCAAAGTCTATCCTTATCAAATATGACATCTTTAACACCAAGGATATGATCACCCTTAATAAGCTTGTCAAGGTTTCGCATGCCCACATGACCTAACCGTCTATGCCACAACCAGCCTTTGGAAGATTTAGCAATTAAGCAAGTTCTTAGGTTGAGCCTTTTTAGTGAAGTCAACAATGTATGGATCACCTCTATGTATGCCGATAAAGACCATTTTATGATTATCTCTTCGAAACAATGTATAAATCAAAGCGTGAGATCGTGCTGCTAAAATTAGATTTTGCTAAGGCCTTCGACACTATTGAGCATACTGCAATGCTTGACATAATGAAGCACATGGGATTCAACGACCGCTGGCTCTCCTGGATTAGATGTCAGTTTTCCTCGGGTAAATCTTCCATTCTTCTTAATGGGGTACCAGGACGTACATTTCATTGCAACAAGGGGGTACGTCAGGGCGACCCACTATCCCCACTCATCTTTGTCCTGGCTGCCGATTTACTTCAGGCTGCAATCAACAAAGCATTTAGGCAAGGCCTTCTCCGGCTGCCTTTCCCGTGCCCTGGACAGACGGACTATCCGGTGATTTAGTACGCTGATGATACGATCCTTTTCCTGCCTGCATGTACCACACAAGCTCAAACGCTCAAGACCATTCTCAATGATTATGCCAGCTCCATTGGTCTCACAATCAACTTCCACAAATCCATCTTGATCCCTATAAACACGAGCTTGGAGCAAAGTAAAGTCATCGCGGATATATTTTGATGCTCAATTGGGACAATGCCTTTCACATACTTGGGATTACCACTTGGTACAACCAAACCCACCATACAAGATCTAATGCCACTTGTGTGTCGAATTGAAAGAAGTCTCACCTCCAGAATGTCCATGATGTCCTATGGTGGGAAGCTATCCTTGCTTAACTCTACGGTAACGTCCCTGCTTATCTATGCAATATGCACTCTCAAGTTTACACCTAAGCTCATTGAGATGCTAGATCAAATCCGTAGAAGATGTCTCTGGGGGAAACAAATGGATGAGGGCGAACGTTCAAAATCTCTGGCCGCCTGGAGCATGGTTTGCATGCCTAAGCAAAGTGGTGGCTTAGGTGTTCTGGACCTCAAGACACAGAATGAAGCTCTATTGCTCAAATTTCTACACAAATTCTATAATAAGAAGGATAGCCCTTGGGTTAAGCTGACTTGGGACACGCTTTACGATCAAAAATTCCGCATGCATCCAATTCTGAAGGTTCATTCTGGTGGCGAGACATTCTTAAGCTCACACTGATTTATAGAGGGACCACCAAAGTTAACGTGGTTTGTGGCACGACTACACTGTCCTGCAAAGACATGTGGCTAGATGATCTTCTAATGAATACACACCCAAGAGCTTTTTCCTTTGCCACATCTGAAGATTTCTCTATTCGTGACTTCCTGAGCTGCACTAGCCTTCAAGAAACGTTCCAACTTCCACTGTCACCCCAAGCTTTCGAGGAAATCAAGGCATTACAACTTGTTACTACACAGATGCAACCTATGTCCTCTGTGCATGATGTCTGGCATTATATTTGGGGTGATGCAGAGTACACCTCCAAGCAGTTCTACAAGTTTGTCTTCCGTGAGACACGTGCGCACAAAGCTTTCACTTGGTTATGGAAATCAAAGAATACCATGAAGATAAAAGTGTTTCGATGTCTCTTGATGCATGACCGACTAAACACCCGTAGTATGCTCAAGCGGAGACGTTACAACATGGGAGATGATGATCATGATTGTCCACTATGTGACTCAGATGTTGAAGAAACCATCAATCACATGATTTTTGACTGCTCATTTAGCGTTCAATGCTGGAACATCTTGTCTATCTCCTGGAAGTTGGACAACTGTTGGCTACACAAGATTGAAACTGCAAAACATACTTGGGATAGGCCAATGTTCATGGAGGTCTTTCTAGTTGCTGCATGGAGCATCTGGAAGGAGAGGAACAACAAAGTTTTCAAGAATATTACGCCAACTATCAACTCATGGAAGAATAGATTTGCCACTAACTTCTCTCTCCTCACCCATAGAGTGAGGGATAACAACAAGGAGTTCATTACCTCCTTCCTAGACAATCTGTAATTTTCTTTAGATTCCCTTAGGTGCACTCTACTGGAGTTTTTAGCTTTGTATTTTACTTGTACAGTTGACACACTGATTTTTTTTAATTTAATTACACAGTAGGATCCTCTCCTACTGTTTTCAAGGTTCAAAAAAAATTCTACTTTAGTAAATAGGACATTGAAACCAAAGTCATCTAGTCTAGATACAGAAAGCAGATTATAGCCAAGAGATTCAATGAGCATAACATTTTGTATGGAGCTTTCATGTGAGATGGCCACCTTACCGAGGCCAACCACCTTACCCTTTGAGTTATCACCGAAAGTGACATACTTTTGAGGGCCATCGTTTTCAGCAAGCTCATGAAACATATCTTTATCTCCGTGATCGGTACATGCACTATCAAGGACCCATTCCTTTCCTCCATCCATGTAGCCGCGAAGGTTATCCATAAGACCAAAGTGTCTCATAGACTCTTCAAGATCAAATTCATTATCATCATCCTCATCATAGTAGCCATGTTCAACATCATCTTGCAAATGATCATTTCCTAGAGAGAGTGATTCATTAGATATATGATTTTGGCAATGTTCATCTCTATGAATTATAATAGCTTTGGAAATAATATTGCTAATGATTCCAACATCTCTTTTGGCACGCATAAGATTGGTAACCTCAAATAAACAATCTCCAAACTTAGGATCATTGGGATTCATCTTATTTAAAGCAATAGACTTGTGAAGAATCTCATCTAAGTTTTTCAAGGAATAGTCAGGAAATCATTCCTCAAGAAATGTCCATATAGTATAAGCACAATCAAGAGTAGGCAAGTGACCAATCAAATTTCTAGGCAATCCTCTAGTAATAAGATTGATACTTCTAAGATTGTGAATCATGTCAAGAGACTCATCATGGGTAGGATGCAAGGGATCAACAAGGGGTTCACAAGGAGTAGTAATGTACTTGTTCAAGTGATATTCATTAAAAATTCCAAGCATCTCATTTTTCCACTCACTAAAGAACTCCCCATCAAGCATAGGCACTCTACGTCTAAGACTCCCCAACGTAGACTGATCCATCTTCCTCCACTGATGATTAAACCAAAGCAATGAAGACCAAAGCTCTGATACCAATTGAAAGGATCGAGAAGAGGTGTCTAGAGGGGGTGATTAGACCCTCAACAAACAAAGTTGACAGTTTTTAAGTTTTTCAATTTGAGGTTGTAGCTTAACACAATTTCAAGCATACACATTATAATTCAAGCAAGCATGCAAAGAGTAGATGAGCAGTGGAAGGTAAAGCATGCAACTTGCAAGAAAGTAAATGGATGGGATTGGAGTGTGCAAACACAATTGGAAACATGGAGATTTTTGGCGTGGTTCCGATAGGTGGTGCTATCGTACATCCATGTTGATGGAGACTTCAATCCACGGAGGGTAACGGTTGCGCGAGTCCACGGAGGGCTCCACCCATGAAGGGTCCATGAAGAAGCAACCTTGTCTATCCCATCATGGCCATCGCCCATGAAGGACTTGCCTCACTAGGGTAGATCTTCACGAAGTAGGCGATCTCCTTACCCTTTCAAACTGCTTGGTTCAACTCCACAATCTTGACGGAGCCTCCCAAGTGACACCTAACCAATCTAGGAGACACCACTCTCCAAAAAGTAATAGATGGTGTGTTGTTGATGAACTCCTTGCTCTTGTGCTTCAAATGATAGTCTCCCCAACACTCAACTCTCTCTCACAGATTTAGCTATGGTGGAAAGATAATTTGAGTGGAAAGCAACTTCGCGAAGGCTAGAGATCAAGATTCATATGGTATGATTGGAATATCTTGGCCTCAACACATGAGTAGGTGGTTCTCTCTCAGAAAATGAATAGTGGAAGTGTAGGTATGTTCTGATGGCACTCTCCACAAATGAAGATTGGGTGGAGCGGTATATATAGCCTCCACAGAAAATCTAGCCGTTACACACAAATTCCCAAACTCGATGGGACCGAATCAACAAACTCGGTCGGACCAATTTAGTTCAAAATGTGAACGTTAGGATTTTCGGTGGGACCGATATAGTCATCTCAGTGGGACCGATGTGCAGGGGTTAGGGTAAAACCTCAACTCGGTTTGACCGATTACTCAAACTCGGTGAGACCGATTTTGGTAATAAGTAAACAGAAGATTGGTCAAGCAAACTCAGTGGGACCGACTGAACAAACTTAGTTAGACCGAAACTGTTGCAATAGATCACAGAGAGTTTGCAAGCCCATCTTGGTGAGACCGAAGTAACTAGGGTTTGTAAGTGGCTGAATATGATGAAACTCGGTGGCGCCGGATAGACATAGTCGGTGGGGCCGTGTTTGACATTTAGGTTTAGGACATATGTGGATGTGAGAAAGTGGCTGAGGGTTTTGGAGCATATCACTAAGCACTTTGAGCAAGCAAAGCCATTAAGCAACACCTCATCCCCTAGTATTGGCTTTCCTATGGACTCAATGTGATCTTGGATCACTGAAATGAAAATGTAGAGTCTTGAGTTTTTGCCAATATTTGTCCTTAGCATCTTGAAGGGGTTCCACATCCTCTTGTCCTTGTCCATGTCACTCCAATGTTGAACTTATCTGAAATGAACTAGGTAAAGGTATTTGTCCAACAAGAGATATGTTGTCATGAATTACCAAAATCACCCAGGGAGCACTTGTGCTTTAATGTATCACACACATACAAGGGAAACTAAGCCATCGGGGGGCCCTCCTACTCAGGGGCCCGTGGCAGCCGCCGCCTCTGCCCCCTCATGGTCGGCCCTAGTTGCACCCATAATAACATTTTAAAAATGTTTAACATGTAAAACAACTTCATATTCAGATTCGACACCTTTTTCTAAACAAATTTCATATATAACATGTCAAAATTGGAGGGTGGGTTTAAAAATATAGATATTTTTAAAATCAATTCAATTTTCCCAAAAAATAAATATATAATGTTTATTTTCTAAATGGGTTGCGGGTTGATTAACTAGAATATCAAGGGTTTTTCACAAAAAGCAAAACATTTCCTAGACTCACTTAAAGCGAAACATTTTCCTAGACTCACTTAAAACTTGACCACTGGTTGATTTTAATATACAACATGGGGTTTTCTGCAAAAAGCGTGATAAATAGGCAGAAATGTTTCTCCCTTTATTAGTAGGTATTGATTAGTTTTTCTAGCTACATATTAGCAAAGCTTGTTAAACATAGTAATATCATATTCTTATATGAAAAGCAAATGCCAATATAATCTTTGTACGAAATATCTAAATATGTCACATATGAACCGGCCAAAATTCTCTAATGTATTTTGGAAAAGTTGTCTTGGTAAGAAAACTCAATACCCTATATGTTGCTTGTTTGGTTAGTGGAGATGATTGAGATTGATGTCGTGTGATTGGCAATGTGAGGATCAAAGTGTTATGTCCTGGACCTTGGAAGGTGATGCGGCGGTGTTACATCTGGTGGGTGATCGGTGTGTGAATCTGTCTTGATCACGTGTCGATGCTTCTTGCAGGCGGTGGCTTGATGACATGAAGAGGCACCTTGCTACTGCCCTGTGGTGGTTGGCATGATGGACAATGGCGGTGACACCGTGCTTGGCATGCACATCCCGACTTCGATGCGGTGATTGGTTGGATGTTGCTCTGGGTGGTCGTTGGTTTACTCTGGGTGAAAGATTAGCTTGAGCTCGGTCAATGCCGGTGGCGGCGACGGCCTCAGACAACGTTCCCCTCCTTGGAGGCATGGTATTGGAGCACCAAACTCTTGATGCTCCATCTCGGGATCACTAGGTGAAAACCTAGCTCCAGCCCTGACCGAATCGGGAGATGGTGACGCCTTCGTCACTCCCTCCTTGGGGGTGTTTACTTTGGAGGCTTGGCACCTCATATACCATTTTGGTGCTTTGCGATGTTGGTTTGTCTCATCGGATGGGATGGTGCAAGTTGAGGCAGTGACCTCGAGTTAGTTGTTGTATGCCAGGGTAGCGGCCCTGAGCGACAGTGCACTGGCGACCCTATGGGGTATGGTTGGGGCTCGACATGGTGTGGGTGGTGATCCGGTGCATCATTGGGGAGAGATTCATCGGCCCAACAGTGACAACCTCTGAGGATGGTTCTTGTTGTATGTCGGGGTGGCGGCCTCGGGTTTGGCATGGCGGCCCAGATCTAAAGGTGGACGTTTATGGGAAACTTGGGATGCAGTTGTCCGGGTTATGTTGCGTTGCGGTTTGTGTGCGAATGGTGGATATCAGGGCAGAGGCTGCAGAAGGTGGTGTCGGCGGCTTATGCAGGACATGACAGCTAGGTGGACGCGGGGGTGGCAACCCTAGGTATGTGTCGGTTGTCAATGTGCCTGCTGATACAATGTGCATTTCTTGCGGTACGCTATATTTACGGGCAAGGTTGGGGCAGCCCAACCCTACGTGACGAGGTTTAGGCGCCCCAACCCTACGTGATGAGGGCTTTTGATTATCTCTTTCATATCCTTAGAACCAAAAGACCAAATTAATTTTCGTTTCCATATTCATGTGCTTCTTGTGACGTGGGCTTTCAAATGAGATCCATTTTAAATATGTTTTGACGAGTTTTTTTTACTTTCATTAAGTTCAACTTCTGAAACCTGGTACGAGTGACCGACAAAATCGTGAGTTCAATCCTGCGACCGAAAACTTCTAAACTTGATATGAGCGGCCGACAAAATCATAAGTTTCAGAGGCTGCAACCAACAAATATGTAAGTTTTAGAAACCAAAACTTAAAATGGTGCCATCATGCGAGATCCATCGACTTTGTGGATCGCGAGTCAACCGGGCGGTGCATACCCTATTTTTACCAATAAGTTATTGAAGATGTCGCAAGTACTACCTTCATTTTATAATGTAGTGTGCCAGCACTTTCCAAGATTTAATTTTGACCATAAATTTAACCAACAAGACCGGCTGCGGTGGCGGGAGAAATTATACCACTGAATTCGTATCTGATAAAATTCAGTAGTATAATTTTTGTTCCCACTGCAGTCGGTCTTGTTGATTGAATATATGGATAAACATAGATTTTGAGAAGCGCGAACACACTACATTGTGAAACGAAGGGAGCAAGTAGGAATGTCAGATCATACGGGCTGGCTAGGTAATCATTACATCTCACTGTATGGACTTCATATCTTGTTAGTGCAAGCTAAGCTGAAGTGGATATGTGATGTGCGTATGCTGAAAGGAAAATAAAAAGTGGGATTGATATATTTGTGACGATGTCATCGCAGAAGAGAGAGACTTCTATGCATGAATGGTCCTATATACTAGTCATTGTCAAAAGGAGCATACAGATAGATAGTTACATTTTCAGATGCTTTCTTTATACAGGCTGGCATGTAATAGTATGCCCTACAACCATGTTTGTTTATATTACTAAGCAAAATGTGAATTGCATTTTGAAATACTTATATATAATTATTGTGTCGTGTGAAAAAATTGAACCAGATTTTGATCTTCTATGAGACACTGAACAATATTAAGAATACTCAAACTTTAGTTAAAATTAAAGTCACATGACATCGTAAAAGATGATACCCACACGATTTCTTTATCTCGGAGTGGGGGGCAAATTCAAAGTACATAGAAATTTGGAAATAAAGCACATCAAACGGGTCTTGTCAAAAGCTTCATTTTTTCTAGAGGAATTGTGAAAAGCTTCATCACATCTGTTAGAATAAATTCGAGGCATACCGTCAATCATCTGAGGACCAAGCAATCACACGAGCACGACACCGGGATTTGTTAACAGGTTCACCGATATGGCTACATCTCCGGGGCCTGACTACGGGCGCTCCTCCCTGTGACACCGTCACAATACCGCATATTGGCCACCCAGGCGCCGGCACACGCCGCCGGCACACGCCGCCGGCTCCCCCTTGCGCGCCTGTGCTATTATGTTGGCATAGGTTATATCGTGTGTCTACCCCCACCATATATGAGAGGTCTAGGATACAAGTGTCCTACAAGGACACGACTCCATATCCTATCTAAACACAATACTTCTTAGAGTCCAACTGTAACCTACTTTGTACATAATATTCGACACAACTCTAACAAACTCCACCTTGGTGAATATTCTCCACCACCTTGAGTTCATCAATGCATCAAATTTCCATGTACGTTGGACTTGAGCTTATCCCGTGAGCACCACTGCTACTCCAAAGACTCCATATGACTCCACCTGCAACTTGTAGTCCCTTTTTTTCTTGACCATAGTCAACACTCGAGCAAAAATAAGTTTCTTGTTACTTTAGTTTGTGCTCCCAACTTCCAGAGTATCCGTCCAGCGCCATCACACACTGATCACTGACCTGCGTGAAAGTGAACAACTCACATATTGGGTGTCACACATATGAGTTACCTAAATTCAACATCACCGCTCCTTTCTTGACTGCCTGTTTGGAACTTGAAGGAATTTCACCATTACTTGTAGTCATCCCGAGTCAAATTCGCAGTTGTCTCACCACATGTATGACCACCAGAGCCCTGGACCGTCTTCATGTCTCCGTGCTTACCACACTCCTCGCCGCTATTATTGCGTCGAGCCTCCACTGTCCTGGTCGAGTCTCAAGGGTCGCGAACCCACACCACTCTACCCCCACTACAGAGTACCACCGATCATCACCGACAGATGACGAGTTTCACGCTTCCATCAGACCATTGGGTTCCAGTCCGAACTGCATGTCAGTCACTTTTCCCCCTTGCTAAATAGGCTTCGATTCCCTGGATCCTTACACCATAGCTCCTCAATCCAGCTCCACCTTCAACATGACTCCATGGTAGATGGTCACTCTACCCTCGCGCCCCGTCGACTTCAAGCTCACATGTGCACCATCTTGAATCAACCCCGCGCCATAGTCTTGTCGAAGCCACACAAGCCCTCAAGGCACGCGCCACGTGTTTCCACACCCAGAAGTCGGCCACCATCAGCTTCATGCTCCTACTCGTCGTCGTCGATCCCACTACCGTCTTCTGTACCAACCAACCTGCATCGATCCGTTAGACTGTTCAGTCCAACCCAGCCGAACTTGTTCAACTGCATGACATGCTCCAGGCTCTCAAATCGTCTTTCAATAATTTCCATCCATCACATAATAATTCCATCTTACCTGACCTGACTTCCTGCAACACCTTCAAGCATCGCTAGTGTCCCATCAAAACTTTCACCCTTGTCTGCCATAACCCAATGTGTTCAATTTCATAAACTTCTCCACCTCAAACCTGGTACCCATTGTCGCCATGGTTCTTCATATGACTGACCCTGCGAAAAATTATTCAGGCTTTCCACGTGATGCCCCAAGTACACGAACAACCTCCGCATACTACAGCAGTTCCAACCAAAAAATACTCTGGTCCTCACGTGTAAAAGCTACTAGGCTCAACTCACGGTGCTAGCTTTTGCCTTTCCATAGCCTTGCTATTTCCAATGGACGTGAATCATGCATCAATGGATTTCCTTTGCCGATTTGTTCTGCTGCCGCCTCTTTCCGTGTCGTACACGACGACTCGGTCCTCTTTTTTTTCCAAAACAAATATCACGTAGTACCCAAACCTGTGCTACTGCCTCTCGATTGGTCCACAAAGATACCAAGGACCAACATCCGTTGATCTACAACACCGATGACGAACTCGCCCAATTGCTTCAGAAGAATATTGTCACTATCTTTTTCAATCTCATCGAGAACCACGCCCCTGCCGGCTGCAATCTCAGACTCGATACTTCTTCGAGATCAACAACTCACAGCCTTCGAACAACCTAGCTCTGATACCACTTGTTAGAATAAATCCGAGGCATACGGTCGATCATCTGAGGACCAAGCAATCACACGAGCACAACACCGAGATTCGTTAACGAGGTTCACCAATATGGATACATCCCCGGGGCCTAACTACGGGCGCTCCTTCCCGTGACACCGACAAATACCGCACACCGTCCACCCGGGCGCCGGCACATGCCGCCAGCTCACCCTTGCGCGCTTGTGCTATTATGTTGGCATAGGTTACATGGTAGGTCTAGGATACAAGTGTCCTACTAGGACACGACTCCATATCCTATCTAAACACAATGCTACTCAGAATCCAACTGTAACATACCTTGTACATAATATTCGACACAACTCTAACAACATCTGCAAACAAGAAATGGCGTTCCCCATTTCTTGCACCAAACGACATGACCCTTTTATTTTAGTATGTCGTACAACCCTATTTGTTGTCATTACTACGCAAAAAATATGTGGATGTTGCTCAAACCGCTGATTTTTTGTCCAAAAGGACCCTTTGGCCAATAGAATGGTCAAAAGGGACTACCCATGGATATAATTGACAAAAAGGACCCCCTCAGTCGTGGCAGCAGGCGTAGCAGGCGACAGGTGGCACCTGCTGCCACGCCTGGTGGTGGCCAGCCGGCTAAAACGTGTTTGGAACAGTACGCCGAGCCAGGACGGAACGGGCCAGGCCTGGTGGGACATGCCGCCACCAGACGAGGCAACCTTTGTTGCCGCTGTCACTCGCAAGCCGACAGCTACAGCTGCACAGAAGGCGAGGAGTGGGCCAGGCCGCCACCGTAGTAGGTGGCGCCGCTGTTGCTGCTGCGCGTGCGACAACACCCTTTTGTAGACAACGCTGATTCCCACACGCGGATGACGATGATTTTCATGGGCGGGAATCTAATGTTGTGTATTTTTTACGCCTTGTACCGACACTCAGTGGTGCTCCTCTACATTGGTTGGTTTGGCGGGAATCACTCACTCCGCTGGCATTTTCTTCTGCGGACGCGACCGCATCAGTCACTCAGCTTTGCTTTTGCTTCAGAGGACATGACCGCATCAATCACTCAGTGCTGCTTTTACTTCAGTCTGTTACTACAGCCGTCGTGACAGCACTCAGGCATGCACTGGTGCACTGTTTTGTATCACACATATTTCTCGCCTAAAATTTCATTTGTTCGCGCCTATTTTCTCGCCATCATTTCTTGTATGAGCCTATAAAAGGAGACACCGAGGCTCTCGTCATCTTCGTCCAGCCATCCTCGAAATCGCCACTTCGCACAGTGTGTAACACATTTTTTCAGTCGGTATGAATTTGCCTTGCTTAGATCAAAGCGTTAGGCCAAGGAAAATGAAGAATGCAAGTTTGCGTTCGGGAATGGCAGTCCTGCGGTGTTGGTGTGGCGATCTTTGCAAGGTGAGGGAGGTGACAGATTTTTCAGATTGGTTGGGCATGAAGTTTTTCATGTTGCGCCAATTATGAGGAAGATCCACCCGTAGCTAGTTCAAAGTACGACAAGCCTCCGGTATGCTTTAACCATCACGAATAGATATTTTATTTGGTTGATTCTTTATTACAATTCTTGTTCTTGTTGTAGTCTCCTTCGCCTCTGTGCATGTACTATTGTTGGATTGACACAGACATGCCGACTTGGGAAGTCACTGAGATTCGTTAAAGATGTCGTCGTGCAAGGGATAGTTTCTACACGGAAGAGCGACGCGAAAAGGTGGAAGTAGAGGAGAAAGCAGAGCAAGAGAGAGAGAGTTAAAAGAATACTATGCTGAGCAAAAGGGTTACTTTCAGGATTTACTGAAGAAAAACAGGGAAGGAGCTCGTCGTATGGAGGAGCAGGAACGACAACAAAAGAAGGCTTGTGAGGCAGAGAGATAGAGAAAGAAAGGGCTCTTGAGGCCAAGGCAGCAGAAGAAGCTGGCGATGGAAAAGGAAAATATCCATGTTGGACTCATTAGATACCTGGGGTAGTATTTTAAATTTCATTACCGTTTGTATCTTAATTTTGGCAGTTTAATGTAGCTTTATTTCACTAGTTAAATGTAGCTTTATTTGAATAGTTCGATGTATCTTATTTCAGTTGTACTGTGACGTAATGAAAAAAAATATAGTTTTTGAATAAAATGTGGCATTTCCTTGCCGCAATTTTCTTTCCCGCCATAAATTATTTCCGTCATTTTTGTTCCCACCAATATTCCATCTTTACTCCCCCCACCCGAAAATACTTTAATAATACAAACTACTTCTTGAACGTCATGCAAGAAGTACACCATCATATTAAGATAGAACATAATGCCCTACAATAAGATAGTACAAACTAATAATGCAAGTACATATGAATTAAACAGTAGATCTAAACTTAAAAACAAAAAATACAGCTTAAAAGCTACATGAAGGCATCATCGTCATCCTCCATCGATGCAGAACTCTTGCCCTTCGAGGATGAAGAACTCTTGCTCTTGGACGATGCAGAACTCTTGCCCTTCGACGATGCAGAACTCTTGCCCTTTGATGATGTGGTAGTCTTGGCCTTGGTGCTGGGCATGAAGATATCGTCTTCGTCCTCGCTATCGGCAGTCCACAAAAAAGTATGTTTTGCTGCAAACCTCATGTGTGATTCGCTCTTATGATGTATGTTCTTCCATCTTCCATGCAACCTGAGAAGTTCTTTATGTATCTCCTCAAAGGTCCTGGAAGGTCACCCACACCTAGATAATGCGTGACTCAGCTCATTCATGAGGGTGTCACTACTGATGAGTTCATCCCATGGAACTATTGTATTGTCTCTCTTGAAATTGGCGGCTAAACGCAGAAGACATTCAGACATACTAGGGTGAAAACTATGATCAAAAGGATAACCAGATATCTTGACGAGACTAGGAGACTACACTGAAGTTGCATACCCACCTTAGTGTGGATGGGGTTTTATAGGTTCAGAAAAGGAGAATAGGCGGGAACTTAGAAGCGGGAAAGTATGCCAGGATATATAGGAGGGAAAGGGTGGTGCGAGGTATAAGTGGGAACTCAGAAGCGGGAAAGTATGGCGGGAGATATAGGCGGGAAACATTGTTACCAACTGGTCCAGTAGCGACAGGTGCCACCCAGGAACCGAGGGGGTCTTTCTGTCATTCTGGTCCAGAGGTGATCCGATACAACACACTGCTGATGTTGTATTTATTTCTCTAATTTAATGTTAGAATTCAGGTGCATTTTTATTTCAGCATACATAGATGTTTGTTACATAAATCAGAAAGTCTGATACTAACATAGGTAGATACAATGGGTCGCACACATAGATAGAGCAATCATCCTAGTCGATGATGGCCACCTGGCCTTTCCTTAGGACCGTAAAGTGACAAGCGATTACGTGGTCGAGTTACATGATGACCGCGACCATACTCCACTTCAGCTTCCTGTGTCTGCGACTCCTACATAGGTGGTGGAGTCTGGAATTCTTTTTGCGAACCTGATGCGTAATTGTAGGCGTATGGTTGTGATTCCTCGGGGATAAAAGATGGGCCAATAACGTCCCCTCTGAAGAATTCTGAAACTACTGTTGTAACTGTGTCGCCATGATCATGTGATGCTCCCCGGATGCATGTGTTGAGGACACATTGGGTGTCCTCATCGTCCCATGTACGATCAGTTATGTCCTGCACATAGAAACATTGTAAGCAAACCGTTAGAGGATAATATATGATATCACTGTAAATGCATTAAAATGTAAACATGACTACCTGATCAGATTCCTCGCCTCTGTTGTCTGGCCATTGTACGTGGTACTGGTCTATCTCTGGGACACGAGTCTCCTCGGGCATGGAGATCCCTCGCATGGAGAGATACAGCTGAGATCCCTCACCTTGGGTGTATGCGCCATATCCTATGTACGCATATGGGTTCGAGGAAAGAGTCTGCTTGGGCATCGAATCCAAGCCCGTGCCATGGTCCTGAGATGTCGGCCCCTGACAAAGCTGCACCGAAGAAGAGCGATGTAGTGGCAGAGGTGAGTCATGTCATGGCAATGTCGTTCTAGTACTCGGACCCTCCCCCCACTACCCATGGCTTGTACGCACCTCTCTTGGTCTGGACGACGATGCCACACTCGGACTGGCTGACCTCGCTACTGGCATGTTGTACGCTCCAGTGACAACGTCGTGGCCTCTACCGCATCTGAACTTTGTTGCCACGTAGTCTTGAAGATGTTTGTGGAATGACTTGCGAGCTGGGCCCCAGGCCTGCATGGCTCCACCGCCACCTGCCCTACTTCATTGCAAGTTTCAAGCCGACCAATATTTGGTTGTTATTTGGTTGAAATGATTAAGAAATGATGGACCTGAAAAAGTTACTTGTGATTACCAGCTGGTCACGATAGTAAGCTGCATGCAGCTCAATCTGTCTCTGCATCAGCTCCCTGTGTGAGATTTGTTAGTATCATAGGTGGTTTAGTAATCAAGCTAGTACGCGTGTTGATGCAGTACCACTGCTTGTACTACGCTTGAGCTGTACTTCCATTGTATGGTCTGCAAAATTGAATAATTACATCAATTGTTGTGATGAAAGCAAAGCATCTTCACGCATTGTATGGTCATCGTAATAAAATAATGTAAATAAAATGTACCTAAGTCGATGCACTATATCTGCTAGCACTTCATTTTCCCACTTTTGTACCCATTGAATGTTGTGTTCCCTCCAATCTTAACAACTCCAACCGTGGGCCATATTGGTTAGCCTGCAAATTATGTAACAAAGTGTGAGTTTAGTAAATTAAAAAAGACATTAACTATTTAGGGAGGTCACATCTTACTTATGGGTTTCCTCGTCGGTAAATCTTGGAAAAGGTGGTGTTATCTCCTGATAGAGACCGAACTGTCTCATGACACGCTCTGGGTTGTAAGGCTCAACACACCATAGGAACAATAAGTAGCAGCGAGTCAGCCAGAATGCACTATCGCTCAAGATGCCTGTTGTGATGGGTCGTATATGGAAAACCATCTGTAACTCCTCCTGAGTCCATGGGTTCCATGTGACTAGTGACTCATCAAGTATCTCAAACTGCTGGTGGATATAGGGTAACAATTTTTCGTGATATTTGGAGACCATTGTTTCTGTGGCTTTGTTCACCTGGTGGCCATAATTACACTGTTGCCCTCGCTACTATCGTATGGGTGTATAGGATTTAGTATACGAGGTTGTCCTACAGGGAGGTTTTCCCAGGACCACAACTGTAGAAACTCATAGGCAACACAAAGTAACAAAGCTTTTTGTGCGAAAGAAGTTTTTTGTGTGGCATCACACAAGCCTCTATATGTATGACATAGCATGGCAGAACCGAAGCTGTATTTTGACTGCTCGGGTAAAGATTCGTCTACCATATTCTCTACAATGTAGATGACACTAGGGAGAACTATGTCCCCGTGTGAATTTGGGAACAGAGTCCCGAGGAGCCACACCAAATATGCAAATAGATGTCTTTTCCTTGTCTCAGAATCAGCGTAGCTAGATAAAATATGAAATTTATCACGAAGCCAGGCGAGTGGGATGCCCTGAGGGCCACCAGAACATTATGATTCTGGCATTATCGTCCCAAGACGGGCTGATATATTTAATGCCCAAGATGGAGACACTCGTGGAGAGACTAACGACTCGCCTATAATTGGGAGAGCAATGATCATTGAAACATCTTTTACTGTAGGTGCAAGCTCCCTAAAACGAAAGTGAAAGGTGTGGGTTTCAGGTCTCCACCGGTCAACGAGGGATGTCAAAAGGGATGGGTCTGAACGTAATTGGTCTTTGCATGATGTGAACCTAGCAAAACCATGTAGTCCATAAGCGTCAAGGTGAGCAACGAAAGAATTGTGTATTGGCCATGTTTTCTTTACGGTTCAAAGTCTGAATGTTCGATAATCATGATTATTATTTGGGTTCAAAAATAGGTGGCGGTGGCCGGCGTCATGGCGACCCTACAAAAACACTGGCACTTCAGCCTTAACCTGCACACAAACATACAAATAAAAATTATGAGGAACACACAAATACACATGCAAATAAAAATTAACTTAAAAAATACAAAGAGATACAATTTACATTAATTATCTAAAGTTAACATCACGAGTACAGTAATGCAAATTGATTCAATTCAAATTAAATATAAGTACAGATAACGAGTACAAATATAAGTAGACATAGTGAGTACAGATATATCAACATCATGCGGTGTTGTTGGCTCAATACAGGCATTCCCTACGTGAATGTCCAGGACACGTGCAAAAGCAGCATCGCCTTGGTTCTCCCATCTCGCTATGGTCCATGTCATTGCGATGACCCCTAGACTAACGTCGTCCCTTGGCGGTTCTCACCAAGTTCATGTTCGGAACCCATTTCAGCCCTTCTGGCCACATCATTTTGTAGTTCATATCAATGCCCCAAGCCCAGAATTCACCGCTCCAAGTATTGTACAGATTGTACGTGTTGAAGTACGGTGATATGTATGGCTCGACACTGCTTTTTTGATCTGCAGCCACCCGAAGCACATGACTGCAAGGGTATCCCTCAAGCTTGGGCTTGTTACAAGTGCACTCAAAGGACGTTGGGTTGTGGGTGACAACTTGCTTTTTTGATCCTCTGTGGTGACCCTTAACGTACTTGGGTTGCACATTGACCTCCCACTTATTCCTAAGTGCGCCCACTTTCCTGCAACCTTGGCTTTGGGCTTTCTTTGCTTTCTCGTCCAGATGTCTTTGCATCTTCTCGGACCATGGCTTGTTCAATTCAACTTGTGCATTAGCGACGGTAACCCTGTCTACAAAGTATGACTGGGTCCGGTTCCAAGTTTCTTAAATTAGGGTTGGGATAGGCAGGGCTCTCACCCCTTTAAGAACACAATTGTATACCTCTGACATGTTGCTGGTCAATATTCCATACTGAGCCCCGGTGTTGTGAGTCTACGCCCACTTGTACAAATCAGGGCAATTCTCGCTGATCCACTGCCTCAAATTTATGGGCGTCTGATGTCTGCTAGAACTACGTCGGTATTTCCCCAAAGAGGAAGGGATGATGCAGCACAACGATGGTACGTATTTCCCTCAGTGATGAGACCAAGGTTATCGAAGTAGTAGGAGAACCACGCAACACAACGTAAACATCTCCTGCACACAAATAACAAATACTCGCAGCCCAACGTGTTAAAGGGGCTGTCAATCCCTTTCAGGTAACGGCGCTAGAAATTGGCAAGTGGACGGGAGAAAGTTGTAATAGATTCGATAAATAGATCGCAAATAAAATAAAGTGCAGCAAAGTATTTTTGTATTTTATGTTTAATATATCTAAAAATAAAAGCAAGTAAAAATAGATCGCGAAGGCAAGTATATTAAAGAAGAGACTTGGGGGCCATAGGTTTCACTAGTGGCTTCTCTCACGAGAAATAGCAAACGGTCGATAAAAAAATTACTGTTGGGCAATTGATAGAACTTCGAATACTCATGACGATATCCAGGCAATGATCATTATATAGGCATCATGTCCAAGGTTAGTAGAACGACTCCTGCCTACATCTACGACTATTACTCCACACATCGACCGCTATCCAGCATGCATCTAGTGTGTTAATTCATGGAAAAATGCAGTAATGCAATAAGAACGATGACATGATGTAGACAAGATCTATTTATGTAGAAATAGACCCCATCTTGTCATCCTTAATAGCAATGATACATATGTGTCGGTTCCCCTTCTATCACTGGGATTAAGCACCGTAAGATCGAACCCATCACAAAGCACCTCTTCCCATTGCAAGATAAATAGATCAAGTTGGCCAAACAAAACCCAAATATTGCAGAAGAAATACGATGCTATAAGCAATCATGCATATAAGAGATCAAAGAAGACTCAAATAACTTTCATGGATAAAAACATAGATCTGATCATAAACTCAAAGTTCATCAGATCCCAACAAACACACTGCAAAAAGATTTACATCATATGGATCTCCGAGAGACCATTGTATTGAGAATCAAATGAGAGATAGAAATCCATCTAGATACTAACTATGGACCCGTACGTCTATAATGAACTACTCACGCATCATTGGAGAGGCACCAATGAGGATGATGAATCCCTCTGTGATGTTGTCTAGATTGGTTCTGGTGTTTCTGGAACTTGTGGCGGCTGGAATTGATTTTTGTCAACTACCTTTCGGTTTCTGGAATATTGGGTTATTTATAGAGCAAAGAGGCAGTGCAGGAGGCCACCGAGGTGGGCACAACCCACCAGGGCGCGCCTGGGCGCCCAGGAGCGCCCTGGTGGGTTGTGCTCCTCTCGAAGCACCCCTCTGGTACTTCCTTGACACAACAAGTGTCTTCTGGTCTAGAAAATGATTGGACTCCGTTTGGTATTGATATCTTGCGATGTAAAACAAGCAGAAAACGGCAACTGACACTGGGCACTATGTCAATAGGTTAGTACAAAAAAATGATATAAAATGATTATAAAATGATTGTAAAACATCCAAGAATGATAATATGACAGCATGGAACCATCAAAAATTATAGATATGTTGGAGACGTATCAGCATCCCCAAGATTAACTCCTGCTGAAAGGATCGATATGGTTGACTAGAGGGAGATGAATAGGCAACTAACAATTTTTAGCTTTTCTTGACCAAATTAAACTTAGCATCAAAGTAGGTTGTCTAGATGTGCACCTAGGTGAGCAACCTATATAATGCAACAACAACAAGCACACAAGCAAGCACGGGATACAACACAATGAAAGCTTGCACAAGTAAAGGTAAGAGATAACCAAGAGTGGAGCCAGTGGAGACGAGGATGTGTTACCGAAGTTCCTTCCCTTTAAGAGGAAGTACATCTCCGTTGGAGTGGTGTGGAGGCACAATGCTCTCCAAGAAGCCACTAGCGTCACCGTATTCTCCTCATGCCCTCACACAATGCGAGATGTCATGATTCCACTATTCATGCCCTTGAAGGCGGCGACCGAACCTTTAGAAAAAAGGTTGGGGCAATCTCCATAACTTAATTGGAGGCTCCCAACGACACCACGAAGCTTCCACTACTAGAAAAAGGGCTATAGATGGGATTGACACTAATGGCGCACCAGACAAGTGGTGCGCCATTAGTATATACTAATGGCGCACCACCTTCTAATGCGCCATTAGAGTTGAAACTACTAATGGCGCACCTGGCACACGGTGCGCCATTAGTATCAAATTTTTTTTGAACTAGTGCGCCTGTCCAAACATACTAATGGCGCATCCATAGGTAGTGCGCCATTACTAGTTGTAACTAGTAATGGCGCACCTGCCAGAGAGTGCGCCACTAACGTTGTTTTTTTATTATTTTTTTATTCCTTTTTTTGCAAAACTACTAATGTACTTATGGCGCACCGAGGGGTGGTGCGCCATTAGTATTGTGCGCCCCTACTTCGTACCGATCCCCTCTCTCTCCCTCGCCCTCGCCCGCGATCCCCTTCCCCGATCTCCTCTCCCGACGCCACCGTCGCCCCGCCCCGACACCACCGTCGCCCCGCCGCCCTCGACGCCCCGCCG
>NC_041391.1:410173001-410174319 GCF_002162155.2 Triticum dicoccoides | reverse complement strand
ACCACTGTCGCCCCACCGCCCTCGACGCCTCCCCGACACCACTGTCGCCCCGCCGCCCCGACACCACCGTCCGTCGCCCCGCCGCCCCGAACCAGGGAGCGGAAGCGCGGCCTTCGTCGTTGTAGCAGAAGCAGCGATCCCCATCGCCAGCAGCCAAAGAAAGGTTCCCCTCCCCTCCCTCCCTCCCTCCCTCCCTCCCCTACGCCTCCTCACGCGTGGCTCTACGGATCGGTGATCTTTATCGTTTCGTTTTTGTGCTGGATCGATTTAGTTGTTGTGATTGATTTCGTTGATAGTTTAGTTCCCGATATCTCTAGTCCGGTAGCTACTCTTTGGATCTCAAGTAAGCCTCGTGTTCTTGCTTGCGGAATCGTTGACATATACTATATGTTGGTCCTTGCTCAAGATTTGTATAGAGGAGGAATTGAAACATACTGTGTTTAAATAAAACATGATATAGTTGGAGCCAGAGCCCTATATGGACCTTACTGGTTCTTGCTGAAGATTTATTGTACTTTCTACTAACGATATAACTTTTGTGATATGTATTGTTATGTTGGTAAAATAGACAACCTAGATTTACACGCAGGATCTCTAATCCAGAGAGGAGGGAGTATAAGATAGCAAATTTACTTGCAATAAAACAGGGGCTGTTAATTGTAGTTTTGTTTTGGTCTGCAATTGCATATACGGACATTTATTTAATTACCACAAGATCTAAACCAGGATAAGAGCAAAGAGTAATCAGATCTGAACTGAAACTAGCTAGGAGCAGAGCACATTTGTGTAGAAGCAGAGTGCATGAAATATGGGGCTTTTCTGGATGCTGCTGTTCTTGCTAGGATGAACAACTGGCACCTTGTAGGGTCTTGATTGGTTATGTTGCAAACTGAATATGTAGCTGCTAGGACCCAGTTTCCAATCTAGTCTGTAGTAGTGACATGCTAGTTTAGCACATACTGCTTGTAGTGGGTAGTAGTGGAATGCTATTTTAGATGGTCTATTACTATGTAGGACCTTAATTGGTGGAGTCTCAACGCTGAACTGGGTAGTAGTTAGGAGTCAATTTCTTTAATCCTAGTGTAGCTGCTCTCTTAATACTTGTCTGTAGGTTCTTAATTGTTGGTGTCTCAAAAACTGAATATGTTTTCATAGCATAACTTGAGGGATAGTTTGTTTAGTAAAGTGCGAATTTAGCTATCCCTTACTATATAGATGATTGATCTTTGTCGAAAAATATGTGGATGATTGATAGTACGCTTCCTGTTTCTGCACACAGTGCACTCTGTTATGAACTATATGTATGCTGCACTTTCTT
>NC_041391.1:410134156-410172991 GCF_002162155.2 Triticum dicoccoides | reverse complement strand
GAGGAATTGAAACATACTGTGTTTAAATAAAACATGATATAGTTGGAGCCAGAGCCCTATATGGACCTTACTGGTTCTTGCTGAAGATTTATTGTACTTTCTACTAACGGTATAACTTTTGTGATATGTATTGTTATGTTGGTAAAATAGACAACCTAGATTTACACGCAGGATCTCTAATCCAGAGAGGAGGGAGTATAAGATAGCAAATTTACTTGCAATAAAACAGGGGCTGTTAATTGTAGTTTTGTTTTGGTCTGCAATTGCATATACGGACATTTATTTAATTACCACAAGATCTAAACCAGGATAAGAGCAAAGAGTAATCAGATCTGAACTGAAACTAGCTAGGAGCAGAGCACATTTGTGTAGAAGCAGAGTGCATGAAATATGGGGCTTTTCTGGATGCTGCTGTTCTTGGTAGGATGAACAAGTGGCACCTTGTAGGGTCTTTATTGGTTATGTTGCAAACTGAATATGTAGCTGCTAGGACCCAGTTTCCAATCTAGTCTGTAGTAATGACATGCTAGTTTAGCACATACTGCTTGTAGTGGGTAGTAGTGGAATGCTACTTTAGATGGTCTATTACTATGTAGGACCTTAATTGGTGAAGTCTCAACGCTGAACTGGGTAGTAGTTAGGAGTCAATTTCTTTAATCCTAGTGTAGCTGCTCTCTTAATACTTGTCTGTAGGTTCTTAATTGTTGGTGTCTCAAAAACTGAATATGTTTTCATAGCATAACTTGAGGGATAGTTTGTTTAGTAAAGTGCGAATTTAGCTATCCCTTACTATATAGATGATTGATCTTTGTCAAAAAATATATGGATGATTGATAGTACGCTTCCTGTTTCTGCACACAGTGCACTCTGTTATGAACTATATGTATGCTGCACTTTCTTCGTCCGAGTGCATCGATGTAGACATTTTCCTGCTTGTTGTTGGGAGTGAAAATAAGAACCTCTTCTCCCTGGTTAGTAGTAAATACTCCATGCGCAATGCCTGCTGTTTTCTCTTCTGAAATTTATGAACGTCAGTGGATCAACATCTATGTGCCATAAATTGCATTTCCCTTTTTGCTTGTTGAGGAAACATGTTTTCCATTTACTTGTTTGGCTCATGCTGTTCTTGCTAGGATAACAAAATGGTACCATGTAGGCTCCTGATTGCTGGTATCTGAAAACTGAATTTGTAGCAGTCAGAACTCAGTTTCCAATGTGTTGAAGCAGAGCACATTTGTGTTGAAGCAGAGTGCATGAAAGATAAACTGGGTCCTAGCAGCTACATATTCAGTTTGCAACTTTACTTCCCATCTTAAGGCAAGCCCCATTTTTACTGTTCTTTGTTAGCAGAGCTGCTTGTTTCTAAGAACTTTGATACTATTTGGATCAAAGTTAAATGAGCACATAGATGACAAAAAAAAGTTCAGATTGTATAGCGATGCCGACGTATGTCGTGTACAAGAGTAAGGTTCCTGGAGTCTACGATGACTGGGAGGAGTGTCGGAGACAGGTTCACCGATTCAGCGGTAACAGTTACAAAGGGTACACCACTAGGGCCGAGGCCGAATCTAGATACGCCCGCTATCTAGAGGGAGAGGGGAGGGAGCGTTGGAGGAACCGGATGAAGACGAGTTTCATCGTGATGATGCTCATCGTGATGACCGCAGCTCTCTTCTATGTGATGGTAGTTTAGATGATCGATATCGACTTGTAATGTGAAGACAAACTCACTACTCGCGGTCTCGAGACTTGTAATATAATGTTCTATCTTTATTCGGTCTTTTCAATTCGGAGACTAATATGATGAATTGTATTCGAAGACTAATATGATGAATTGTATTCAAAGACTAATCTTCTATTGTATTCGATGAATCTGTTATTGATGTGTGCTGTCTATATTTTGTCAAATTATACATTTTGTAACCTGTGCAAAAACAGAAAAAAAAAACTAATATTCATACTAATGGCGCATCACATGATAGTGCGCCATTAGTATGACAAATGTCAGGACCCCGACTCGATGTCACATCGATCTAGCCGGTAACACCTCATATCACTTTGCGGCCTCACGCACGGTATCCTCACGGGTGTCGCCTTACCTTTGCCCGGGACCATTTGCGCCTTTTGGCTCACGTATATGATAGTGTCGCTAGCATCCATATGATAAAGAGCCCGGGCTGACATGACTAGTCGTAAACCCAAAGTGGCACAGACTTACAGGGACAAGCATTCATGACCCAGCTTCGAACGTGTCGGTCATCAGCAAGTGGGTCCGGGCTGTAGCACTGGGCTAGCAGGACTCCGGTAAACCGGGCTGTAGCGGGCTAACAGGACTCCGGTACTCAAAGCGTGACATTTCCCCGAAGGGACAGACACAGGAACGAAGAAGGACACATGCCGGCCAGCCTAAGTGTTCCAGAGCAGTAGCAAGCTACCATGGCTCAGCGGTAACACTAGGAGACATTTCCTGGTAAGAGAGGCTACTAAAGATAAACAACTAGATAGTCAGATCCCACACATACCAAGCATTTCAATCATACACACAATATGCTCGATATGTGCAAATACAACGAAGCATCACAACATGACTCTATGACACAAGTACTTTATTTAAGGCTCAGTGAGCCATACATAACATACACAAAGGTACGGGTCTCACGACCCAACATACAAGTCATACAGTCATACAAACCAGCAGCGGAAGTAACTTGTCTGAGTACAGACAACTAGTAAAATAAAAGAGGCTTGGAAAGCCTCTGGCTATACTATGTGGTCCTTCACAAGCTCAGGGTCACCACCTGGGTCTTTAGCCTACTCGTTGATGTCAACGTCTACATAGAACCCATCAGAAGGGGTTGCAGCGTCTTCTGTAAAAATGTAGATTATAGCAACATGAGTACAAAGGTACTCAGCAAGACTTACATCAGATCCTACATACATGCATAGTATCAAGAAGGGTTGGTGGAGTTATTGCAGCAAGCCAGCTTTGACTCTTGGCTAGGCTAACCTACGACACTCCAACTTGAAATGGTTTTGCGCACACGAGTCCACTACTCACCAATTCAATACACTACCGAGGATCCACCTCCGTCTTCCTACGGAAGAGCCATCCTCGGCACTCACACTTATCTTGAGGCTTTTAGTAGTTTCCATTTACATTGTCTATGAACTGTATAGGCAACCAAGTAGTCCTTTACCGCGGACGCGGCTATTCGAATAGATCATGTTAACCCTGCAGGGGTGTACTTCTTCATACATGTTTCCACCACTTAGCGTCTGCACACGACATGTGCTCGGCAGACTTCAAGCGAAAGCCGACGTGGGTGTAGACCACGACCTACCTAAACACTTAAGCCTCTAGTCCAGGTTTATCGCATATTCAGGTTCCATCCGCAGGGAGTCCGGCCGAGGTTTCCCATACGGCCCCGAACGATGTGAACAGGGTTCCCGAGATACCTAACGGGTATTCGGTACACCGTGCCACGTACCTACCGCATCACAGCCCACCCCTACGGTCAGCGCTGTCCACGGCCTCCAGTAGGCTACAAACACCAGAAACTACTTGCAACTCCTGGACAGAGAGCTAGGGTGAATAAGAAGTCGAGCGGGGTCATATTTCAGGGCCCAATGCATGGTAGTAGCTGTATCTTAAATCACGCATACAGATCTCAGTGCTTAAGGTCGGCTTCAATGAAACAACCCACCATGTACTCCTACATGGCCTCTCATCGATACCTTTACCAAATCGTGTTCACCACACCACTCTCATTACCGAGATAAACATTTCACTCTAGCCCATCACCCAGATGAACCAGACCTGACACGACTCTAAGCATAGAAGGCATAGCAAGGTAGGAACAACACATATATATGGCTCAAACAACTCCTACACATGCTAGTGGGTTTCATCTAGTTACTGTGGCAATGACAGGTCATGCAGAGGAAATGGTTTCAACTACCGTAGCACACAGCAGTTTGAAACGCGTTGTCTTAATGCAGTAAAAGAGAGCAGGAGCGAGAACATGGGATTGTATCGATATGATCAAATGGTTGGTTGCTTGCCTGATGGTTCGATGCACTGATACGGTTCTTCGCTAGGGTAATCAGGGTACTCTTCGGGGACAGAACCTGCCGCAGAGAGCACCGATTCACAAACATTACCAAACAGTATGCAACAATATGATGCATGCATGAGACATGGCAAAATGAGTGTATTGGACTAATGCAACTAAAACCAGAAGGGTTTGAACAAATTTGAATCAAGGATTCAAATTTCAAATTCAAATATGGCCTTTTAAAGTGCTTTTCCTTGTTCTGC
Organism: Triticum dicoccoides; assembly: GCF_002162155.2. Taxonomy (NCBI): domain Eukaryota; kingdom Viridiplantae; phylum Streptophyta; class Magnoliopsida; order Poales; family Poaceae; genus Triticum; species Triticum dicoccoides. Next base: position 410,168,673 of record NC_041391.1, on the reverse strand, counting down.
TTAAAACATCAATTTAACTTGTTTGATCATGCATGAAAATAGTACAGATGGATAGATTGGATTTTTCTGATCATTTTTCATATATAATTTGTCCAATTTGGAGTTACAGAATAAAAGTTATGAATTTTTGAAGTTTAAATAATATTTTGGAATTTCCTGATTTAAATTAAATCCAGAAAATCAATTACTGCGTCAGCCTGACGTCAGTGTGACGTCAGCAGGTCAACGGAACTGGTCCAGGTCAAACCTGACAGTGGGTCCCGCATGTCAGGGTGATTATTTTAATTAAAACTTAATTAAAACTAATCCTGTTTAATTAACAGGGCTGGGCCCCACCTGTCATTGACTCAGGGGAGTCAACCAGGGCCCAGCCGTGGTCAAACCCGGGTCGGCTGCACCGGCGTTTAGCCCCCGGCGAGCCCGATGCGGCGGCGGGAGTGGTTTTGGCTATTCCGGCCACCAAATGGGCCGCGGAGACCACCGGAGTGGAGCTGAGGACAAACCGCAGCTCTTGGCGGAGTCCGTTGGGGTCGGGGTGGCCGGAGTTGGCGCCGGCGACGACCTTGGCGGCCACCGGGGTTCGGCCGAAGACGAACTTGACGCTAGAGGGTTCGGTGAGGCTCGTGGAGTAGCTAGCTAGGTGCTGCGTGACTTGGTAAGTAAGATGGACACCATCTTGTGGCCGGAGGATGACCGGGAGCACGTCGGCGACGAGCTCCACGGCGGTGGGTGCGGTTGAGCTCCGGGAGGTTGCTACACGGCTCGGGAGCAAGAACGGAAGGGAGGGGAAGATGGCTAAGCTCACAGTGAGTGCGACGGAGTCCTTGGTGCGGCCGGAGATGGACCGGAGCGACGACGGCGTTGAAGGGGATCTCCGGCGACGGTGAGCTCGGGCGAGGTCGGTGCGGTGGTCTCGGGCGTTGCGAGCGCTCGGGGCTCGGCTGCTCGATGAAGTGGACAGCGGCGGAGCTCCTGGACACGGTGAGACGGCGTGGGGTGGTCGGAGGGCGTGGCTACGGCGAGGGGGTGGCGGCGATGGCGTCGGCCATGGCTAGGGCGTGCGAGGAGGAGGAGCTGGAGAGGAGAGGGGGTGTCTGGGGGGTTCGGGGGAGAGAGAGAGACCGATCCACGACGTCACCTGGCGAGGGGAGCGGCGAGGCGGCGAGCAGGTGCGTGGCGCACGCCGCGGTCGCCGTCGGGCACCTGCCTGCCTGCCTGGCCGGCAAGCAGCTCGCTGGAGCGGTGCTGGGCTGGGCCGGCAGGTGGGCCGGGGGCAGGCGCCAGGTAAGCTTTCCCCCTTTTTTCTGTTTCTGTTTTTATTTAATATATCTGCAACTTTGTTGAATTTAATAAAGTACCTAGGCAACTTCAAAAATCACCAAATCACTCCTGGTCCATAGTTGGATTATTTCCAACATGAAACATTTTAGTTTGGAGGTATTTGAGCATTTAAATATTTTATATAATTTTAAATGCCCAAATTCAAATATTTATGAATTAATTCAAAAACCCTAAGATGGCCTAGGAAAATGTGCACCACTTTTGGCAGAGGTTCTGAACCAAGACAAAAATGATGGGCATTTTAGAAGGGCATTTCAGGTTCATTGAAAATTATTTTAGTAAACCCTAGTTGGTTTCAGAGGGGACTGGGGGTTCTGTCATCCCCATTTCAAGTTTCTGATGAAAGAGTAAACATGATGCAACACTCTAATGCATGACTAGCTAGGGTGTGACAACTCACCCCCACTCAAAAGAATCTCGTCGCGAGATTTGGGTTCCTCCGGGAAGAAGGCGGGGTACTCGAGTCGAAGACGATCCTCCCTTTCCCAAGTTGCTTCATCCTCAGAATGGTGCGACCATTGAACCTTGAGAAACTTGATATTATGACGCCGAGTGGTACGTTCGGCCTGATCGAGGATACGAATGGGGTACTCTCGATATGTAAGATTATCTTGGAGATCAAGCGTTTCGTAGTCCACTCCACGGATAGGATCCGAGAAGCAACGCCTGAGTTGAGAAACGTGGAAGACATCGTGGACTCTGGAGAGATGCGGAGGTAGTTCCAGCTGGTAGGCAGCTTCTCCTCGTTTGGCGAGAATGCGAAAAGGTCCAATGTAACGAGGAGCCAATTTGCCTTTGATACCGAAACGATGGGTTCCCTTCAGAGGGGTGACCCGAAGATAAGCCTTCTCGTCAACCTCGAAAGTCGTAGCCTTATGTTTTCGGTCATATTGACTCTTTTGACGAGATTGAGCTGTTTTCAACTTTTCACGAACGATACGAACTTGTTCTTCTGCTTCCTGAATCATATCCGGGCCAAAGAATTGTCTTTCCCCGGTCTCTGACCAATTAAGGGGTGTCCGACACCGTCGTCCATAGAGAACTTCAAAAGGGGCTTTACCCAAGCTAGATTGATAACTGTTGTTGTAAGCGAATTCGGCAAATGGAAGGCACTTCTCCCAGTCCATTCCGAATGAGATAACAGAGGCTCGAAGCATGTCTTCTAGAATCTGATTGACGCGTTCCACTTGACCGCTCGACTGAGGGTGGAAGGCGGTGCTAAAGGAGAGACGGGTTCCCATAGCATTTTGGAAACTTTCCCAAAATCGAGAGGTGAAAAGACTTCCTCGATCTGAGTTAATTTCCAAAGGAACACCATGGAGGGACACTATTCGGGAGATGTATAAGTCTGCCAGCTGACTAGCGGTTATACTCTCACGAACAGGTAGGAAATGGGCTACTTTGGAAAGACGATCGACCACGACGAAAATAGCATTATTCCCTCTCTTGGTCCTGGGAAAACCGGTAATGAAATCCATGCCAATTTTATCCCATTTCCATTCAGGAATGGCTAAGGGTTGAAGGGTGCCAGCAGGTCGTTGATGCTCTGCTTTTACACGACGACAGACGTCGCAATTAGCAATATACTGAGCAATTTCTCTCTTCATCCTAGTCCACCAGAACCTCTGGCGTAGGTCCTGATACATCTTAGTACTACCGGGATGAATGGTGAGAGGAGATTCATGAGCCTCCTTAAGGATCAACTGCCGTAGATGTTGGTTCTTGGGAACCACTAGACGGTTCTCAAAGTACACAACACCATGATCATTTGTGGAGAAACAACTAGCACCTCCGCTAGCAATGTTCTCCTTGATCTTAGCTATTCCCTTATCTCGCTTCTGGGCAGCAATGATTTGATCCGTAAGAGTAGGTTTCGCCACCAAGGTGGAAAGAAATCCTTGAGGAACAATGTGAAGGTTAAGCTTCCGAAATTCCTCATGGAGAAGCGGTTGACTTTGTTGTAACACCAGATTGTTACAATAAGATTTACGACTTAGCGCATCAGCCATGACGTTGGCTTTCCCTGGGGTGTAGGTTATTCCTAAGTCGAAGTCTGTGATCAATTCAACCCAACGTCTTTGCCTGAGATTCAGATCCGGTTGGGTGAAAATGTACTTCAGACTTTGGTGATCAGTGAATATTTCGCAATGATTACCGAGGAGGTAATGTCGCCAGGTCTTAAGTGCATAGACTACAGCTGCAAGCTCTAGATCATGAGTAGGATAATTCTCCTCGTGTGGGTGCAATTGCCGTGAAGCATAGGCAATTACGTGTCGGTCTTGCATGAGAATGCAACCTAGTCCTTGTCGCGAGGCGTCGCAGTAGATAACAAAGTCCTTGGAGAAGTCTGGCGGTACCAGTACGGGAGCAGAGGTCAGGCGTCTTTTCAGTTCCTGAAAGCTGTGCTCACATTGTGGAGTCCACTCGAACTTCTTATCTTTCTTGAGGAGTTCGGTTAGAGGTTTGGCAACTTTGGAGAAGTTCTCGACAAAGCGACGACAATAGCTCGCTAAGCCCAGAAAACTCCGAACTTGCTTGACCGATTCAGGTGGAGTCCAATTAAGGACGGCTTGAACTCGCTCATGGTTAACAGCAATACCTTTACCAGATATTACATGACCCAGATAGGTCACTTCTGACAACCAAAATTCACATTTAGAAAATTTGGCATAAAGGCGATGCTCTCGAAGTTTCTGCAACACTAGCCTTAGATGTTCGGCATGTTCTTCCTCGTTCTTGGAGTAGATGAGTATATCATCGAGGTAAACCACGACGAATTTATCCAAATACTCCATGAAGATTGAGTTCATTAACCGAGAAAAGGTGGCTGGAGCGTTGGTTAATCCGAAGGACATGACGGTGTACTCGTATTGGCCGTAACGAGTAACAAAGGCCGTTTTAGGGATGTCCCCGTTTCTGATTTTGATTTGATGGTAGCCCAACCTCAAATCCATCTTGGAGAAAACTGAGGATCCAACGAGCTGATCGTACAGGTCGTTGATCCTGGGGAGTGGGTATTTGTTCTTGATGGTGACCAAGTTGACAGGTCGGTAATCTACAACCATCCGGTCCGTACCATCCTTCTTCTTGACGAATAGGACGGGGCAAGCCCACGGAGAAGAGATAGGTCGGATGAAACCCTTTTTCAAGGACTCATCGAGTTGTTTCTTAAGCTCAGCTAGTTCTAGGGGTGCCATCTTATAAGGTCTTCTAGCAATCGGAACGGTTCCTGGAATGAGGTCTATTACAAACTCAACATCCCTGTCAGGTGGAACACCTGGCAATTCCTCTGGAAAGACATCCGGGAAGTCACGGACTACCGGAACGTCCTCAAGGTCTGGCAAAGGGCTGGCGTTAAGAGAATATAATTGTCGCTTGGCTATTCGGGTCAAGACATTGACTATCTTCCCCGAAGGATGGGTGAGTTGAACAGTCCTAGAGAAGCAATCAATTTTGGCTTGATGAGCTGACATCCAGTCCATACCCAAAATGATATTAATATCTGAAGATTTAAGGGCTATCAAAGACGCGAGGAAAACAAGTCTGTCGACTTGGATTTCATTTCCATGGCTTACTCGAGAAGTTTGCCATTTGGATCCCGGAGTTTGAATTACCATAGAGGTTGGCATATCACCGAATGCGACGTTATGCAAACGAGCATAATTTTCAGATATAAAAGAATGAGAGGCTCCTGTATCGAAAAGAACAGATGCCGGGTGGCAATTAACAAGAAGCGTACCGAGAACGACGTTGGGATACTCTTGAGCTTCTTCGGCAGAAATACAATTGACATGGCCACGTGAAGCGGTGACCGGCTTGGCGTGGAATATTTTTCCTGTCGGCTTGCCACGGCCAACAGCTTTAGCAGATTGATTGGGGTTGGTCTGGGGACACTCACGCATATAGTGGCCAGATTCCCCACACTTGAAACAAGTCACGGAACTGGTACGTGGAGGAGCATTGTTAGTTGGACCTCCATAGGGCTTGGCCGGTGCAGACTGTTGAACGGGGCGAGGCGCCTGGAAGGATGGCCTCGGTGTGAACCTGGGTGGCAGGGCGGTGTTGGGTACCCACACGCGGCGCTTCTGAGGACCAGCACCGGATGAGGAACCCATGTCACGGCCATGCTTGCGTGTTGCGTCATAGTCCGTCTGACCAGTTTCAGCACTGATGGCTTTGTTGACAAGTTTCTGAAAAGATGTGCACTCATGCAGACGGAGGTCGCGGCGAAGCTCAGGACTAAGGCCCTTACGGAACCTTGCTTGCTTCTTGGCATCAGTAGACACTTCCTCAGTTGCATATCGTGCGAGATTACCAAACTCCCTGCTGTAAGCATCCACAGAGAGTCGGCCTTGGGTGAAACTGCAAAATTCTTCACGTTTACGGTCCATGAGACCCTCCGGAATGTGATGTTCCCGGAAAGCCTCACTGAACTCAGCCCAAGTAGTGACATGGCCCGCCGGGCGCATAGCTCCATAATTCTCCCACCATAGACTGGCGGGGCCTTCAAGATGATATGCAGCAAAGGTGACCTTGTCAGCCTCCGCTACCAGTGCGGAACGCAGTTTGTGAGAGATACTGCGAAGCCAGTCATCAGCGTCGAGAGGCTCGACGGAGTGGTGGAACGTGGGTGGATGTAATTTGATAAAATCACTGAGTGACACCACGTTAGTCCTCTGATGGTGTGCTGTGTTCTGTTCAATACGCTCCAACAAACGGTTGGTCTCCCGCTTGTTTCTCTCAGCTTCCATCATAACCTCGGCTAGTGAAGGAGGATGAGGCAGATTTACATCCCTGGCTTCACTGCCTTCGGCCTGCTCTTGAGAAGCAGGGTTAGCGCGCGTGTTGACCATCCTAGGTAAACAACACAATGATTTAGTCAGGATGATAAAATTCCGACATAGGATAAAAATGCAAGGAATAACTCGAAATGCAAGATGATCATCCGTATGACATGGTAAAAACAGAACTGCTTCTTTTATTCCATCGTCATACACACCATACAGAGTTTAGTACAAGGCCAAACAAAGTACTATTACGGTGAAAAGAGGATTACATCTCATCGGAGGCATTCCAAGCTCCTATACATTATTTTTCTACACCTCCGGAAGGAGTACAAACTAGGTCATATCCCACGAGTCACGCGGGACGATAGACGACACAGCTAGTGCGAACTAGTGATACTACCACTAACTCAGACCGAACCGTAGTAGTCCTCGTAAAAGTCACCTCCATAGCCTGGGAGCTCAACATGATCATCCGGAAACAGACGATCTCGCGGAGCTTGTGGACCATAGGGGCTAGGATGAGGCCTTGGACCAACAAACGGTGGCCTGCGGGGACCGGGAGGTGGGGTGATGCCTCCTACATCACGCCAAACCATCACGTCTGGCAGAGCAGATCTCACAGGATAGAGATCGCGCATATCTGAATATCCAGCTTGCACCGCCGGTGCGAACCGAGTCAAAGTGGCCCAGTGGTCAGCACGGGTATTGAAGAGCTCTAACCTCAAGGCCCGATTTTCACGGTCCTTATCCTCGAGCATCTCGGCAGTGGTGCGAGTCCGTGAATCCTCCTGGGTGGGGTCAGCATAGATAGCCTGGAGATACCCTTGTGCTCCCGGAAGTGATCCTGGCATATACCGGAAATCAGAGTCCCGAAATAGACCAGATCTGACTCGCATAATGGTCATCATAGAGTAGGCGGCGTCCTGCACAGCCATCTCAATAGTAACCCGAGACCATAAGAGCAGTGAAGAGGCTCGGTGGATCCAGGATAAGATGGAAATATCCTGACAGTGCAGAGATACTGGCTTTGATTACAGTCTCGGAATTGCTCTTCGACCGTGTACTCAGGATACCAGCGGTATCCAGCCTCAGTCATTACCCTGACCAACTTGGCAGTATGGCCGGGTACATCTAGGCATCGAGTCAGGCGAACCACTTGATTGAGGTCGCGAGTGGCCATCTGAAAGCACAATCATAATGCAAAGGCATTAGAATTTCTAGCGAAATTCCGGCAGCATAACAGCTGTAAATGCTCAAGAAGGATTTTGAGACATTTGACAAAGGATTACATACACACTCAACATCATCATATCAAAGTTCTGAATCCATTCTAACAACATAATGTGGTAGTAGAACTGAACTAGGTTTGTATCCATCAAACTTATAAGGTACTACTGATTAGTAACACGTGATCCTGATAGAGAGAATAGATCCTAATTCCTTATCCCCCGGTAGAAGAATGGACTGACTCAGATCAGAATGTCATAAGATAAAGGAGTAAAAAGAGCCTTACGTTCCATCCCACAAACAATTCCCCTACATATAACTAAAGAATTTCTAGACTCAACATCGACCAGTTTGGCTTAGAGAACCTACAGGCAGTCCGGCTCTGATGCCAACGCTGTCAGGACCCCGACTCGATGTCACATCGATCTAGCCGGTAACACCTCATATCACTTTGCGGCCTCACGCACGGTATCCTCACGGGTGTCGCCTTACCTTTACCCGGGACCGTTTGCGCCTTTTGGCTCATGTATATGATAGTGTCGCTAGCATCCATATGATAAAGAGCCCGGGCTGACATGACTAGTCGTAAACCCAAAGTGGCACAGACTTACAGGGACAGGCATTCATGACCCAGCTTCGAACGTGTCGGTCATCAGCAAGTGGGTCCGGGCTGTAGCACTGGGCTAGCAGGACTCCGGTAAACCGGGCTGTAGCGGGCTAACAGGACTCCGGTACTCAAAGCGTGACATTTCCCCGAAGGGACAGACACAGGAACGAAGAAGGACACATGCCGGCCAGCCTAAGTGTTCCAGAGCAGTAGCAAGCTACCATGGCTCAGCGGTAACACTAGGAGACATTTCCCGGTAAGAGAGGCTACTAAAGATAAACAACTAGATAGTCAGATCCCACACATACCAAGCATTTCAATCATACACACAATATGCTCGATATGTGCAAATACAACGAAGCATCACAACATGACTCTATGACACAATTACTTTATTTAAGGCTCAGAGAGCCATACATGACATACACAAAGGTACGGGTCTCACGACCCAACATACAAGTCATACAGTCATACAAACCAGCAGCGGAAGTAACTTGTCTGAGTACAGACAACTAGTAAAATAAAAGAGGCTTGGGAAGCCTAGCTGTACTACAAGGTCCTTCACAAGCTCAGGGTCACCACCTGGGTCTTTCAGCCTACTCGTTGATGTCAACGTCTACATAGAACCCATCAGAAGGGGTTGCAGCGTCTTCTGTAAAAATGTAAATTATAGCAACATGAGTACAAAGGTACTCAGCAAGACTTACATCAGATCCTACATACATGCTTAGTATCAAGAAGGGTTGGTGGAGTTATTGCAGCAAGCCAGCTTTGACTCTTGGCTAGACTATCCTACGAGACTCCAACTTGAAATGGTTTTGCGCACACGAGTCCACTACTCACCAATTCAATACACTACCGAGGATCCGCCTCCGTCTTCCTACGGAAGAGCCATCCTCGGCACTCACACTTATCTTGAGGCTTTTAACAGTTCCCATTTACTTGTCTATGAACTGTATAGGCAACCAAGTAGTCCTTTACCGCGGACGCGGCTATTCGAATAGATTATGATAACCCTGCAGGGGTGTACTTCTTCATACATGTTTCCACCACTTAGCGTCTGCACACGACATGTGCTCGGCAGACTTCAAGCGAAAGCCGACGTGGGTGTAGACCACGACCTACCTAAACACTTAAGCCTCTGGTCCAGGTTTATCGCCTATTCAGGTTCCATCCGCAGGGAGTCCGGCCGAGGTTTCCCATACGGCCCCGAACGATGTGAACAGGGTTCCTGAGATACCTAACGGGTATTCGGTACACCGTGCCACGTACCTACCGCATCACAGCCCACCCCTACGGTCAGCGCTGTCCACGGCCTCCAGTAGGCTACAAACACCAGAAACTACTTGCAACTCCTGGACAGAGAGCTAGGGTGAATAAGAAGTCGAGCGGGGTCATATTTCAGGGCCCAATGCATGGTAGTAGCTGTATCTTAAATCACGCATACAGATCTCAGTGCTTAAGGTCGGCTTCAATGAAACAACCCACCATGTACTCCTACATGGCCTCTCATCGATAACTTTACCAAATCGTGTTCACCACACTACTCTCATTACCGACATAATCATTTCACTCTAGCCCATCACCCCGATGAACCAGACCTGACACGACTCTAAGCATAGCAGGCATAGCAAGGTAGGAACAACACATACATATGGCTCAGACAACTCCTACACATGCTAGTGGGTTTCATCTAGTTACTGTGGTAATGACAGGTCATGCAGAGGAAATGGGTTCAACTACCGTAGCACACAGCAGTTTGAAACGCGTTGTTTTAATGCAGTAAAAGAGAGCAGGAGCGAGAACATGGGATTGTATCGATATGATCAAATGGTTGGTTGCTTGCCTGATGGTTCGATGCACTGATACGGTTCTTCGTTAGGGTAATCACGGTATCCCTCGGAGACAGAACCTGCCGCAGAGAGCACCGATACACAAATATTACCAAACAGTATGCAACAATATGATTCATGCATGAGACATGGCAAAATGAGTGTATTGGGCTAATGCAACTAAAACCAGAAGGGTTTGAACAAATTTGAATCAAGGATTCAAATTTCAAATTCAAATATGGCCTTTTAAAGTGCTTTTCCTTGTTCTGCTTAAAACATCAATTTAACTTGTTTGATCATGCATGAAAATAGTACAGATGGATAGATTGGATTTTTCTGATCATTTTTCATATATAATTTGTCCAATTTGGAGTTACAGAATAAAAGTTATGAATTTTTGAAGTTTAAATTATATTCTGGAATTTCCTGATTTAAATTAAATCCAGGAAATCAATTACTGCGTCAGCCTGACGTCAGTGTGACGTCAGCAGGTCAACGGAACAGGTCTGGGTCAAACCTGACAGTGGGTCCCGCATGTCAGGGTGATTATTTTAATTAAAACTTAATTAAAACTAATCCTGTTAATTAACAGGGCTGGGCCCCACCTGTCATTGACTCAGAGGAGTCAACCAGGGCCCACCCGTGGTCAAACCCGGGTCGGCTGCACCGGCGTTTAGCCGCCGGCGAGCCCGACGCGGCGGCGGAAGTGGTTTTGGCCATTGCGGCCACCAAATGGGCCGCGGAGACCACCGGAGGGGAGCTGAGGACAAACCGCAGCTCTTGGCGGAGTCCGTTGGGGTCGGGGTGGCCGGAGTTGGCGCCGGCGACGACTTTGGCGGCCACCGGGGTTCGGTCGGAGGTGAACTTGGCGCTAGAGGGGTCGGTGAGGCTCGTGGAGTAGCTAGCTAGGTGTTGCGGAACTTGGTGAGTAAGATGGACACCATCTTGTGGCCGGAGGATGACCGGGAGCACGTCGGCGACGAGGTCCACGGTGGTGGGTGCGGTTGAGCTCCGGGAGGTTGCTACACGGCTCGGGAGCAAGAACGGAAGGGAGGGGAAGATGGCTAAGCTCACAGTGAGTGCGACGGAGTCCTTGGTGCGGCCGGAGATGGACCGGAGCGACGATGGCGTTGAAGGGGATCTCCGGCGACGGTGAGCTCGGGCGAGGTCGGTGCGGTGGTCTCGGGCGTTGCGAGCGCTCGGGGCTCGGCTGCTCGATGAAGTGGACAGCGGCGGAGCTCCTGGACACGGTGAGACGGCGTGGGGTGGTCGGAGGGCGTGGCTACGGCGAGGGGGTGGCGGCGATGGCGTCGGCCATGGCTGGGGCGTGCGAGGGGGAGGAGCTGGAGAGGAGAGGGGTGTCTGGGGGGTTCGGGGGAGAGAGGGAGGCCGATCCACGACGTCACCTGGCGAGGGGAGCGGCGAGGCGGCGAGCAGGTGCGTGGCGCACGCCGCGGTCGCCGTCGGGCACCTGCCTGCCTGCCTGGCCGGCAAGCAGCTCGCTGGAGCGGTGCTGGGCTGGGCCGGCAGGTGGGCCGGGGGCAGGCGCCAGGTAAGCTTTCCCCCTTTTTTTCTGTTTCTGTTTTTATTTAATATATCTGCAACTTTGTTGAATTTAATAAAATACCTAGGCAACTTCAAAAATCACCAAATCACTCCTGGTCCATAGTTGGATTATTTCCAACATGAAACATTTTAGTTTGGAGGTATTTGAGCATTTAAATATTTTATATAATTTTAAATGCCCAAATTCAAATATTTATGAATTAATTCAAAAACCCTAAGATGGCCTAGGAAAATGTGCACCACTTTTGGTAGAGGTTCTGAACCAAGACAAAAATGATGGGCATTTTAGAAGGGCATTTCAGGTTCATTGAAAATTATTTTAGTAAACCCTAGTTGGTTTCAGAGGGGACTGGGGGTTCTGTCATCCCCATTTCAAGTTTCTGATGAAAGAGTAAACATGATGCAACACTCTAATGCATGACTAGCTAGGGTGTGACAACAAAGCATACTAATGGCGCATCACTGGACAGTGCGCCATTAGTATGCCTCGGTTACTAATGGCGCATCCCTTCGTCGTGCGCCATTAGTATGCCAAAGCACCTGGGTATACATGGCCCTGGGAGGCATACTAATGGCGCACCGTGGCCTATACTAATGGCGCACCAGTGGTGCGCCATTAGTATACCAGATACTAATGGCGCACCAGTGGTGCGCCATTAATAAAAATTACTAATGGCGTGCTAGAAATGGCGCAGCAGTGATGCGCCATTAATGGCCAAATTAGGTGCGCCATTAGTAGCGGCTTTTCTAGTAGTGTTCACCATGATGGAATATGGCTCTAAGGTGACCTCAACCATCTAGGGTGATCAAACACCCAAGAGTAACAAGATTCGCAAGGGATTAGTGGGGGGAATCAAATTTCTCTTGGTGGAAGTGTAGATCGGGGCCTTCTCAACCAATCCCTAGAAAATCAGCAAATTTGATTGGCTAGGGAGAGAGATCGGGCGAAAATGGAGGTCTGAGCAACAATGGAGCTTGGGGAGGGAAGACGTGGTCTTCTTGGGGAAGAAGACCCCCTTTAAATAGTGGGGGAAAAGATCCAACCGTTATCCCGTCACTCAGCCCGTGAGGTGCGGTACTACCGCATGCAGCCGTGGTACTACCGCAAAAGGTTGCGGTACTACTGCTTGCACGCAGTGGCCAGACGAGGACCTGTTGCACTGGGCAACGAGCGGTAGAACTGCCGGAGCGGCACTACCGCGCGCCCCTATGGTACTACCATAAGGTAGGGCTCAACTAAAGCTCGAAATACAGGGAATGAATAAATTACTTCCATAAATACTTCAGTTGAGATCAGAGCTGTGCAAAAATCCGGCACGGTACTACCGCTCACAGTGAGCGGTACTACTGCGTAGGAACGGAATTAAAGAATTACTTCCGCACCGACTTCCGCATGCATCAGTGTCAAGGCTGGAGGCAGCGGTACTACCACTCACCAGGAGCGGTACTACCGCTCACCAGGAGCGGTACTACCGCTAGGCCCTGCGGTACTACTGCTGCCTCGAGCGGTACTACCGCAAGCACCTGCGATACTACTGCTCCCTTGAGCAGTACTACCACACCACATAGACACTTTAGCATATGGCAGCCTTCATTTCGCAGAGACAAAGATAAACGGACGGTGCTCCATTGATGCGAAGGAAAGGTGGTGTAAAGGAACACATGTGTACGTGTTGATTCGACCCTAACATTTCCGAAATGGAACCCCTCTTAATAGTATAGCTTCCCTACGACTCAAAAATAACTGTAGAGGACAGCTGTCTTCGATAGGCTCCAAGGGGCACCGAATCTTCTTGTGCCTAGATATGAAATATCTAAAATGCTCAATGCACAACATTAGTCCGCAAATGTACTGTCATCAACCACCAAAACCACTTAGGGATGAATATGCCCTTACACCTGCTCGTCCTCGAGTAGGTAAATGATAAAAACAAAATTTTTGACGTGGAATGCTGCCTAACATGTTCATCACATATTCTTTTCTTTGTAGCATGGACATTTGGACTTTTATATGGTTCAAAGCAATAGTCTAGTTTTGACATGAAGACTTTAATACTCAAGCATATCAACAAGCAACCATGTATTTCAAAATATCAACACTAAAGCAAATTATCCCAAGCCCATTATGCTCAATCATTGATCCATTCATGAAACACACTCGAATACTAGCTATACCCAATGATCAAGTACAATCATAGTGCCCCTTAGTTGGTGCTTTGTAAGAGAAGATGGAGACACAAGTAAAAAATAAAAATTTGCATAAAGTAAAAGAAAGGCCCTTCGTGGAGGGAAGTAGGGATTTGTAGAGGTGCGGCCAAAGCTCAAAGCGAAAATTGAGAGATAAAAACATTTTGGGAGGCATACTTTTCCCACCAATGAAAACGACTTAGAGTTTCCAATACTTTCCATGCTAGATATATCATAGGCGGTTCCCAAACAGAAAATAAAGTTTACTCCTTTTATCACCATACTTTCACTTTCCATGGCTAACCGTATCCGCGGGTGTCCTCCATACCAACACTTTTCAAGGAATTTATTATTTGACAACATAAAGTAAACTCATTTATCATTTTAGGACTGGGCATCCCTAATATCTTTGACGTACTCTCGTGCCATGACAAGTGAATAAACACTCATTGTGAGAATAAAAATCTAGCATGGAAAATATCGGCCACCCCTCACCGCCTCAGGAGCGGTACGAGCACACAAAAGATAAATTTATTTTGAAAATTAGAGATGGCACATACAAATTTGCTTAGAACGGCACGAAAATACCACATATAGGTAGGTAATAGTGGACTCATATGGCAAAACTGGTTTAAAGGGTTTTGGATGCACAAGTAGTGATCATACTTAGTGCAAATGAAGACTAGCAAAAAGATTGAGAAGCGTCCAACCAAGAAACGAAAAATCTCATAAGCGAGCATTAATCATAACTAACACCGAATAATGCACCACAAGTAGGATGTGATTTCATTGCATAACTATTAACTTTCGTGCTTGCATAGGGAATCACAAACCTTAACACTAATATTCTTACTAAAGCATAATTACTCATCAACATGACTCACATATCATATCGTCATATCTCAAAACAATTACAAAGAACCAAGTTTATTTTGTCCATTGATCTTCATGAAAGTTTTTATTATATCCTCCTTGGATATCTCACTTTGGGACTAGTTTTATATGTTGCTTTTAATAAGCTCAAACAAATATAAGTGAAGAACATGAGCATAGTATTTCTTTCTCTCAAAATAATCTAAGTGAAGCAAGATAGAATTTCTTCAGAAATAACAGAGCACACCGTGCTCAAAAAGATATAAGTGAAGCACTAGAGCAATTCCATGGCATTAAAAATTTAAGTGAAGCATAGGAGCAAGCATAGCATACTTTTTGGCTCTCTCGAAAAGGTGTGTCCAGCAAGGATTCAAGACTTAAAATAAAAAGAAAAACAAGCAAAGATTCATATCATACAGGACGCTCCAAGAAAAACTCATAATATATGACGAATAAATATATAGCTCCAAGTAAAATACCGATGGTCGCTAGAAGAAAGAGGGGATGCCACTCGGGGGCATCCCCAAGCTTAGTTGCTTGATACTTCTTGCATATTATCTTGGGGTGCCTCGGGCATCCCCAACCTTAGCCTTTTGATAATTCTTATTCCTTCATCCATCGTAATATCACCCAAAACTTGAAAACTTCAATCACACAAAACTCAACAAAACCTTCGTGAGATCCGTTAGTATAAGAAAGAAAATCGCTACTATAAGTATTATTGCAAACCCATTCATATTTTATTTTTGCATCATATCTATTGCATTCAAACTTTTCTATGGCAAAAACTCTTCAAAGAAAACCATAGAATCATCAAAACATGCACACAACGCAAAGAAAATAGAACCTGCCAAAAACACAACAGTCGGTAGCAATCTGGAAACTTCGTATACTTCTGTAACTCCAAAAATTGTAAAAAACTAGGACCACGTAGTAAATTTGTATACTAATCTAATGCAGAAAGAATCAACTCAAAAGCACTCTTTT
Organism: Triticum dicoccoides; assembly: GCF_002162155.2. Classification (NCBI taxonomy): domain Eukaryota; kingdom Viridiplantae; phylum Streptophyta; class Magnoliopsida; order Poales; family Poaceae; genus Triticum; species Triticum dicoccoides. The sequence goes on along the minus strand of NC_041391.1, from coordinate 410,153,266 downwards.
GTTAAAAATTGTAAATTTTTTCTGAGTGCAAAAATTTCTGTTTTTCAGCAAGATCAAATCAACTATCACCCAAATCATCCCTAAGGCTTTGCTTGGCATAAACACTAATTTAAACCACAAAAACACATCTAATAAGAGGCATAATTGGGTATTTTATTGCAAACAGCAAGAAAACCAAAAAGCAAAAAGATACAAGTTGGTTTGCCTCCCAACGAGCGCTATCGTTTTACGCCCCCAGCTAGGCATAATGCGAAGGATCTAAGTGTTGTCATCTTTAGTTCTAGATCCATATGATGCCCTCATGATTGATTCGTATGGTGGCGTAATTCTTGTTCTAGGGAAGTGTTCCATTCCCTTCCTTAGTGGAAATTTAAATTTAATATTGGCTTCCTTCATACCAATCACGACACCAATAGTACGTAAAAACGGTCTACCAAGTATAATTGGACAAGATGGATTGCAATCAATATCAAGAACAATATAATCTATGGGCACGTAATTCCTATTTGAAAGAATAAGAACATCATTCATTCTTCCCATAGGCTTTTTAATAGTAGAATCCGCCAAGTGCAAATTTAAAGAGCATTCTTCAATATTGGTAAGAATAGCACATCACATAAAGATTCCAGAATTGTAGAAAAACTGGCACCCAAGTCACATAAAGCAAAACACTCATAATTTTTAATCTTGACTTTGATGGTAGGTTCCCATTCATCATGTAATTTTCTAGGAATTGAAACTTCTAATTCCAACTTTTCTACAAAAGCTTTCATCATAGCATCGACAATATGTTTAGTAAAAGATCTATTTTGTTCATAAGCATGGGGTGAATTTACCATGGATTGCAACAAAGAAATACAATAAACCAAATAGAAACTATCATAATTAAAGTCTTTGTAATCCAAAAGAGTGGGCACATCACTAGTTAAAATTTTGACCTCGTCAAACCCAGTTTTATTAATTTTCTCAACAAGATTTTCACCCTCCAAATTATCGGGACGCCTTCTTGCTAAAGTTGACTCTTCTTCAGTCCCTTTTTCATCAATCTTAATTTTACTAAACAAATAGTCAATAGAATAAACACCAATCATTTTAAGATCACTAAAAATTCTCTTCTAGCTCTAAGCATAGCGGTTTTTTTATTAGTTTCATCCATAGAAACATAAAGAGCTTATTGATTCTTCAACCTTAGGCACAAAATTTTTCATCTTGAGAGTTTCTACATCATGAGAAATTCTATCAATACTTCTAGACATATCATCAACTTTGTTCAGCTTTTCTTCTATCGTAGCATTGAAAACTTTTTGAGTATTGATAAATTCTTTAATATTATTCTCAAGATCAAAGGTATTCCTATTATTATTATAAAAAAGATTACCATAGGAATTACCATAATTATTAGAGGAATTACTAGGAAAAGGCCTAGGATTAAAATTACCTCTATAAGCATTGTTATTGAAATTGTTTCTCGAGATAAAATTCACATCTATGGCATCACTATTTTGATCAATCAAAGTAGACAAAGGCACATCATCTATTATATATAAAAAGTGCTTGATGGGTTCCCCAAAAAAGAGACAAATAGGATAGAAATCTCCACACAAATTAGAAACATCCAACCATCTATTTAATTGACTAGAAATTTATAGCCATTAGATGCGTTTTAAGTGAAAAAAATTACCCACCATTGTCATTATGTGGAAAAACGTTTCTTTCACATTACCTTAATATAAATAGACAGAACAAATCTAGCGTAGCGTAGGATAGGTAAAAAAACTGGCGTAGAACTTTCCTTCAATAAAAATGAATCTATCGTGATATAGGCTCATTCCTTTTTATGCACGCGTGCATTAACATTCTCAGGAAGAAAAAACTACTGATTCCCTTCTATATGTACGGATGCACAATCATTGGACTTTCCTAAAAGAACAAATCCAGCGTGAAAAATCTGGCATAGGACTTTCCTTCAAAAAAAAAACTACCATGATATGGGCTCATTCCTTTTTATGCACGCATGCATTAGGGTTCTCCATGAAAAAAACTGGATAATTCCCTTCTATATGCGCACATGCATTAGCATAGGATTTACCTAAAAGAATAAATCTAGCTTTAGTTATATGCATGCATGCATTCTTCCCCTATATGGATGCTTGAAAAAAAGGTAAATACATTGCCTTATTGTAATAGAAAAAAAGGCAGCATATGGCATCGTGGCTCATGCCTACCTATATGCATGCGTAAATTCTTCCCTTGATATGTGGATGCATGAATAAAACCTACTCCCTCCGTTCCAAAATAGATGACCCAACTTTATACTAACTTTGTACTAAAGTTAGTACAAAGTTGAGTCATCTATTATGAAACAGAGGGAGTACATGCGTTGTGCCCGATTGGGTGCTCTTTCGCTATAGTTTTTTCAGGTCATGTTCCCTACCGAGAGCTCCAACGTCTCTTTAACCGGTGTGAAGTAGAACAACCAACAAGAAATAGGTGTTCCCTACCATTGTAATATGATGGGAATATTCCCTCTTTGGCTTTATCCTGGCCACACGTGATATGTTACATCTATGGACAAATGGATTAGTTATCATTGCATGGATTTATGTTGGTATAATCTACACGCCAATCATGTTTCAAAAATAACTCTTCCATATATTCTCTGATTGGAAGTAGCGATGATTCATGGCCCGGATAAGTTGATGACTTTATAAAGCCGCAAACCTATTGGTGTAGCCAATGTGTTCATACTCCCATTACATCTCTAGCAATAATCAACTTAAACTCTTAATCATCTGAACATGATAGACATATCAATTTGTGTTATCTTACTATGCTGCATGCACATTTTTTAATCTAGGAGGGGCACAAGCTAATGTCTCGCAACCATTCATCTAACAATCCATCCAAGGACATGCATACATGGATACTCTACACGAGATACACTATAAATGGAAAATGACCGAAAAGCTAAAAAAATAAATAACAAATAAAAACTCATAGAGGTACAAAATTTCTGATTTGCCAAAAAAGCCAGTATTGTAAGAAATTTGTACAACAAATAGACAAAGGAAAAATAACAAAATCTATAAAAAATCAAAGTGGGGAGTAAGTATCTGCATGTTTAAGTAAGCTCATCACTTAGATTTAGTAAATATAAACTTCTAAATAGAGAATGAGAATTGCGGCATGTATTTGTATGATCGTGGCATCTTCGTTTGCGTAAATGAGGCACTATATGATTTCATTTTTTCCCCTATCATTCTAAATGTTGATATCATATATTTACCTTTGAAAACAGTAATTATAGTTTCTTTCTGTTATGAGCATTCCATTTTTCTTCATGTACTGGCCTTGCTCTTATGAGCATTCCATTTCTCTTATGAGCAAATACAATATATACATAGTGTTAAGTATCTGTTTTCTTATACAACTGAAAATCATGTTATATGTTTCTTGGTTTAGCTGAGTTTCCTATTCAGTGGTTGCCAAAATATGTATGTGCATATATGAATAAGCTTTGATGTTTTCTAGCCACTGGAGATATAATCTCTATGATATATTTACCCACACGGTTTTGAATGTGTTCCTAGGACAGCATCAAGCCCTGGCCGACAAAGATATGTGACGATTAAATATCATAAATAATAAAAGTAGTAAGCGCATATCTTGATGCTCTAAGCTTTTAATAGGACTAATATTTGGTTCTTACACAATGAGTGTGTTTCTTATTAGGTTTAAAATAACATATATATATACTTTGGTTCATCATAATGGTTTATACTTATGTACTAGCTATATGTTTGTGGGCCATATAAATACCCTGTGTCTTCCGTGACACAAATTTTTGTTGGGACATCCCATTGATGAGTGGAACCGCTCGAAAAAATTAATTTTTTTTGCAAAAATACTAATGTCTTTAAATTGTTTCTTATGTAATAAAAATCCCACTATTTCTACTAAATAAGAAAAAAGGAAAATAAGGGGTGATAAAAACTATAATTCGTACTTCTACCAAATTTCTTATATTTTTTACTTAGGAGAGCATTTTTCTAAAATATTTACTAAATTTTTTGTGTTTCGCAGTTTATATTTAAGTTAAGAATATGGAAATCAACTGTTCTGGCCAAAGCCACTTTAAGGGTAAAAATACATTATTTTAACGTGTTTGTTGCAAATTATTGTGTATAATACCAAATTTAAATCTTAAAAAGTACTTGATATCTATATGTATTTTTTCCACGGGAATACATAAACTACTTTGCCTTTGATTCACATAGAGAAGTCATAATGTTGTCATATCAACTTAAACTTTCAAAGCACATGTTTAGTTGTAACATGCATCCATTTGCTCCCGTACTTCTTGTCGAATAAACAGACACATGCCAGTGAAATTGGCTGACTCCGCGTATATGTACACGTACACAACTGGCAAGGCAGGATCATTCACCAAGCTGGTAGCTTGTGCAAGTAGCCGGAAGTGCGGCAGCTAGATTATACGTGTGAGTGTATCTCATGGCAAAAGAATGAATCCCGTGGTACAGGGTACACTTGAAATTACTTGGTAGAAACTTATCTGATCCAGTTTTCCATCTTAGGTAGTGTGCACGACAAGAAGATATACTTTTTAGTTGGATTGCTCTTGGTTACACATTTGACTATGAGGAAAAACAATATCCAACAACGAATCTTTGTAATTGTATATCTAAACTTACCAAAAATGTATCATCAATTAGCTTTCGATTCGAGTGTACAATTTTTTAAAATTTACCATAGTTTCAATTAGCATGGACACACATGTTGCCACCTTACCACTTGACAAATCATTGTAATTATACCAACACATATCATAGTCATAAGAGATGGCTATTTGTTAGATAAATATATCATTATTGCTAAATAAATTAAATGTTTGAGACGTATTATCCCAATATATGTTGCACCAATTCAATAAGATAGTGTCCAAACATAATATTTGCTTATTTTTGGTTGTTGTAATATAACAAAAGGAATGAATTTCAGTATGATCTCCCTATATAAGTATATAATATGGAGAGAGGAAGCCATACTTCATATTATCCATTTAGTGGGATTGAATCGGATGGGATGCAACTTCCACATCTCTAGACTATGGGGGGCATGATGGTGGAAACAAGAGAGACCTCCTTGGGTGCAGATTTTTTTATGCCTGCAATAAACATGATATGAAAGTTAGTTAGTTATTTAACACATAAATGTCCACTACCAATATACATGGCTATATATACTATGTGAAATACTATATTGTTAATCAAAAAATTCAATTAGCAAAAATTAAATCTACACTTTAATGATTAGCATAGAAAAATTAACACGTCAAAGTGCTTGCCCACGCATTTGCACGGGTCACTTGACTTGTTAAAATCAATAGGAGCATTTTTATTAGCAACCAACTTCATAAGAGCATCAACCTTTTCACTCAAAGAATTTTTTTCTTCTACGGAATTGACTTTTTTACTAGTAGGAGCTCTTTCGGTATGCCATTGTGAATAATTTGCCATAATATTACCAAGAAATTTAGTAGCTTCACCCAGAGTAATCTCCATAAAAGTACCCCCCGCGGCGGAATCTAAAAGATTACGAGAAACAAAATTCAACCCCGCATAGAAAATTTTTATGATCATCCAAAGATATAACCCATGAGTTGGGCAATTCCTTAGCATCAATTTCATCCTTTCCCAAGATTCTACAACATGCTCATGTTCAAGTTGCTTTAAATTCATGATCTGGGTTCTAAGGGAAATGATTTTTGTGGGCGGAAAATACTTAGTAATAAAAGCATCCTTGCACTTATTCCAAGAATCAATACTATTGCAAGGCAAAGAAGAAAACCAATTTTTTGCGCGATCTCCAAAGAAAATGGAAATAATTTCAACTTCACAACATCATTGTCTGCATCTTTTTTCTTTTGCATATCGCATAATTCAACGAATGTGTTAAGATGGGACGCGGCATCCTCATTAGGAGTACCGGAAAATAGATCTTTCATAACAAGATTCAGTAAAGCAGTATTAATATCACAAGACTCCACACTAGTGGCGGGAGGAGCAATCAGAGTGCTAATAAAATCATTGTTGTTGGTATTTGAGAAATCATAGAACTTGGTGTTCTCTTGAGTCATGGTGACTAGACGACAAGATTGCACTCTGATACGTCTCCAACGTATCTATAATTCATGAAGCATTCATGCTATATTATTATCTGTTTTGTATGTTTATGGACTTTATTATACACTTTTATATTATTTTTGGGACTAACCTATTAACCAGAGGCCCAGCCCAAATTGTTGTTTTCTTGCCTATTTCAGTGTTTCGAAGAAAACGAATATCAAGCGGAGTCCAAACGGAATGAAACCTTTGGGAAAGTTATTTTTGGAACGGAACCAATCCAGGGGACTAGGAGTGCACGTAAGGGAAGCTTCAAGGTAGCCACGAGGCAGGGAGGCGCGCCCACCTCCCCTAGGCACGCCCCCACCCTCGTGGGCCCCTCATGGCTCCCCTGACCGACTTCTTTCGCCTATATATTTCCATACACCCTAAAAACATCGGAGAGCACAATAGATTGGGAGTTCCGTTCGGGAGCCCGTTCTAGCACCCAAAAACCTCTCGGGAGCCCGTTCTAGCACCCTGCCAGAGGGGGAATCCATCACCGGTGGCCATCTTCATCATCCCGGCACTCTCCATGACGAGGAGGGAGTAGTTCACCCTCGAGGATGAGGGTATGTACCAGTAGCTATGTGTTTGCTCTCTCTCTCTCTCTCTCTCTCGTGTTTTTGATTTGGCACGATCTTGATGTATCGCGAGCTTTGCTATTATAGTTGGATCTTATGATGTTTCTCCCCCTCTATCTTCTTGTAATGTATTGAGTTTTCCCTTTGAAGTTATCTTCTCGGATTGAGTCTTTAAGGATTTGAGAACACTTGATGTATGTCTTGCCGTGCTTATCTGTGGTGACAATGGGATATTCATGTGATCTACTTGATGTATGTTTTGGGGATCAACTTGCGGGTTCAGTGACCTTGTGAACTTATGCATAGGGGTTGGCACACGTTTTCGTCTTGACTCTTTGGTAGAAACTTTGGGGCACTCTTTGAAGTACTTTGTGTTGGTTGAATAGATGAATCTGAGATTGTGAGATGCATATCGTATAATAATACCCACGGATACTTGAGGTGACATTGGAGTATCTAGGTTACATTAGGGTTTTTGTTGATTTGTGTCTTAAGGTGTTATTCTAGTACGAACTCTATGATAGATCGAGCGGAAAGAATAGCTTCATGTTATTTTACTACGGACTCTTGAATAGATCGATTAGAAAGGATAACTTTGAGGCGGTTTCGTACCCTACAATAATCTCTTCATTTGTTCTCCGCTATTAGTGACTTTGGAGTGACTCTTTGTTGCATGTTGAGGGATAGTTATATGATCCAATTATGTTATTATTGTTGAGAGATCTTGCACTAGTGAAAGTATGAACCTTAGGCCTTGTTTCCTAGAATTGCAATACCGTTTACGCTCACTTTTACCACTTGTTACCATGCTGTTTTTATATTTTCAGATTACAAAAACCTATATCTACCATCCATATTGCACTTGTATCACCATCTCTTCGCTGAACTAGTGCACCTATACAATTTACCATTGTATTGGGTGTGTTGGGGACACAAGAGACTCTTTGTTACTTGGTTGTAGGGTTGCTTGAGAGAGACCATCTTCATCCTACACCTCCCATGGATTGATAAACCTTGGGTCATCCACTTGAGGGAAATTTGCTACTGTCCTAAAAACCTCTGCACTTGGAGGCCCAACAACGTCTACAAGAAGAAGGTTGTGTAGTAGACATCAAGCTCTTTTCTGGCGCCGTTGCCGGGGAGGTGAGTGCTTGAAGGTATATCTTTAGATCTTGCAATATAATCTTTTAGTTTCTTGTTTTATCACTAGTTTAGTCTATAAAAGAAAATAACAAAAAATGGAATTGAGTTTGCCTCATACGATTCATCTTTTTAATATCTTTCGTTATAATGATGGAAATGAAAATTGTGCTCAAGTGCTAAAAGAAGAAGTCTATAAAATGTTTGGCACTAGATCTTTGTATGATGAGCATGATCGCAATGTTGTTAGTATGAATTCCTTGAATCATACTAGGGAAAAGCCTAGCAGCCGCGCGCGTTTTGGGCCTCTCAGTAGCGCGGGGATCGGCGCTACTAATAAGGCGCTACAGCTAACGTATAGCAGTAGCGCCTGTTGTCCCACGCTACTGCTATACATGAATAGCTTTAGCGCTCTTTAGAAAAGGGCGCTACTGATATTATCTGCAGCGCTGTTTACAGGGAAGCGCTACTGGTAAGGCGGCTGAGGGAGTCCTGGACTAGGGGGTGTCCGGATAGCCGAACTATCATCATTGGCCGGACTCCAAGACTATGAAGATACAAGATTGAAGACTTCGTCCCGTGTCCGGATGGGACTTTCCTTGGCGTGGAAGGCAAGCTTGGCGATGCGGATATATAGATCTCCTACCATTGTAACCGACTCTGTGTAACCCTAGCCGTCTCTGGTGTCTATATAAACCGGAGGGTTTTAGTCCATAGGACACATGACAATCATACCATAGGCTAGCTTCTAGGGTTTAGCCTCCTTGATCTCGTGGTAGATCTACTCTTGTACTACCCATATCATCAATACCAATCAAGCAGGAGTAGGGTTTTACCTCCATCGAGAGGGCCCGAACCTGGGTAAAAACATCGTGTCCCTTATCTCCTGTTACCATCCGCCTAGACGCACAGTTTGGGACCCCCTACCCGAGATCCGCCGGTTTTGACACCGACATTGGTGCTTTCATTGAGAGTTCCTCTGTGTCGTCACCTATAGGCCCGATGGCTCCTTCGATCATCAACAACAACGCGGTCCTGGGTGAGATTTTTCTCCCCGGACAGATCTTCGTATTCGGCGGCTTTGCACTACGGGCCAATTCACTTGGCCATCTGGAGCAGATCGAAGGCTACGCCCTTGGCCATCAGGTCAGATTGGGAAGTTTGAACTATACGGCCAACATCCGGGGAGACTTGATCTTCGACGGATTTGAGCCACAGCCAGGCGTGCCGCACTGTCTCGATGGGCACGATTTAGCTCTGCTACCGGACAGTGCCCTGGAGGCTGCACAAGAGTCCGCTCCGACCCTTGGTTCAGAGCAGACGGCGCCAATCGAGGACGGGTGGTTGGACACCACCTCAGGGGCTGCTACCTCTACAGCGATGGAGCCGAATACCGACCCTGTCCCTCATGAAGCTCGTGACTCCAAGGTGCCGGACTCCTATCCGGACTCCGAACCTTCCGCACCCATGCCAATCGAATCCAACTGGGCGCCGATCATGGAGTTCACCGCTACGGACGTCTTTCAGCACTCGCCTTTTGGCGGCATCCTGAATTCCCTAAAGTGTCTCTCTTTGAAAGGAGAGCCTTGGCCGGATTATGGCCAGGACGGTTGGGATGCGGACGACGAAGAAATTCAAAACCCACCCACCACCCACTTCGTAGCCACTGTCGATGACTTAACCGACATGCTAGACTTCGACTCCGAAGACATCGATGGTATGGACGACGATGCCGGAGACAGCCAAGAACCAGCACCCACAGGGTACTGGAAGGCCACCTCAACTCACGATGTATACATGGTGGATACACCTAGAGGAAGCGATAACGAGGAACAACAGGACACTGCGAAGGATAATTCCCCCGAAAAACAGCCGAAACGGCGACGCAAGCGCCGCCAAAAGTCCCGCCTCGACAACAACAGAACCCATGTAGACCCAGCCATAGAGCAGGGCGAGCCGATGGACAACGAACATGCCCCCGGGCAACTATCCGAACAGGATGAATTAAATAAGCAATCCACCCCCGGCGAAAACAACAGTCCAGATGACCTAACACCGGACACATCGTTGGAGCAGAAGAACCTCCACGAAAGGCTCGTCGCCACTGCACGAAGCTTGAAGAAGCAGAAGCGGAAGCTCAAAACAGCAGAAGACGTACTCAGAATGAGACGGAGCAAAGTACTCAAGACCGCAGACAAATACGGCGATGGCCACCAAGCAAAAAGCTACCCGAAGCGTAAACTACTGCCCGAATTTGACGAGGAGGCCATAGAGCCCCCACAATCAAAAAACAAAGAGGCCGCCCGGTCGGATGGACGACCACATGGAAAACCAAGAGCGGCAAGCGGCGCCGCACACAAGCCGGCACGTGATCCATATAAGGATCCTCGTAAAGAGGACGGCCCGGTCAGATCCATATATGGGTCCAGAAAGCAAGTTTTAGAAAGCAAAACAACACGTCGAGTATTCGAAAATCATGGCACACCCAAATATAGGGGCGCCGCACACCCCTTATGTTTCACTGATGAGGTGCTGGATCATGAATTTACAGCGGGATTCAAACATGTAAACATAGAGGCATACGACGGAACAACAAACCCTGGAGTCTGGATTGAGGATTACATCTTGCACATACATATGGCTAGAGGAGACGACCTCCACACCATAAAATACCTACCCCTCAAGCTCAAAGGGCCAGCCCAGCATTGGCTCAAAGGCCTCCCAGAAAATACCATTGGAAGTTGGGAAGAGCTCGAGGATGCATTTCGGGCGAATTTTTAGGGGACTTATGTCCGCCCTCCGGATGCAGACGATTTAAGTCACATAACTCAACAGCCCGGAGAGTCAGCCCGTAAATTCTGGAACAGGTTCCTCACCAAAAAGAACCAAATAGTCGACTGTCCGGACGCCGAAGCTTTAGCAGCCTTCAAACATAACGTCCGAGACGAATGGCTCGCCAGACACCTCGGCTAGGAAAAGCCAAGGACAATGGCAACACTAACAAGCCTCATGACCCGCTTTTGTGCGGGAGAGGATAGCTGGCTGGCAAGATGCAGCACCAGTGACCCAAGTACATCCGAAGTCAGGGATGGAAACGGGAAACCACGACGCAAAAAGGACTAACGCCGAACTAAGGGAAACGGCCCAAGGAGCACGACAGTCAACGCCGGGTTCAAAAGCTCTCGATAGAACAACAAAACACTGCCTCTCAAGGACAGCAGCAACGAGCTATCCAACCTAAACAGAATCTTGGACAAGATATGCCAAATCCACAGCACCTCCGGGAAGCCTGGAAACCATACCCACAGAGATTGTTGGGTCTTCAAACAGTCCGTTCGACTTAATGCCGAACACAAGGGGCTCGAAACACCAAGTGAGGATGATGACGAAACCCACAAGCAGAGCACCGGCAAACAAAGGAACTTCCCACAAGAGATCAAAACAGTAAATTCACTTCATGTGACAACAGGCAAAAATAGAGTGGCACCCACAAAAATGTGCGTCGCACGGTCCACCCCAGCGGAGTCCAGACACTGGATGTCAAAACCAATCACCTTCGACCATCAGGACTACTCCGAAAGTATCCGGAACGCATGATGGACTGCCCTGATATTAGATCCTATAATCGACGGACTGCAATTTACACAAGTCCTAATGGATGGCGGCAGTGATCTAAACCTGCTATATCAGGACACAATCCGCAGAATGGGGATAGACCCAACCAAAATACGCCATAGCAACACTTCCTTTAAAGGAGCAATGCCAGGCCTATATGCCCATTGTACGGGCTCTCTACCACTAGAGGTTGTGTTCGGCTCAGCCGACAACTGCTGTCGCGAAAAGCTAGTCTTCCACATCGCCCCATTTAAAAGTAGCCATCAAGCACTATTGGGACACGAAGCTTTCGCCCGCTTTAACGCAATACCGCATTACGCATCTCTCACACTCAAAATGCCCGGTCCACGCGGCATAATCTCATTAAAGGGAAGCCTCTAGTGTTCCTCGAATAAGGAAGAAAGTGAGACTGCCTTGACAACCACACATTAATCCGGCTTTTGCCGATCAAAGCCCCCAAACAGGTCATCCCGACCCCGGACACGGTTAGGCGAGTCCGGCGCAAATAAACAAGGGGCTCACCAGCCGCGTACCCCCTTACAAGGGGCTGCACGCATGCACCATAAGAGACAATAAAGCTCAATCTTATTTGTTTTTTGAACTATACTCTGTTCATACATTTTTCGCACGATACTTTTTCACACTATGTTCTTCTCTTTTACAGATGAACACCGTGCTACGCCCGTCCAGGATACGGCACAACGGAGACACAGGCGCAGACGTGCAGTAGGGACCCATTACAAGGATTCTTTTCAGATTAAGACCCTGCGTAAACCTTTCTTACTGTCTCTTGTTGATACACATCCCCCGGTTCCTCACTATAACCGAGGAGGAGGCTGGCGTTTTGGCATCGGCCGCGCCAGAAATTTTGCGCGTACCTGGACACCAGGGGCTTAGGGCATAGTACTGCCCGTTTTCATAAAGACCGAATACCTTAGGGAGTGTTCGGCGTCTCGAGTTAGGCCTTATATGCATCAGCTCTGAATCATGTCTTTGGTCAAATGTTGGGTTTGCCCGGCTCCTGTGTTTTGCTGCCTTATGTTCCGCTCTATCGGCTAACGCGGCACCAGGAGAACTATTGTGATTGTGCCCCGGTTCGTCCAGGTGAGCACCTCAGTAGAGAAAGTCGAAAACTGACTGTCATGATATAGGGAGAGACTAGTCAACCACTCGATCGACCACCGGAATGTTTAGAATTCCTCCGCTTTAACGAAGGACCGTTTCCCGGTCAGGCACATATGCGCCCCGAAATTCGGAGAGCACAGTGCCCCTAGGGGATATATAGTAGTCCCACCATTGAACTCCTATGGCTAAGTGAAAGTGATAAAGCATTATAGTCCGGTTGCCTAGTTTGCTACGCTATCACCTCCTTCACAGGACCAAGACGTTGGATTAAGTGTGAAACAGCGCTATTTCTTGCAAACACCCCCGCACTATGTGCGTGGGGGCTGAAGCCGAAGACTACCATCTTTCAGGTTATATACACATATACGTTAAACGGCCGCACAGGAGGAATTTCAACACTTGAACGCACAAGTATAAAAAGCCCATATATTATATTTGAAGCAGGGCTTCACAAATCATACATGTCATTTGAACATAACATTTTTCGAGCACTGTGTCTCTATTAAACGAGCGCCCTGCAGGGCTTCCCCAAAATAGTGCTCGGCCGATAATTGGCTCCTGTCCGAGTCCTGGGAAGCAACGTCGGTGGCCTCCATCTCTGCCCAGTATGTTTTGACACGGGCGAGCGCCATCCGTGCACACCGACCGCTTCATCGCCTTGATATGCGGCACCGCATCAAGGAACTGCTGCATCAAGCCAAAATAACTCTTCGGCTTGGGCCTTTCCGGCCACAGATGAGCCACGACACCCTTCATGGCAAGTCCGTACAACCTATTCAGCTCAGCCCACTCGGCTAACTGATCGGTCAATGGAAGTGAACGCTCCGGACTATGGAACTGCGACCAAAAAAGCTCTTCCATTTCGTGATCCTTCTGGCCTCGGAAGTGTGCAACCGCGTCTGCGGCACTCACCGCCAAATTCAGATAGGCATCCTCCACACCCCACAACTGGCCCAACTGAGCATACTTCGGATCCGTGAACTTCCTACGCAGCAGAAAGGGCTTTCCAGCCGCAATATCCCTGGCCTGACGTAGCTCCTCCTTTATAGCTCTCATTGCGGAGCGGGCATCCTTGGCTTCGGTGGTGGCCTTCTTCAGGTCCTCTTGCTCTGCTCAGCATTCTCTTTCAAGAAACTCATAGCGGTCGGCAGCATCCTTCAGCTTTACGGCCATTTCGGCCATTTCCTCCCTGCTTTGGCCGTGAGCAGCCTGTTCGGCTTCGGCCGCCTTTAAAGCAGCCGCATTACTTTTTCTGGCTTGCTCCTTGGCTCGGGCAAGCTCTGCCGAAGGTCCTCCATAGCAGCGGCACCATCTGCATTAAGCATACATTTAGTAAGGCATGAGCGCCAAGCTCCCTTACCAGGTGTTCCCGGAAAAGCAACATACCTTGTGACTCGTCAAGTCACTTATTGACCAGCGCGATGTCCGCATCCGCAACGTCCAGTTGCCGCTTTAGTTCGGCAACTCTATTAGTCCGGCTGGCCACCGAACGCTCCGCCCCCTGAATAGGAAGGGCGACATCTTAACACTGAGATTATGATCCTCGGCACGCCGTCACTTTTGACAACGCACCGAGTCTCAGGGGCTACTATCTATACAGGGCGCATTCTATATGCAAAACTGTTAGAGGGTACATCATTCTTGTGTACCTCAGACCCCATCAATAAACTTCTGACGGCTTCGTGCAAACCGCTCTCAGTAGATGAAATCCTTTCAATCACCGTACCCATTAACGCACAGTGATCTTCTGAGATGGATGCTCGCTCGAGCAGATCCTTCAGCTCCTCCGACCGCACACCAGTTGGTGCAGGACCTCCCGGCCCCGCCGGACTCGGGGAAACCCTCCGCGACGACACCTCAAGGTCGTCCACCCCGCCTGATGGCACGGCAGATGGAGGCGTTTCGCTTTCCATCATCTCCGGACGAAGATCCCCCAAAGATGAGCTCTGCTGAGAAGGGCTGAGATCCGAACTACAAGGTAAAGACTTCGGTCATCCTCAGAAATAAAAACATGGATGTATCTTATAACAAAACTCCCCTTTGTACTTACGGCTCGCTGGAGGGCTGGTTCCCTTGGGGAAATAGTACGGCCGGGGCCCCTCCCGACGCAGGACCCTCTGGCGAAGATTTCTTGCGCCGCTTTGAGGCCTTGACCTCTAGATCTTCAGAAGCGGTCCTCTTCTCCCCTTGGAGGGAGGGACTCTCGATCCCCCCTTCCTTAAAGGCCTCCTTAGTGGAGGCGGTAGCTTTCCTGTTCCTCCCTTCGCCCTCTTCCAAAGGCACAGCCTCCAGCATCTTGGTTAGCACCGGGTTCGGCGCGGCCTCAGGGAGGGGGGCCGGACACCTTATTAGCTGTGCTTTTGCTATCCACTCCTATTCAAGGGACGGCCTTTTAAAGGACAAGTATTATGATAAATGTACGGATAGCACGTCCGGGCACAGGAACTACTAACTTGAGTATCCGGGCGATTGCAACTCAGACCTGCGTCATCGGTCAAGTCTGGACGCATCTCTTGTGATCCGAAGAACAGTTTATACATCTCCACGGGCGTCGCGCCCATGAAGTGGTGGAGAGCTCGCGACCCCTCCGGATTGAATTCCCACAGGCGGAGAGGGCGACGTTTGCAGGGCAGAAGGCGCCGAATCAGCATAACCTGCGCCACTACGGCCAGATTTATCTCCCTCTCTTGGAGGTCTTGAATCCGGCCCTGCAATATTGGTACGTCCTTGGACGGCCCCTAGTCAAGCCCTTTGTTGACCCGTGACGCCAGCCGTTGTGGAGGGCCCGAGCGAAAGGCAGGTGGCGCCACCTACCTGGTGCCCCTGGGAGCGGTGATGTAGAACCACTCCTGTTGCCACAAGTCGAGCTCCTCTTGAAAAGAGCCCTTGGGCCACGGAGCATCGGCCCTCTTACTTATAACTGCCCCTCGGCACTCTGCCTGTCGCCCCTCGATCATCTTCGGCTCCACGTTGAAGGTCTTGAGCCACAATCCGAAGTGAGGGGTAGTGTGGAGGAAGGCTTCGCAGACAACAATTGTCGGGGAAACTGATCCACGAACACCTATGGGGCCGGCAGACCGAGCCCCTTTCGGTTCAGCGGGGGGCGGAGATCGCACGATCGCACGAAGAGCGGATCGAGGCGAAGCACACGAGCTGTTTACCCAGCTTCAGAGCTCTCCGGAGAGATAACACTCCGACTGCTGCTTGTCTGATTATATTATGTTCTTGCTCGAGAGAGAGCTAAGTGTTTTTCTGGCTTCCGAATGAACCGAACCCCCTCTACGTTGCGCATGGGCCTCCTTTTATATGCTCAAGGGGTCACCGACAGGTGGCAACGCAGAGAAGGGTAAAAGTGGAAAAGGGGTTGCAGTTGGTACAACCACTTGCACAGTGTATCCTACCTAACCCTAACGGCAGGGGACAAAGGCAGTAAATGCCCGTCTGCGTCGCCCAAACAGTGCAGAAAGGTACCGTCAGGGGCGCCACCGCTTGCCATGATGGCGATCTTGTCAGCATCGCATGCCACTGCGCACCGCTGGCTGCACAGCCTTCCGCCACGCGTGCCTAGAAAGGCCCCCAGGGCGACACGTTGGTGGATGCGCTGGAGCGTGGGCACAGAGTGACCGCTTGCCGCGGCAAGTGCCTTGCCGCGGTCGTCCTCTTGTCGCGCCCGGGAGCTTGTCGCTCACCGGGCCTTGCCGGGATGCGTGGCGCGTCGCGGCAAGTTCCCTGAGATGCCTTGGTTGGCCTTCCCGGCAAGCTCCTCTTGCCGGGGCCTTGTCTCCTTGACTTGAACACTTTGTTCTTGAATTGCTCCAAAGGAGCCATGGAGGATCTTGGCGGTCACCCGGCAAGCCTTTGCCGCGGGGCGCTGCAACTGCCCGTGCACAAGTTCGGGGTACTAGGGTACCCCTATTCTAGTACACCGACAGGAGCCCCCGGGCCTGGGCCACACACGGTGCCGAGCGCTGTTGGGCCAGGCCCAAAACAGGTCACGGGCACACGCGGCCTGGTCCACGCCGTATCCACCACGCCCTCCCCCAACGGCACGCATTGAATGCGGCATCGTGGGGGAGATCGTGGGTGGTTTCTTTATTCGGAAGGGCGAAACGTCCGCCCCCTCCCTCTTTATAAGCAGGGGAAACAGGGGCAGTTCGTTCCCCTCCCCCCCGCTGGTCGCTACTACTTCATCTTCACAAACCTCCACCGCTCCCCCCTTCTTCTCGAAGCCGAGAGAGAGCAGCGCTCCTCCCCCCATTGCCACCAGCATCACCAACGCCGCCGATCTCCCCCAACACCTTCGCCATGGCTCCAAAAGCCGACAAGGGGAAGGGCGTGAAGTCGGCCGAGGCGCAGCGGCTTGCGGCGCTGCGGAAGGAGCGGGCGATCTTCTCCCCCCAGCTCGGCGCGAAGGAGCTGAGGGAGTACTTCTACCTCTTCTGGTCGACGAAGACGCGAGCGCATCCGCGCACGAGGGTACTCCCGGCCGCCGCTTCGGAACTGGCTCCAAACGGGTACCCATTCTTCGCGCTGTTCTTCTATTGCGGGCTCTGCCCGCCCTTCTCGGAGTTCTTCTGTGACATAATGAACACCTACGGGCTCCGCCTCCTTGATTTCACTCCCAATGCCGTTTTGACCATGGCAGTTTTCGCACATTTGTGCGAAAACTTTGTCGGAGTCCATCCCAATGTAGCCCTTTTCCGCCACTTCTTCATGCCTCAGGTCGAGAGAGGAGAGCCGCTTGCCGGAGGGATCGCCTGGATCTCGAGAGTCGACAAGAAGGAAGCGTATCTGGAGGGTGAGCTCCGCAGCAAGTGGGAGGAGTGGAGAGCGGAGTGGTGTTGGATCGTCGAGGAAAACCCGCAGCCGTCCACTGCCCTAAGCCAAGCCCCCATAGTGCATGGTAATGATTGGAGCAACGTGGCCCCAGAAGACGAGAGGCTGAAGATTGCCATCACCAGGATCCTTCGCCTCAGGCTTGCCGGGCTCACTGTAGGCGCTGTCGGCGCAGATTTCCTTCGCCGCCGCATCGCCCCCCTGCAGGAGAGGGGGAGACCCGCGTGGGAGTTCAAGAACTCGGCGGATATCATGAGGCTGCGCCCGGGCCTCAACTTCAACTTCACCGTCCTGGAGCTGGATGTGATGCTCCTGGAGTTGTTCAAACGAGATCCCCAACATCCATTCACGCTGCCGAGGAGCGTCGTTCCGCTGTGCAACAATTCGTCGCTTGACCGGATCCGCGCGATGATGCCGTTGTGCGATTCAGACGGAATCGCCCCAACTTAGCAAGAACCTGCGGATGACGTCATGCAAGCGTTCTTTGACGACTTGGTAGAAGTGCCGGTCCGCGCCGACGAACAGAAGAGTGTCAGGGAAACTGATCCACGAACACCTATGGGACCGGCGGACCGAGCCCCTTTCGGTTCGACGGGGGGCGGAGCTCGCACGAAGAGCAGATCGAGGCGAGGCACACGAGCAGTTTACCCAGCTTCGGAGCTCTCCGGAGAGATAACACTCCTACTGCTGCTTGTCTGATTGTATTGTGTTCTTGCTCAAGAGAGCTAAGTGTTTTTCTGGCTTCCGAATGAACCGAACCTCCGAACCCCCTCTACGTTCCGCATGGGCCTCCTTTTATACGCTAAAGGGGTCACCGACATGTGGCAACATAGACGAGGGCAAAAATGTAAAAAGAGAGGTGGTTGGTACAGCTACCTGTACAGTGTATCCTACCTAACCCTGACGGCAGGGGACAAAGGCAGTAAATGCCCATCTGCGTCGCCCAAACAGTGCAGAAAGGGACCGTCAGGGGCGCCACCGCCTGCCACGATGGCGATCTTGTCAGCATTGCGTGCCACCGTGCACCCCTGGCTGCATAGCCTCCCGCCACGCGTGCCTGGGAAAGCCCTGAGGGCGACACGTTGGTGGATGCGCTGGAGCATGGGCACAGAGTGACCGCTTGCCGGGCAAGTGCCTTGCAGCGGTCGTCGTCTTGTCGCGCCCGGGAGCTTGTCGCTCACAGGGCCTTGCCGGGACGCGTGGCGCGTCACGGCAAGTTCCCTGAGATGCCTTGGTTGGCCTTCCCGGCAAGCTCCTCTTGCCGGGGCCTTGTCTCCTTGACTTGAACACTTTGTTCTTGAATGGCTCCAAAGGAGCCACGGAGGATCTTGGTGGTCACCCGGCAAGCCTTTGCCGCGGGGCGCTGCAACTGCCTGTGCACAAGTTCGGGGTACTAGGGTACCCCTATTCTAGTACACCGACAGGAGCCCCCGGGCCTGGGCCACACACGGTGTCGAGCGCTGTTGGGCCAGGCCCAAAACAGGGCACGGGCACACGCGGCCTGGTCCACGCCGTATCCACCGCGCCCTCCCCCAACGGCACGCGTTGAATGCGGCATCGTGGGGGAGATCGTGGGTGGTTTCTTTATTCGGAAGGGCGAAACGTCCACCCCCTCCCTCTTTATAAGC